>NC_141876.1:123652348-123955378 GCF_056163025.1 Triticum urartu | reverse complement strand
GTGTGCTCCAGCGCCCTTTTTTCCTTTTTGTTTGGGCTTGTTAAGCTGTGCCTTCAGTAGAACCTTCTGTACTTCCTCTTGTGGGACTTGGGTGTGTGTGTTTGAACTAGTCCATGTATGTGTGCTCTCTGGCGGTTTGCTTTATTTATAAAGCGGGGCAAAAGCCTTTTTCGGTATATCTAGTCAGGTTGCTCCTTTCCCCTTTGTTGTCAATACTACAGCCATCGCTAAGCCTACCTGAAAACCTTTGGTCATTTGAAGTTGGGGATTTATCAGATAGCTGTTTTGGTGAAGAATGTGTATCTTTCCTTAGTGTTTGATCATATGGTGACGATGTAGAAATTTCCAATGGTATGTCACGTGACAGCAGATCATTCTTTTGTTTGAGCCTTTCCGAAGACCAATTGCCCATTATGTTTTACTACTAGCTGCATTTTTGTTGCTCATAGGCACGAACTTAACTAACTGATTTTGAAAACTGTTTGACTATTGTAGATCGAGAGGGACGCTCACAGGAGCTTCCGGGATAAGAACCTCAGCAGCCTCAAGAAGAATCAAATGACCCAATGCATGATCTGCTTCTTTGAAAACTAGAACTCTGAATATGGCTGTACTGACCATGAGGTAGCGCTTTTCTCTCGACTTCCTAATTGAATGTGGTAAACTAAATTTAGGGACTAATCTAGGTTTTTGTTTGTTTCTTTCTTTTTAGAGGGATCGCCACATCCGAAATCGTCACAAAGCGGGAGTGGAACACTGCAAGAAGCTAGGTTGCTTTGTGATTGCCAAGGACAAGAGCCAGCTAGGGAAGCACCGGTACTATTGTCATGGCATCAGCAAGTAAAACGGTATATCCTATGCACTTCATGAAGATTATGCTCTGGTTAGCATGAAGGCTGCCCTTGTTATAGCCTTTAGAATTTGCAGGAATCTCTTTTGAGAAATTTTTACAAATATTGTGAACACTCTCTCGTAATAAATTTTAAGACTAAATGCCATTGATTTTCCTTTTAGATTGTTCATCATATCAGCAGGTCGCACAAGGGAGTTGGGATTGAAAGTTGCAAGAAGGACTTCCTTGTTATAAAAAAGGAGAGGAACATCTAGATCCATAGTTTGAGCAAATGAGCCCACTGTTTGGTGCTTCTGTAGTAATTGATAACATTAGTTTTTACTTTGTTTCACAAGAGACTTCTGTAGCGAGTGCTAGCATTAGTTTTTACTCTGTTTCTTTCACATGAGATGTGTGCACTAGGGTCTAGTGTGCTCATTCGAGAATTTTGTACAAAAATCTTATGAATGGTCTTTTGTGATGGATGGAAAGGTTTTGGTGTCTTCGATTCTAACGAAGATTGTTTACACAGCAGAATTTAGTACTGATGTTTCCACTTCTATTGAATCCTTTACGTTCAAAATAGGAATAATAGTGGCAAATCCTACAAATGATATTATGCAGCAGCCGCAAACAAAAATAAAATGAGTGAATTCTGGTATACAAACAGAAATAGAAATAGCACCATGTAAAATTAGATGGACATTGTCATTGTGATGGTTTCCTGGTTCGTGCGATGAAAAGGTACTGATGAAAATCTTAGTTAAAATTTCATTGTACTTGGTCTGTTTTCAAGACAAACAAAATACAGATGCAGGGTCCGAATGTAAATTCAGAACCAGCCAGAATGATCTGGCCCTTACATAATGTCTCTCAACTAGACTTGACCTATTATAAGAACTAAAAAGCGTCAGTCTTCAAATAAAATCCCTCTTCTTGCCAGCCTTCGATCGAACAGCATTGGGCACATGCAACTGGCTACGCTTGCAGTTAGAAAAGACATGCCATTTCTGGTAGTGGTATCGACACGCCATGCGAGTGTATTATCTTGATTTCCCCAAAACATCAAGATCTAAGAGGTTATTATTCTGCTGATGGTTGGTATGCGTGTCTCTGTATAATTCAACTTCTTTCATGCACCTGTATCACCAAGGCATAAGTGTTTTGGTAGAGCAAATTCTCGCTGACGAGTGTTTCCATCATAGTTTTTATCCATCTGCACATATGTGGCTTGAACCTGCACAATGCCCCCATAGCGTGTGTAAGTGGGAATTGATAAAAGAAACCTACTATTATAGAGGGTAGTATTTCGATGAACAGCGCAGCATTCAAATATTAACTGGACATCTATCCAATCTTTTGTTAGTGCTAAAAATGTTAGTCCAAGTATAAGGAGGCTGTTTTACTAGACCGCAGAAGATAAGAATTGCGTAAACCCACGTCAAAGCAACCACGTTGTTTCATAAGCAGGGGTACTTTTTCACTGGCCTACATTATGAGATTCAGATGTCCCATACACAAGTTAGGTCGAACCAAACCATCATTCACGAGAAATGATCATTCAAATCATTAGTTGTGGTCCCTATAGATTTTTATTTTAAGATGAAGATTACCTACATGGTGAGGCATGGGTTGACGAAATGCAGTGGGCAAGATACTGCATGTTTTACTGTTGTGGCCCCTTGTTCAACCTCAACATGAGATCAGATTCATAGCTGCCTAGGCGCCTTGGAATCTGGTGGCAACAATTTTTTTGGCAGACTGCGCCAACTTGAAATTGTAGTGGAATACTGGATCCCCAATGAGCATGAAATGGCTTGATGGCTGTTGCTTCAGGGTTCTGCAATTCCTTCTCACCGATGGTACTCGTGCTCTGCCAAAACAGGTTCTTCTCTACCATTAAGATACCTCTAAAATCTGGAGCTTTCCATCATACATAGAGTGGACCAATGAAAATTGTGGAGGTAATACTGCGAATTGCGTAATATTAGTTTCTATACTAATTTGAAGGGAAAACATTTGGAGTTGTGCCACCAGTTCAGCACTGGTAAGCATATCTACATAAGAAGCTATCCACAGTACCATTTGGTATAAATTAAAGATTCTAAACTGTTTCGAGTGGCAATCCTCCTCTCTTTCAAAGTAACTCAGCCGAAATACTTGCCAAAGCATGAAAGAATCGTATGAAGTAGCCCAGGAGCAAGAGTGTAATTTACATATAGCATTCAAATAAAATCTTCAGTTATCTTCAACCATGGACAGGGATTAGAAATTCCACTGACATGTGCCGATAATAATCAGAAAATGATGTCACGTTCAATGACTAGCTAATGAAGAACATTCCAATTAAATAAGTGATATAGCCACAATGAAAGCATCAGAAATACATAGTATATCATACAGAAGAGAATAATAGACCATTCTACTAGATGGTTACTATGTGGCTTGTGTTGGATAATGAGCAACTAACATTACTTAGGGCCAATGGCCAGTACATATACAAATGTGGTAAAGTGCAGAAAATCCCCTTATACAATGGGGATGTACACAGTGAACTATACACATCTAACACCCCCTCAAACTCATGGTGGATCAACAACACCGAGTTTGGAGAGAAAAAACCCATGCTGGGAACGAGTCTGTGCCTTCGTGAAGAAGTCAGCCAACTGTAACTCCGAGGGCACATAGTGAAGAGCGAGAGTCTGATCCTGCATAGCAGCACGCACAAAGTGGGCATCCACACCGATGTGCTTGGTGGGCTCATGCTTCACTGGGTCACGCGCAATACTGATAGCACCGGTGCTGTCGGACAGTAGAGGAGTGGAGGTAGTAGCAGACACACCAAAGTCCTCAAGTAACCACCGTAACCAGATCACCTCAGCCGTCAACATAGCCATGGCTCGCAACTCAGCCTCTGTACTCGAGCAAGAAACTACAGTCTGCTTCTTTGTCTTCCAGGCAATAAGAGAGCCACCAAGAAAGACATAGTAAGCAGACAGTGAGCGTCGATCAGAGGGATCACTAGTCCAGGTAGCATTAGAGTAGGCCTGGAGCTCAAGAGAGCTGGAGCGGGGAAAGAAAAGGCGCTGAGAGATCGTGCCACGAAGATATCGTAGAACACGGAGGAGGTGACTATAGTGGACAGAGGTGGGGGCTGGAACAAACTGACTCAGGATATGGACAGGATAGGAGATGTCAGGGCGTGTAACAGCCAGATAGACAAGACTGCCAACAAGGTGACGATAGCGAGTTGGATTAGGGAGAGGGTCACCATCAGAGGCACGGCTGAATGTTGAGCTCCATAGGAGTCACAACTGTGCGCTCATCACCAAGAGCGGCGCGAGCAAGAAGATCCTGAATATATTTTTCTTGGGAGATGTAGAAGCCATCAGAGGTCAAGGAGATCTCAATCCCAAGAAAATAGCAAAGAGGACCAAGATCAGTCATGAGGAACTGGTCTCGAAGGCGAGCCATAACAAAGGCAATGTACTCAGAATCGTCACCAGTAATGATCATGTCATCAACATAGAGAAGGAGAAGAGTCCGACCACGAGGAGATGTGTGGACAAACAGCGCGGGGTCATGGTCACTGGGCAAGAAACCAGCGGCAGTAAGCATAGAGGCGAAGCGCTCAAACCAGGCACGAGGGGCCTGTTTAAGACCATAGAGGGAGCGGCGAAGCCTACAGACCATACCATCAGGAGCATAGTACCCCAATGGTGGCTGCATATAAACCTCCTCACGCAACTCACCATTGAGAAAAGCGTTCTGGACATCAAGTTCAGAGATAGACCACTGACGAACAGAAGCCACAACAAGGATAGTGCGGACAGTGGTCATGTGGGCCACAGGAGCGAATGTCTCATCATAATCGCGTCCCTGCTCCTGCTGGAAACCACGGGCCACAAGACGAGCTTTGTAGCGCTCAAGAGAACCATCGGAGCGAGTCTTAATCTTGTAGACCCACTTGCAGGTGATGGGACGAACACCGGAAGGGAGGGAAACCAGCTCCCATGTGCCAGAGCACTCAAGGGCAGCAAGCTCTTCGGCCATCGCAAGCTGCCATTCAGGTTGAGTCATGGCAGTCCATAGGAAGTGGGCTCAGCAATAACAAAGAGACCATACCGATCAGGAGAGTAGCGATCGGGCGGGGGGGGGGAGGCCGAGCCCGGAGGTTGTGGACCAGGGGAGGTGTGAGGAGAGGTGCACCAGAGGTGGAAGGCGTGTCAGGGGAGACATCCTTAGGACAAGGGCGACGAGTATAGTGGAGAGGGAACGGGGAGATAGAGCGACGGACTGGAGATGATGGTGGAGAGGTGGAGGAGGAGGATGGAGAAGATGGGGTAGGTGGTGAAGGAGAAGGAAGGAGAGGTGCCGGAGGAAGAGATGACACAGAAGGCACATAGTAGGGTGTATCGGGAAGGAGAAGGAAAGAGAGATTGTCCACAGAGAAACTCGAGGAAGAAGGACGTGGGTAGTAGGAACTAGACTCGTCAAAAGTCACATCACGCGAGATGCGCAAGTGACGACCCACAGGATTCCAACATCAATAGCCCTTGTGCTCATCACTATAACCAAGGAAAACACACTCAACCGACTGAGCAGTCAGTTTAGTGTGTTCTCGGGGGGCAAGAAGAACATAGCACACATAGCCAAACATACGAAGAGCAGAGTAGTCAGGAGAGCGACCAGTGAGACACTCCAGAGGAATACCACCCTGCAAGGGAGTCGATGGCTGAATGTTGATGAGATAGGTGGATGCAGAAATAGCCTCAGCCCAAAAATGGGGTGGAAGGGAAGCAACAATCATCAGCGCCCGAGCCGTCTCAAGCAAATGGCGATGCTTACGTTCGGCAACGCCATTCTGGGCATGAGCACCAGGACATGAGAACTGGGCAAGAGTACCCTGTTCCGCGAGAAAACCATGCAACAGCTGAGAGATATACTCTCCAGCAGAGTCAGCACGAAAGGTACAAATGGGCGTGGAAAACTGGGTACGAACCATGGCAGCAAATCGTTTGTATATAGAGAGAACCTCGCTACGAGATTTCATGAAGTAGAGCCAAGTGTAGCGAGAGAAATCATCAATAAACAAAACATAGTAGCGATGACCACCTTTTGAATCAAAGGGAGCAGGACCCCAGACATCAGAATGAACTAAGTCAAAAGGACGCTGAGATACAGACTCACTAGTAGGATAAGGTAACTGAGTCTGTTTGCCAAGTCTGCAACCATTACAATGTAAGGAGACATCTCCAGATACATACCCTAAGAGGCTCTGACGAACTAACGAAGACAAGCGAGAGCCACAGATGTGACCGAGACGATGATGCCACTGCTGGAATGACGCAGACGAAAAGGCAGCAAGAGCATGGGAGTCGGCAGAAGTGGTGGCAGTGGAAGGAACACAAAGCCAGTCAACCTCCCAAAGACCCTCTGACTCACGGCGCCGGGGGCCAGCACCAACCAAAGCCTTAGTGCGACGATCCTGAATGGAGCAAGAGTCGGTATCAAGAATGACACGACAACCAGAATCAGTGAGTTGGGCAGCAGAAAAAAGATTCATGGTAAGGCGAGGAACATGGGAAACACTAGGAACAGAAAAGGATGGAGTGGAAATAAGACCACGACTAGCAACAGGAAGAGGTGTGCCATCGGCGGTAAGAACATTAACAGGTGAATCAAGAGGTCGGAGAGAAGACAGCACAGAAGAATCAGAAGACATATGAAAGGAAGCTCCAGAATCCAGAACCCACGAGGATGTACCTGACTGTGTAGAGGCCTGTGGTGGTGTAGAGGGGGGTGCAGTCATAGCAGCAGTTGAACCAGTCGACAAGGAGCCAGAGGAGGCAAGTAGACGCTTGAGGCGTACAATGTCCTGGTCAGTGAGTGACTGAGTCGAGGAAGATGCAGGGGTGCCACTGGAAGAGGAGCGTCTCTGGTCTCGCTTCTTCTGGCGACAATCAGACTCTGGGTGACCTGACCGGGAGCAGTAACCACAAAAAGTGTCATGGCGCGATGTAATCTTCTCAGCATAAAGAGGGCGGCTCACCCCCCTGAAGGAGTGGGCAGGAGTGGTGGAGCAGTGAGGCGAGCAGATGACACAGGAGCCCGGGTAGCCAACACTGAAGGAACCACAAGTAACCCAGCAGAGCGAAGACGGGTCTCCTCAGCACGAAGCTCAGCAAGCACCTCCGAGATAGGAACACGACCACAAGCAAGAAAGTCAGCCCGGCGGGGCTCAAACTCGGAGCGGAGACGAGATAAGAACTCATGAACCCTCTGAAACTCCAAGTCAGACCGCGTAGTCTGACAGCAACGGCAAGTGCCACAAACAACAGTCCTCAGTGAGTCAAGCTGACGCCAGATGGCAGAGCACTATGAATAGAACTCATCAACAGACGAGTCACCTTGCTGGAGAGCATGCTTCTGACGCACCACAGAAAGGTATAGAGCATCGCCAGAGGGCTGATAACGCTGACAAAGGTAGGACCACATCGCTGCAACAGTGCCGAGGCCCATGAACTCCGAAGCAAACTGAGGGAGGACACTCGCAGTGAGGACAACAGCAGCTCGAGCATCATCATTGCACCACTGAGTGTAAGCAGACAAATCATCCCGGTAGACAGAAAGAGCATCAGAGTATGCGGATACCTACTGATCATAGGCATCAACTGCAGCATCATCAAGAGCCTTGGCTGCATCCCGATCAGCCTGAGAAGCATCAGCAGCAAGCACCGACGACACCGGCGGAACAGGAGCCACCGGAGCAACAGGGCAGGACGGACAGGGTACCTCGCCAGAGAGGATGCCCCACAGAAGAAGACCACGCAGGTGAATACGCATGAACCCCACAAACTTAGCATAGTTGGTGCCATCGAAGATCACCGAGCACCGAGGAACCGCGACATAGCCCGAAGAGGACATGAGGAAGGCACTCTGATGTTGCTGCCTTTTTTTGGTCAACTGCTACTGTAGGCCCGATCTGGATCAGGCAGCACCGCTCGCAAGGCCAGAGACCGAGCGGGGGATCGAGCGAGCAGAGGAGGCCCGATCTGGAGCTGGGACTAGCGGAGCCCGAGGGACCGAGCGGGCAGCGAGGAAAAGAAGGCCCGATCTGGATCGGGAGAAGCGGCAGGGGCGCACTCGCGAACGCATGAACCGAGGTAGATTCGAGGGAGGAGCAGGCGACCGATCCAGAGTGGATCGAGAGGTAGCCACCACCGCGCACGGGCGAGGCGGGCCGAGAGGATTGGGCCGCACGGGAAAGGCAGACCGCGGCAGCGGCCAAGCGGGCGAATCGGCGGCCGGACGGAGCAGGCCGTGCGGTGCAGCGGCCGGCTGGGGCAGTCCAGGCGGGGCTGCTTCGGCAGCTTCCAGGCGGAGCAGTGCCCGGGCGAGAGGGAGCCGGACGGGGCTGCTTCAGCAGAAGGAGCCGGATCGAGGATGCGGCGGCCAGACGACCGGAGGCGAGCAGGCTAGAATCGAGACGCACGGAGTTGCATCGTGCGGGAGAAAGGGGCTAGCCTAGCATCTGATACCATGTTGGATAATGAGCCACTAACATTACTGAGGGCCAATGGCCAGTACATATACAGATGTGGTAAAGTGCAGAAAAGCCCCTTATACAATGAGGATGTACACAGTGAACTATACACATCTAACAGCTTGTACTTTCAGTTATTATTTTTTCCAAGAGTATGCAAATTGTGCTTTCAATTGGGGGGGGGGGGGGGGGGTATCAAACAAACAGTATTCAGCCAGAATATGCATGTGAATAGGAAAGAAATGTGAGAAGAGAAAACGGAATTGTTGTACAGCACCATTTCCATTCATGATATTTTTCCTGACATAGTTTCATCAGATACGGCAAACAATGCACGAAAAAAGAGATAAACGGAACATGCTTCCATTGTCATACCATCTGCCCGCAAAAGAATGGCAAATTTGGTCGACAGACCCCATAATCAAGGTACATAATTAAAAAAACTACCTATTTGTACAATGACCGGTTTATCACTGTAAGACTGGGTGTTATCCATATGGGACTCGGCCAGCTGCACCAAAGCGGGGACACAATTTCCTCCCTACTGTCATCTAAGGTTGAGAACACCTATATCCCGGGGATTCGTCTTATACATCCAATTACATTGCTCATCATCTGCGAAATAGACACAATTTGCCTTCAGTTGCGGATATTCTTCAGCACTGAGGCATATAGGCTGGTTATGCCCAAGAAACAAAACGTTATGATGCAAGCTATTTATTTCACGGAGCTTGTCGGGAGCATGGGTTGACATTTTGGGACCAACCATTTTGGGGTCTAAGTCCGGATCGTAAAGTTGTTGCCGCAATTTGTACATAATAACTGTGCCTGCATTGTCAAAGATTGGCTCTACATAACCAATGGTGACCACCGACGGGAGAGCAATCTGTTGGCGAGTGACCGGATTGATAAGGTGTAGCTCAGACTTGTCATCCGCGGTAACTAGCCAACCATGTGATGACCCAACAAGATACATGTTGCGGATGGGTGGATCCGGGAGAGTTAAATTGTAGACCCTCTTCTCCACGAGGCTGTAGAGACAAACTACGTTCTCACCAGCAGATTCAGAGGTGTAGAGGAGGCAAGGCGTCTGAGGCCGTTTGTACTGCTCAAGCTGGCTTCAAATAAAATCCCTCTTCTTGCCAGCCTTCGATCGAACAGCATTTTGGCACATGCAACAGCTTGCCTACACTTGCAGTTAGAAAAGACACACCATTTCTGGTAGTGGTATAGACACACCAAGCCAGTGTATTCGCTTGTTTTCCTCAACAGCATCATCAAGATATAAGAGGTTTGTTACTGCTGATGCTCAACATCTTTCATACACCTGTATCACCAAGGCAAAAGCTCTTGGTAGAGCAAATTTTGCGCATATGTGGCCTGAACCTGCACAATGCCCCATGTCATGTGTAAGTGGGAATCGATAAAAAAATTATACTATTATAGAGTGTAGTATTTCGATGAACAGCACACGATTCAATATTTACTAGACATCTATCCAATCTTTTATAAGTGCTGAAAACCTCTTGTTAGTCCAAGTATAAGGAGGCTGTTTTACAAGATCGCAGAAGATATGAATTGTGTAAACCCACGTCAAAGCAACCACGTTGTTTCATAAGCAGGAGTACTTTTTCACTAGCCTACATTATGATATTCTGATGTCCCATACAAAAGTCAGGTCGAACCAAACCATCATTCACGAGAAATGATCATTCAGATCATTAGTTGTGATCCCTGTAGATTTCAATTTTAAGATATAGATTACCTACACTGCGAGGCATGGGTTGATGTTTGACTGTCGTGGCCCCTTGTTCAACCTCAACGTGAGATCAGATTCATAGCTGGCTAAGCGCCTTGGAATCTGGCGCCAACAGTTTTTTTTTCCTATTTTTTTTGGCAGACTACGCCAACTTGAAATTGTAGTGGAATATTGGTTCCCCATTGAGCATGAGATGGCTTGATGACTGTCGCTTCAGGGTTCTGCAATTCCCTCCCACCGATTAACAGATTCTTCTCTACCATTAAGATACCTCTGAAATCTGGAGCTTTCCATTATACACTGAGTGGATCGATAAAATTGTGAAGGTAATACTAAGAATTGCATAAAATTAGTTTCTGGGCTAATTTGAAGGGAAAACATTTGGAGTTGTGCCACCAGTTCCGCAAGTGTTTATGCTTATGTTCTATGCTACAATTTTGCCGACATGCATATTTCTACTTTTATTTTTAACCAAAACATGCACATGCCTTACAGGGAACATAAAATTGCATTATATACAAGGATAACAAAAATACACCAGCTAAATAAATAGTGAATTAGCACTGGTAATCATACCTACATAAGAAGCTGTGGAGTTCAGGTTGTTCGGGAGGGGGTACATACCAGAGGCATGCTGTACGGCTAACACGTCTTCACCTCATAAGGAAACCGTGATGTTTCCATGAGTATGCCGACAAACATGCCGACCACAGTACCGTTCGGTGTAAATTAAAGATTCTAAACTGTTTCGAGTGGCAATCTTCCTCTTTTTCAAAGTAACTCAGCCGAAATGCTTGCCAAATCATGAAAGAACCGTATCAAGTAGCCAAGGAGAAGAGTGTAATTTACTTATACCATTCAAATATAATCTTCAGTTATCTTGAACCATGGACAGGGATAAGCAATTCCACTGACAACATGTGCCGATAATAATCAGAAAATGATGTCACCTTCAATGGCTAGTTAATGAAGAACATTCCAATTAAATAAATGATAGACACAATGAAAGCATCAGAAATACATAGTATATCATACCGAAGAGAATAATAGACCATGCTACTGGATGGTTACTACGTGGCTTGTACTTCCGGTTATTATTTTTTCCGAGAGTACGCAAATTGTACTTTCAGTTATAGTGGGGATGGGGGTGGTATGAAAGAAACAATATTCAGCCAGAATATGCATGTGAATAGGAAAGAAATGTGAGAACAGAAAACGGAATTGTTGTAGAGCACCATTTCCATTCCTAATATTTATTTTTCGGCCATAGTTTCATCAGATACAGCAAACAATGTATGGAAAAAAGAGATAAACAGAACATGCTTCCGTTGTCATAGCATCTGCCCACCAAAGAGTGGCAAATTTGGTCGACATACCCCATAATCAAGGTACATAATTAAAAAAAGCTACCTATTTGTACAATGACAGGTTCATCACTGTAAGACTGGGTGTTATCCATATGGGACTTGGCCAGCTGGACCAAAGCGGGGACACAATTTCCTCCCTACTGTCATCTTCAAGGTTGAGAACACCTATGTCCCGGGGATTCGTCTTATACTTCCAATTATGTTGCTCATCATCTGCGAAATAGACACAATTTGCCTTCAGTTGCGGATATTCTTCAGCACTAAGGCATATAGACTGGTTACGCCCCAAAAACAACACGTTATGATGCAAGCTATTTATTTCCACAAGCTCTTGTGCTTCCATATCGACTTTGTGTAACAAGATTTTATTAGTTTTAACTATGAGCTCCTCATAGCCCGCATCTATGAGTTCAGCCTTCCTGCAAACTTGCAGCAGATCACCCCATGGAGCCTGAAGAAGGTAGAATTCGCCCCTGTACTCAGAACTGTGAATGGCAATCTCATCTGCAATTATATTCCTCGTGACGGTAGGACCAGTGAGGTCAAAAGCATCCATTCTTCCGGCTCTTGTGGATGCATACAATAGACCATCCATGTAGATGCATTGATCATAGTCCCAATCCGGCGTCAGCAAGGTCCACTTACAATCTCCTACCCTTGCAAACGAAAGCTGACATCCTGGACCATGGATGAGAACCACAATGTAGCTTCCTGTGGACGGATCCGGAAAGATAAATACCCTGATGTAGACATGGTCACGAAGCTTGTCGGGAGCATGGGGGAACATTTTGGGACCAACCATTTCGGGGTCTAAGTCCGGATCATAAAGTTGCTGTCGCAATTTATACATAATAATTGTGCCTGCATTGTCAAATATTGGTTGTACATAACCAATGGTGACCACTGACGGGAGAGCAATCTGTTGGCCAGTGACCGGATTGATAAGGTGTAGCTCAGACTTGTCATCCGCGGTAACTAGCCAACCATGCGATGACCCAAGAAGATACCTGCTGCGGATGGGTGGATCAGGGAGAGTTAAATTGTAGACCCTCTTCTCTGCGAGGCTGTAGAGACAAGCTACATTCTCACCAGCAGATTCAGAGGTGTAGAGGAGGCAAGGCGTTTGAGGCCGTTTGTACAGCTTAAGCTGGCTGCAGAGGCTGGTATACGCGGAGCCCCAGGAGGAGCTGACAGAGGCCGCACGCATGAGGTCAGGTATCTCCAGGAGTGAAAATATGTCCATCAATACATCCTGCGGCAGCTCCGGCAAATTTCTCACCACAGTTTCAGTTTCCATGGGTGGTGAGACCTTTCTCAATACATCCTGCAGCAGCTCCGGCAGTTTTCTCAACACAGTTTCAGTTCCCATCGCTGGTGAGACCTTTCTAAATTTCCCCAATGAACCGGGAGAAAGAACCAGGAGCTTAGGCAAAATTTTCAGGCCAAAATGTGCAAAGCTCGTTATCCTGGCTACGCTACAGACCTCCATTGGAGCAATTGCAAAAGCAGGTCTTGTTGGAGAAGAGTTGCTTCAGCGGCAAACCAATTGGACTTGGCTTGTATCTAATCTGATGAGAAGAAGCACACCGAGGGCTGGCTGCACTTATATTCAGTCGAGCCGAGGCCTCACCTTTTATCCGATTAGAAGAAGGGAGTCCGGATCCAAGGACGAAACGGCCGGGACTTGTTGCCGTAGAAACTTCGAAAAGAACTGGAATTCGAATCCGAGCAATTACCGCAAGGGCTCCCGTCGATTGCTCCACTGCGCCTCGGAAGGATGCCCCACAACGACGGGAGAGGGAGAACCAACTAATTGCCCGCCGCAGTGTAGCCCAATGGCTCGGCCGTCCCAGGATCCGTGAGAAGGCAGAAGGTGCCGCCGGCGGGCTGGGGCTTCGTCGGCGGCGGTAAATGGGATGCAGGAGGCGTGGTTGGATTAGCAGTGGAAGGTGGCGGCGAGAAGGTGCTTGGCTCCGCCGTCTTCGTCGCAGGCGGCGGCGTTGTGGGGGCAGGTCGCCTTTGCAGAGGTGAGCGGAGAGGGCGTCAGTTATGCGACCGAGCACATCCGCGCGAGCGAACGATTCCTTTTTCATTTTCTTTTTTGATTTTTTTTAAACTGTCCAGCGCTCGCTGATTTTCATTGATTTAGCATAGGGAGAGGTTACAAAGGGTGATTAAGTGATCAGAGTCTCAGAGAGATTTAGAATTACAATGCTCCAAGCCAAAAACACTCGGCTGCCCTACCCGGCACTATAGGTTTCTTCTTCCCCGAATGGGCTCTCAACACATCTTGCTCCTGCCAGCCTCCATTGCTCGAGGTCCCTTCTGCACCCGTCAATGATGCTTTTTACACAAGGTTGCTTTTGTCTGAAAACACATTCGTTTCGCTCCAACCAAATATGCCAGGCGATGAGAGCCACCATGGACTTGATGCATTTTCTGCTTGCGGTGGCGGTGAAGCCGATGATCTTCTGGATTCTCGTTGTGGTGGAGTCGGCTGGAAGCCACGATGCATGATCTAGGGCGTTGCACCCTCCCCATCTTGCTGCGCTGCTCCAAACCCTGAGCGAGATCGGGCACTCCCAGAATAGATGCACAGAGGTTTCCAGGTTTCGCCTACAAAGTTGGCAGAAATAGTTGTTCTCCCACCCTCTCGTTTGCAGTCTATCGGTGCACCATAGACGGTCCAAATGCAGCAGCCAGAGGAACATTTTGATCTTGCCCGGTGCCCAAATCTTCCAGATCATCCCTCGGAACTCGTTTGGCCTTGCACTCTCAAATTGGGCATTGTAGGCCGTCTTCACGGTGTACTGCCCAAAGCTGCCCAGCGTCCATCTGATGCTGTCCGTTGTACCTGCCTAGATGGTGATCCGAGCCTGCCTTATGGCTCGAGCCATCTGCATGATTTGTGGCAGGATGTCTTCGAAGCTACCATGCCTGAGGTCAAGAAGCCATCTGTCTTCGTGTAGTGCTTCGCTAACTGATCTGTTCTTGCGTCGGGACCATGCAAAGACCGCAGGGTAGTCCTGCCGGAGCGGCCTGCTCGCAAGCCATGGGCAGGGCCAGAAGGAGGCAGTCTGGCCATCACCGATGGTCACCACCGTAGACACTGCAAAGAGAGTGCGGTCTGCAGCATCACACGGGGTGTCGGTGCCAACCCAGGGCCTGGATGGGTCGGCCCAGCATAGCCAAAGCCAACGGAGGCGCAGAGCCCGGGCGAAGGCCGAGAGATCATGGATGCCCAATCCTCCTCTGGCCTCCGGCGTGGTCACCACCCTCCATGCCACCTTGCACTTGCCACCGCTGATCTCCTGGTCGTGTGCCCACAGGAAGCGTCGCCTGACCTTGTCTTTCTCCTTGAAGAACTTCTTTGGTGCACACAGCACTGATAGGGCGAACGTTGGCATGGCTGAAAGGACGCATCTGACGAGGACTCGGCGCCCTGCCAGCGGAAGGAGCCGGCCCTTCCATCTGGCGAGTCTAGCTCTGATCCGGTCTAGAATGAACTGCAGGTGAACTAGCCTAGTTCTGCCGGTCGTTAGGGGGAGTCCTAGGTACTTGACTGGAAGAGAGACTGTTGCACCCCCGAAGCCGTGCAGAACATGCTCGAGGTAGATATCGTGGCAACTAATGGGCACCACAGATGATTTGGCGAGTGTGGGAGTCCTGGATTAGGGGTCTCCGGACAGCCGGACTATATCCTTTGGCTGGACTGTTGGACTATGAAGATACAAGATTGAAGACTTCGTCTCGTGTCCGGATGGGACTCTACTTGGCGTGGAAGGCAAGCTAGGCAGTAGGGATATGGATATCTCCTCCTTTGTAACCGACCTTGTGTAACCCTAGCCCCCTCCGGTGTCTATATAAACCGGAGGGTTTTAGTCCATAGGACAACATACAATCATACCATAGGCTAGCTTCTAGGGTTTAGCCTCTCCAATCTCATGGTAGATCAACTCTTGTAATAGTCATATCATCAAGAATAAATCAAGCAGGACGTAGGGTTTTACCTCCATCGAGAGGGCCCGAACCTGGGTAAAACATCATGTTCCCTGCCTCCTGTTACCATCCTCCTTATACGCACAGTTCGGGACCCCCTACCCGAGATCCGCCGGTTTTGACACCGACATTGGTGCTTTCATTGAGAGTTCCCCTGTGTCGTCGCCGTTAGGCTTGATGGCTCCTACGATCATCGATAGCGATGTAGTCCAGGGTGAGACTTTTCTCCCCGGGCAGATCTTTGTGTTCGGCGGCTTCGCACTGCGGGCCAACTCGCTTGGCCATCTGGAGTAGATCGAAAGTTACGCCCCTGGCCACCAGGTCAGGTTTGGAAGCTTAAATTACACGGCCGATATCCACGGAGACTTGATCTTCGACGGATTCGAGCCCCTACCTTGTGCGCCATGCGGTCATGATGAGTATGATTTAGCTCTACCATCAGACAGTGTTCAAGAAATCGCACCGACAGCCGCTCCGACCCTCAATTCGGAGCCAGTTGCGCCATCCATGGACGGGTGGATAGACCCCGCCACGGAGGCCGTATCCTCTATGGCGATCGAGCCGAATATCGACCTTACCCTTCACGAGAGCCGTGTGCCAAACTGTCGGATCCTTCTCCGGCCACGGACTCCGAACCGCCTACGCCCGTTCCTGTCGAATCCGATTGGGCGCCGATCATGGAGTTTACCTCCGCGGATATTTTTCAGCACGCCCTTTGGCAACATACTGAACTCATTAAGGTATCTCTCCTTGTCAGGAGAGTCCTGGCCAAACTACGTCCGGCAGGATTGGGATGCGGATGACGAAGAAATTCGCCGCCCACCCACCACCCACTTAGTAGCCACTGTCGATGACTTAACCGACATGCTCGACTTCGACTCCGAAGACATCGACAGTATGGATGACGATGCGGGAGGCGAAGAGGAATCACTGCCCACGGGGCACTGGACAACCACCTCATCATATGACATATACATGATGGACACACCCAAAGAAGGCAATGGCGACAGGACAACGGAGGATGACCCCTCCAAGAAGCAACTCAAGCGCTGGCGACAGCGGCGCCGCTCTAAGTCCCGCCAAGGTAAAAGCGGTGATACCGGCACCGGAGATAATAGCACTCCGGACAGTGCCGAAGGCAACAACAACCCCCTCCAACAAGATTTAGAGCAGGAGGATGGATAGGCCAGCCCTCCTGAGAGAGCGGCAGATGGAGAGGCGGAGGATGATAATTACATGCCTCCCTCCGAAGACGTGGCAAGCCTCGACGATGACGAATTCATCATGCCAGAGGATCCCGTCGAACAAGAGCGCTTCAAGCGCCGGCTTATAGCCACGGCAAATAGCCTTAAGAAAAAGCAGCAGCAGCTTCAAGCTAATCAAGATTTGCTAGATGACAGATGGACTGAAGTCCTGGCGGCCAAGGAATATAAACTCAAACGCCCCTCCAAGAGTTACCCAAAGTGCAGGTTGCTACCCCGACTAGAGGAGGAAGCACCGAAACCCACATCCCCGGTGTATGACGCGGCTGATCGGCCACCTCGTGGCCGCGACAGAGAGGCATTCCAGCCAAAATCTCAGCCGGCACCCCGACGCCATTCAAATAAAAAGGCATGGGGAAATACGCCAGACCTGCGAGACGTATTGAAGGACAAAGCAAAACACGCAAGATCGATCTACGGATCACGAGGGCGCGCCACTATGCGAGACGATAATCGTCACGCCGGATACAGTAAAAGTAAGTCTGGCCGGGCCGAACACAGCGGGCAAGACTCATTTGAGCTGCGTCGCGATATAGCCCAGTACAGAGGCGCCGCACACCCCTTATGCTTCACAGACAAAGTAATGGATCATCAAATCCCTGAGGGTTTCAAACCCGTAAATATAGAATCATACGACGGCTGTGACACCCCAAAATTTTTTGGCCTTGTTTTATTAAATTAAATTTTTTGCCAGGAATTAAAACTTTGATTTTTTTGGACTCCCTTTTGATTTTTTGAAACATTTCCTTTCTTATTATCATGGAGTTGTTCCCTAAAGTGAAAACCTTTCAAATATGTTATTGGACTTGTTTAACCTCTCAAAAAAAACTTTTCTTTTATCAGTATAACTAATTACATAATTAATTTGCTTGATCTTTATTTTCTTGAAAAATGGTTTTCCAAGGTTATATGGCCATAATTGAACTACAACCATTTGATAAATTCACTTAAAATTCCAACCAAAATTTGGAGATGTCATGTGATGTTTTTAAATCACTTTTATGCAAAAATATCTTTTATTCTTGTAATATTTTGAGCTCTGCATCAATTTTTCTTCTCTGGTCCAGAGTGCAATTTTGCACTACAACCCATTTAGATATTTCTTTCTGGCCTCCACAAAAATTATGGGATGTTGGTAGTAGCATATGATTCAACTTTATGCAAAAACCCAGTGATGTTATTTGAAAAATTTGAGTGAATCAACCTCATTTTCATTCTGGTCCAGCCTTGTGATTTCTACTACAACCCTATTTATTTTTTGCTCTAGTGACCTTGTTCCTTCTCCTACTTGTAGACAGCCCTCCCAAACCCCTAAGTCCAGGAGCATGCACCCATTGGATCATTTTTGGTTCATGAAATAATGCCATTTATCTCCTGTCCAGAATTGTAGTTTTGCAAAACTTGCACTAACAAGTTTGTGCTTTTCACAAACTAACCTCACCACCCTCTTATTCATCTAAAGAGACCCCACTCTGGAGATTTTGGCCACTCCAAGAACAGCTTAGGTGCCTGTGGCATTTTATCAAACACCTTGAGTGCATAAACATTTTTGACATGACATTTGTCATTACATTGTGACCTTGCACCTCTGGGAAAACTAGCATGTCCATTCACCTTATCACTAAGCCTAACCTAGCCCTGTCCCTTGCCAGCCTCCCTTGCGACCTCTAGCATGCAAGGGCATTCCGTCGAACACGTCCCGGGCGTGCTCTGGGAGCGCCCAGAGCGTGCGTTTGGCATGCACGTGCGCCCGAGCCGCCGTGTCTCGCCCCGCACCCGTTCCGGCCCTTGGCCATCAGCAGCTAGCCGCCACGTATCCTCTTGCACCGCCACGCCACCCCGACCACCCTGACACGCTACAGCGCCGCCGTCAGGGCATTCTTGGCGGCACGCCGGCGTCCGCAGTGGCTCCAGCCCCGGTCGGCGCCGCCCAAGCCACCCCGGCTCACCACCTGCCCCTGGGAGCCGCGCGAGCTTATCTCCTCGCTCGTCGGCTAGCTCTCGTCGCCTCCACGACGCCCTGCAAGCTACAGAGAGGCGGTTCGCCGGCATCCTCATCCACCGCCGCGGAACCGACCCCGATCACTTATTTAAGGAGCCCCGAGCTTGTCTCCGCACGCAGGCAGCTCCAAGCCATCACCCTAGGACCCCCTTAGGCAGCCAATCGACCCGGAGAGGTCTCCTCCCCCATCTCCGGCAACCGCAGCCGCCGCCACTGCCCCAGCCCTTCCGGCGCCACCAGGGCCTCCCCCTCCCATTTATCTTGACCAGGAACCTTCTCATCCTCCCGTGAACTTGTTCCCCTGCTCGATTTTGATCGGGAACCACCGCAGCCCCAAACTCACTTCGCCCCCGAAGCCATCTCCGCCGCGAAGCTCGTCGCCGGCGACTCCGTCCACGTCGGCGACCATGGCGGGTACCCCCGAGTTCGTCTCGATCTCCTGAGCATGCCCATGCGCTCAGATCACCGAGGGACGCCGCCATTCGCTGGCGAGCCTCGCCGGAGCTCCGTCTCTGTTCGGTCAGGGGGAGACGACGCGCGCGTGGACCAGTCAAACCTGACCAGTGGGCCAGGCGGGCCTACTGTCGGTGACCCACGCGTAGTCCACGCTGGATAAGTGGAGGCGTATTTCCAGAGTACGCTTTCGACATGTACGTATATATTCGAATCGTTTTTCTTTTCTGATTTATTTTTTTAAACAGATTTTGACCAAACTTTGACTGAGCTTAACTTTTTAAATACAACTCCAAATGAGTTGATTCTTTTTCCTACATCCCTCAAATTCTGTCTAGTTTATTTTGAGATTTATTTGAAAATTTTTCAAACAACTTTTTTGTACTGTTTTTGAAATATGTGTTATTTGCATATTTTTGAAAATAGGATTTTGGAAGAGAAGAAAGCTTTCAAAAGATTTGGAGTGCACCCTGCCCTTCCACACCATGAAGGCAAGCATCTTGAACCCTGGCATAATATTTTTGATGTGTTAGTTGACACGTTTATAACACCATCTCATTTCGGAGAACTCGTTATTTTATGTGGCGATGTGATCATTTGCATGAAGGCATATTAGTGATTTCCTTGCTGTTGGAAATGAATATACTTGTGATGGTAATCATCCTCATGTGCCTTGCATGCATGCCGGAAAGGAATCCGGGAA
Source organism: Triticum urartu (assembly GCF_056163025.1). Taxonomy (NCBI): domain Eukaryota; kingdom Viridiplantae; phylum Streptophyta; class Magnoliopsida; order Poales; family Poaceae; genus Triticum; species Triticum urartu. Next base: position 123,935,455 of record NC_141876.1, on the reverse strand, counting down.
AGCCTCTGCCTTGGGTAGGGGTGAGCTTGTCGCCGGTCCCCATCGGGACGGTTATGTCCGGTATGGCATAGTAAGGTATAATGGGTGGTGATTTCGTCGGTTGAAATATATTTGATATACATGTCATGCAGGGAACTTATAAGCCTCCAGAGTCGGCCGTAGATCGAGTCTTGTTCCAGTAACCCCCATATTTGCCTCGTACTACCACTCGTCCCTGCCGCAGGTAGGGTACGGTTCAGTAAGTCATCAACCCCTTTCCAGCACACACCGTACAGAGAGGCCATGGTGGAAGATGTCGGTTGTAGCCGGTAGGCATGCCACCTGGTCAGGGGGCATGGGTGTTTCCGGTTGGGACCAAGAGGGGAGGCCACCCCTTAGAGCGCGCGATATAAATTTGATCCCATGCTACGCGAGGTTGTAGCCTCCCCACTTAGAGTTTTGCTTAACAAGTGTCGTGGGTTATTCCAGACACCGATGAGTTAAGCTGGTGTGTGCAAGTTAGGTGTGTTTTCAACTAAAAGGCCGTAGACGAAATTAGTCCCGATGGACTAAAGGAATCCGTTACTCGTGGGTAAAGAGTACACCCTCTGCAGAGATTAAACCTATTCGAATAGCCGTGTCCATGGTTAAGGATTACAGTCTGGGATGGGTCAAGTGTTGGTCTTAGTGTCGGTCTTCGGAGGTGAAATTGTTAAACCAAACTTGGATACCAACTGGTGACTTGTGAGGACCGTGATTACTATTTTGTGATGGACTAACCCGTTGCATCATTTGTATTATCGAGTATCCCTGGGACGGTTCTACCTCCTGGATATTCATTGTGATTATTTGTTTTATAAGCCCTTTATGTGGTGTCGCTGAGACGCCCGACTGTGGCATTGCTTGTTATTTATTTATTTTATAAGCCCTTTATGTGGTGTCGCTGAGACGCCCGACTATGGCATTGCTTGTTATTTATTTATTGTATAAGCCCTTTATGTGGTGTCGCTGAGACGCCCGACAGTGGCATTGCTTGTTATTTATTTATTTATTTTATAAGCCCTTTATGTGGTGTCGCTAAGACACCCGACTGTGGCGTTGCACGTTATTTATTTATTTTATAAGCCCTTTATGTGGTGTCGCTGAGACGCCCGACTGTGGCATTGCTTGTTATTTAATTTATTTTATAAGCCCTTTATGTGGTGTCGCTGAGACGCCCGACTGTGGCATTGCTTGTTATTTATTTACTTTATAAGCCCTTTAGGTGGTGTCGTTCAGACGCCCGACTGCGGCATTTTATTCCCCACTCCATTATTGCTTATTCATGTTGCATATAAACAACCTGCTTGCATGCATAAAAGATGTTTTATTTATGACTGACGATGTGATCATAGAATTTTTTCAGTGCATGATTATCAATTATATTATCCCAGTGTTCATAATGTTTGCGAGTACATTCAAAGTACTCACTGGCTTGTCCCTGGCTATTGTCTTGGCCAGATTTCTGCATGGAGAGGAGCGTTGCGGTGACAGCCCCAGAAACTAAGCAACGGTGATAGCAGCCTCGCAAAGATAGGAGTTGACCTGGTCAGCTGTTCCTGTGGAAAATGGAGTCCCATAGACACTGACGACTCACAAACCGCTTCCGCCATCGACCACTAGAAACCCAATTGTTGTACTCACAGGCCAGAATGGTCTTGTACTACATATTTTGTATTTTTGCTTGGAATTTCTGCATCAAGTTGGTGCCTCATCAGCTAAGAGTAATCCTGGGGCTGGTGAGCACGACGACCATTTTCTGGAAATCAATGTCTAGAAAATCCGGTCGCGACAACGGCACAACAGATCCTGCGGTATGGATCGAGGATTTCCTCCTGCACATCCACATGGCCCGCGGTGTGACCTACACGCCATCAAATACCTCCCACTCAAACTCAAAGGACCAGCTCGGCATTGGCTCAACAGCTTGCCAGCAGAGTCCATTGGCTGTTGGGAAGATCTGGAAGCCGCATTCCTCGACAACTTTCAGGGCACTTATGTGCGACCACCAGATGCCGATGACTTGAGCCACATAATTCAGCAGCCAAAGGAATCGGCCAGGCAATTCTGGACACGGTTCCTAACAAAGAAAAATCAAATCGTCGACTGTCCGGATGCAGAGGCCCTAGCAACTTTCAAGCATAACATCCGCGACGAATGGCTCGCCCGGCACCTTGGCCAGGAAAAGCCGAAATCTATGCCAGCCCTCACGACACTCATGACCCACTTTTGTGCGGGAGAGGACAGCTGGTTGGCTCGCAGCAATAACATATCAAAGAACCATGGTACTTCGGATACCAAGGACGGCAACGGCAGATCACGTCGCAACAAACATAAGCGCCGCATTAACAGCGACGATACTGAGGATACGACAGTCAATGCTGGATTCAAAGGCTCTAAACCCGGTCAGCGGAAAAAGCCATTCAAAAGAAGCACTCCGGGTCCGTCCAGTTTGGACCGTATACTCGATCGCTCGTGTCAAATACACGGCACTCCGACAAGCCAGTCAACCACACCAACAGGGATTGTTGGGTGTTCAAGCAGGCCGGCAAGTTAAATGCCGAAAACAAAGATAAGGGGTCACATAGCGATGACGAGGAGGAGCCCCGGTAGCCGAACACCGAAGGACAGAAGAGGTCCCCCCCACAAGTGTGGACAGTGAACATGATATACGCAACCCACATCCCCAAGAGGGAGCGGAAGCGTGCGCTCAGGGACGTATATGCGTTGGAGCCAGTCGCCCCAAAGTTCAACCCATGGTCCTCCTGTCCGATCACCTTCGATTGCATAGACTACCCCACTAGTATCCGTCATGGCGGATTCGCCGCACTAGTCCTAGACCCAATCATTGACGGATTTCACCTCACTCAAGTCCTAATGGACGGCGGCAGCAGCCTGGACCTGCTTTATCAGGACATAGTGCGCAAAATGTGTATAGACCCCTCAAGGATCAAACCCACAAAAACGACCTTTAAAGGTGTCATACCAGGTGTAGAGGCCCATTGGACAGGCTCAGTCACACTGGAAGTGGTCTTCGGAACCCCGGATAACTTCCGAAGCGAAGAGTTAATCTTCGACATAGTCCCGTTCCGCAGTGGCTACCATGCACTGCTCGGGCGAACCGCATTTGCGAGATTCAATGCGGTACCACATTATGCATATCTCAAGCTCAAGATGCCAGGACCTCGGGGGGTCATCACAGTCAATGGAAACACAGAGTGCTCTCTCCGCACGGAGGAGCACACTGCGGCCCTCGCAGCAGAAGTGCAAAGCAGCCTCTTAAGGCAATCCACTAGTTCAGGGTTTCAGGACCCGGACACCTTCAAGCGCTCCCGGAGTAATTGGCAACAGGACCGCCTGGCACGTTCCGAGCTCGCATATCAATGCGGCCCTGTAGGATCGAAAGTATGTCTAGAGGGGGGGTGATTAGACTACTTGACCAAATAAAAATCTATCCTTTTCCCAATTTTAGTCTTTGGCAGATTTTAACTATCTTAGCACAAGTCAAGCAATCTTAACACAATTCAAGCAAGCATGCAAGGAGTCTATGAGCAGCGGAAAGTAAAGCATGCAACTTGCAAGAATGTAAAGGGAAGGGTTTGGAGAATTCAAACGCAATTGGAGACACAAATGTTTTTGTCGTGGTTTTGATAGGTGGTGCTATCATACATCCACGTTGATGGAGACTTCAACCCACAGAGGGTAACGGTTGCGCGAGTCCACGGAGGGCTCCACCCATGAAGGGTCCACGAAGAAGCAACCTTGTCTATCCCATCATGGCCATCGCCCACGAAGGACTTGCCTCACTAGCGGTAGATCTTCACGAAGTAGGCGATCTCCTTTCCCTTACAAACTCCTTGGTTCAACTCCACAATCTTTGTCGGAGGCTCCCAAGTGACACCTAGCCAATCTAGGAGACACCACTCTCCAAGAAGTAACAAATGGTGTGTTGATGATGAACTCCTTGCTCTTGTGCTTCAAATGATAGTCTCCCCAACACTCAACTCTCTCTCACAGGATTTGGATTTGGTGGAAAGATGATTTGAGTGGAAAGCAACCTGGGGAAGGCTAGAGATCAAGATTCATATGGTAGGAATGGAATATATTGGTCTCAACACAAGTGTAGGTGGTTCTCTCTCAGAAAATATAGGTTGGAAGTGTAGGTATGTTCTGATGGCTCTCTCCACGAGTGAAGAGTGGGTGTAGGTGTATATATAGCCTCCACACAAAAACTAACCGTTACACACAATTTACCAATCTCGGTGAGACCGAAGTGAAAGACTCGGTCAGACCGATTCAGCAAACCTAGTGACCGTTAGGGTTTTTGGTGGGACTGAGATGCAACTCGGTAGGACCGATATGGTTAGGGTTAGGGAATAACGTAATCTCGGTGTGACCGATTACACAAACTCGGTGGGACCGATTTTGGTAATAAGCTAACTAGAGAGTTAGTCAGGTAAACTCGGTGGGACCGATCGCTCATTTTGGTGGGACCGAAATGTTACGAAGGAGAAACAGAGAGGTTACATTGCAATCTTGGTGGGACCGATCGCTCATCTCGGTAGGACCGAAACGTTACGAAGGTAAACAGAGAGATTACAACCCCATCTCGGTGTGACCGAAATCCCTATCGGTGAGACCGATTTGCCTAGGGTTTGTGGCAGTGGCTATGACATTTGAAACTCGGTGGCGCCGGATAGAAAGAATCGGTAGGGCCGAGTTTGACTTTTGGTTTAGGTCATATGTGGATGTGGGAAGGTAGTTGAGGGTTTTGGAGCATATCACTAAGCACTATGAAGCAAGAACCTCATTAAACAACACCTCATCCCTCCATGATAGTATTGGCTTTTCCTATAGACTCAATATGATCTTGGATCACTAAAATATAAAATGTAGAGTCATGAGCTTTGAGCTTGAGCCAATCTTTTTGTCCTTAATATTTTGAGGGGTCCACATTCCTCATCCATGCCATGCCATTCATTGAGCTTTTCCTGAAATATTAATCTTGGAATAGCATTAGCTCAATGAGCTATATGTTCTTAGGAATTACCAAAACCACCTAGGGATAGTTGTACTTTCAATCTCCCCCTTTTTGGTAATTGATGACAACATATAGATCGAAGCTTCAACAAATGATAATAAGAGTGAAAAACATTGTCGCTTTGAGAAGTATGTGAAAAGCAAGAGCTCCCCCTAAATTTGTCCATAGTTTATGATTTGCTTTGGACTACAAATGCACAAATAGTTAGGCTCATGGGTTACTCTTCCATGTCACATACATCTTGGTGGAGCGCTCAAAATGATAATAATTAAATACATGCACTCATCACCAAGCAAAGTGAATGATCATATAGGGATAAAATGATAATATCATCCAACAAGCATTAAGGTAGCATATGATCAAATACATGATCATTCAAGTATCACACAGACAAAAAGTATCTCAAACAGGCAAAGCAAATAAAGTTCAACCACCAAAGCAAGAGAGAATAAAAAGCAACGCTCTCTCTCGAAGCCTATGATCTATACATTTTTCTCCCCCTTTGGAAACAAGTTACCAAAAAGTTCCTAGAAAATGCATAGCACTAAATCGTCTCTCAGGCTTGGTCTTCAGGTGGTGGTGTATGGATAACTCCAAGAACGAAGGCTTCAGTCGAAGTAGATGGAGCTGATGGAGTAGGTGTTGGAGCTGGTGGCACAGAAGCTGTAGCTGGTGCAGATGACGTGGCTCTGGTGTCTGGAACATGCACTGCAGCAGACCTCTGAGCTCTAGGCACTCCGGCAAATGCATCAGTGGTTGTCTTGCCCTTCCTCTCCTGCATATCATCTTGAAGTTGCTCCACAACAGACTGAATCTCAGTTACCTTCACATCCAAGTCATAGAATTTTTGCTCCACGATTCTTTCCAGGCTCTCCTAGTTTTGAGTCAGGGTGGCCAGTCCCTTCTCAATCCTCAGAGTGGATGCAATCAGGTATCCAAGCTGATCTTGCTTGCTCTTCAGGAGATGCTAAGATGCTTCTTCAGTAGTTGGCATCCTTGTAGCCCTTTCAGCTTTTGCCTTCTCCTTCTTGGCTTGTGCGTGCACATAAGATGGTTCATCCTCATTCATAACCACAATGTTGTCCCCGAAGTCTAGATAGATAGGCATGTGCTCCTTGTCCAGCAGATATGTACCAGTGCCCATCTTGGAGTTGATCAGCTCCTGGATCTGTGGGGCATACCCACAACTCCTCTTCTGATCTGCAGCTGTCCTCTTGATAGTTTCAACTATTAGGCTCATGACTTTGAACTTCTGTGGGACATCAAATATGTGAAGCAAGTTAATTGCATGGCCTCTGATCATCTTATGATCACCTGACTTTGGCAAGAGAGTGTGCCTGAGGATCCAGTTGATGGTTGGCAAGCCTGACAGAAGGTAATGTACATATCCAAACTTATGTGTCTCAAGAGCAGCATCTGGGATCTCCTTGTACATGTGTGCCATTGTGTTGTGATCCTTCTTCCTGTTGGCATAGACATCCAAGTCATCTTCACTCTCTTTTGGGGCATTGATCAACTTCGCCCATTCAGCAACCGTGGACTGGTACCTCGTACCTTCAGACATCCATACTATCCTTCCATCTGGGTAGAAATGAGCTGTGGAGTAGAACTGCATAATGAGCTCATCATTCCATTTTGTGAGCTTCTGAGCCACAAACTCATCGACTCCACAAGCCTTGAAACTGTCATTTACACCTGGATAGTGATCCTCATTCTCCTTGATGTAGTCCTAGTCGACCCATCTCATGTCACACACTATGGGCTTCTTGTCAAGCAAGATGGTCTCATAGAAGTCCTGTTATTCCTTTGTATGGAACCTGTAATCCACAGCAGTCCTCCTCCCGGTGGCATATGGATCTGACTCTCTCCATAGCCTCAGACCTGAGTCCTTCCTGATCTTCATGTTCTCAGCAACTGGATGAGCATCATTGTGATCTGGGATTTTTGGCTTCATCTTCCTCAAGACATGTGACTCATCATCTTCTTCTTTTATTTCAGCTTCAGGCACCGGGACCTTGTTCTTTTCCTCAACAGGGCTGTTCCTGGTGCTCCTTTTCGGTTTTGGCTTTGGAGCTGGAGCTGCAGCCTTTCGAGCAGTCTTAGGCTTAGATGGAACAGCCCCTGCCCTAATGGCATCACCCATAAGCTTCTGAGCTTTGGGTGCTGGTGCAACATCTTCTTCTTCTTCCTCTTCAGAATCTCTCATGATAGAGGATCTCCCAAGAACTCTAGCGGTGGTCTTTTTGACCCTCTCCTTCCTCTTCTTCCCTTCCGCAGTAGCCTCTTTGGGTTCAGATTCCAAAGGGACTTGAGTAGATGCTCTGGCCTTAGACATTGGAATTCTCTTTGCAGGAACCTTTTGCTTCATGCCTGGCTTGGTGGCAGCAGCAGTGCTATACTCCTTCTTAACCACTTTCTTCTTGGAAGTGGCCTCATCCTCAACTGCCACATAGTCTTCATCCTCAGATTCAGAGGTCTTCTTATTTCTGGCCCTGGTGGCAGCTTTGGGTAAGTTTCTTGGGGTGCTCCTGCTACCATCATCTAAACTGCTAGAGGGACTAGTGCCCTCACTCAGGTGAACCTGCTCCTCTGACCTGTTCTGGCTGTCACTCTGATTAGACATATTGCAAACACTGATAGCAGACCCTGTGAATAGATATAGATGAGATAGAGTGGATGAGCATCACAAAATGCAAAGGTTTTTGCAAAAGAATGAGTCAAAAACTTAGTTTTAGTTTTTCACAGAAAGCATTTCGGATCAACCGATTTGTAAACTCGGTGATACCGAAGCAGCTATTGGAACCTAAACTAGTGAACTCGGTCAGACCGAGTCACAGTTCGGTAGCACCGAGACTGCTAGGGTTTCACAAACTCCTGAACTCGGTCACACTGATTTGCAATTCTCGATCAGACCGAGAACCACATGTGCAATGGCCTAAGCCGAATCGGTGGTACCGAGTTCCACAACTCGGTGGGTCCGAGATGGTTTCGGCGGAAACCTAACCCTAAATTCTTAATTCATGACTAAACTACGGAGTGTTTTGACTGGATAGGAGTGATCTCAATCGTGGCAAGATACATGGCGAACACAATGTGCTAGGAATCAGATAGGGATAGCACAATGATTGAGTTCATACCCTAGTTCGGTGGAGAACTCGCTACGGCGGCAACGGCAGGGTTGATTCCCATTGACGGCGGCGGAGACCAGCGGCAGGAGGCGGCTGGCGACGAGGAAGACGATCCGGAGACCCTGGAGGCAGAGCGGGCTAATCGCGGGTCGAGGAGGTTCGGAAAGTTTTCCAAAATTTGACCCGTGGGTATATATAGCCCGACCCTGTCGGTGTGACCAAGTGGAACAACTCGGTGGCACCGAGATTCATAACTGCAAGCAGTTACTGAAACTCGGTGTGACCGAAAGGTTTGAATCGGTTGCACCGAGGTAGAAAACCTAGATTGACTTAGTGATCTCGGTATGACCGAAATGGGTGAATCGGTCAGACCGAAACGCACAAAGAAGTTTTGGAAGTTTAAGTCTATGACGAATCGGGGACTCCGAGTGCTCCTCACACAGAGTGGTTCGAATCTGACTTGATCAAATTTTGTGATGCAGCATGAATAGAGTTTGAGACGAGAAAAGCATAGATAGCTAGAGAAGGTTCTTAGGCATTCTTGTCCATCCACTTGGCCAAAATAAAAGGAAACCAATCAGTCAAAACAACAAGTGGATGTCCTCGAATGAGTAAATTATGTAACCAACATGCTCACACAGTAAAATGGCAAATGAAATATGTGGCAAAGCATGCACAAACAATTCTAGCATGTATCAAGCAATTGGCGATGACTAGGTCATCTATGTATGAGTATATTGACTTAGGAGTCAAATGAGAACATTTCATCATAGGTCATACTCATCGTTTAAGCACAAGTGGGGTTACCACTTTTACATAAAGCGTTGTTGTGTTCACACCATTAGAGTTGCTTTAACTCAATTGTTAGAGTAAAGCTCCCCCTAGATGTGAGATCCCCCCCTAAAAGGGATGAACTAACCTTGGGTTTTTTCCATGATGACTTCATGTAGGTGTTGAAGATGTGGATGCTCTATGTTGATGTAGATCATTTGAAGCTATCCTTTGGAGTGAGTTGCACTTTCAATACCTACACGGGTTAGTCCCACAAGGAACAAACAAGGATATCCATAGACATAGAGTGATGCACACACAAGATGATGTCTATGAAAGCTTTAGATTACCTTGTCCCTTGTCTTACCAACAAGAGGGTTTGTGACTCCTTGAACTAGTGCAAGATGTGGAAGTTGATTGCACTTGTTCTTGCCAAAATGATAAGAGTGAAGTATATTGGCGGAGTCACCCTCAAGGACTCTATAGTTCTTCTTCTTCGGGATCCACACCATCTCGATGGGAATCCTCGGAGTTGTAGTTGTACTAGATGAAGTGGAACTTGATGTAGTCTTGGGAACCCACTTGACCAAGGCCTTAGGAGCTTCTTCAAATGCATCAATTTCCTCTTGAAGCTTGTCCTTGCCTTTTTGCTTGTGGTCTTGTGGTGGAAGATCATCTTGAGCTTGTGTCCCTTTGGATGAAGTAGGATCATACTTCTCTTGTTGAGGAACAAACTTCGTCTTGGGGTATTGATCTTATTCCCACTCAACTCCATTGGCATTGAACTTTCGTTCAAAACCAATACCTTGATTCTTCCGGTGCCTTCCTTGCTTGCGTACAATTTCCTCGAATTGCTTACTCCCGGCAAGGCTCTTGTAAACAGCTTTATCTATAATTCCCTTCAATAAGCTATTTTCTTGCTCAAGTGTAACTTGGCTAAGAGAATCATTAGTGGAATCAAGAGAACTACTAGAAGCAGCAACATTGGATTTAGCATGATTATTGTTACTACTAGAGGAAGAATCTTTCTTGTTCTTGTTACTAGACTTGACTTGAGGCATGTAAGTGGATAAGAGTAAACGCTTGGCAATGTAAGAAGAACTTTTCTTGCGAAGATCATCATTGATTGCCTTTAAGAACTCATGCTCTTGCTGAAGATTGAGTTTCTCAAAACGTAATTTCTCATGAGTCCTTAAAGGTTCTCGATGATCTCATAAGATAGTTTCATGAGCTAACTTAAGAGTGTTTAGTTCTTTAGTTAGAGACTCAATCTTCTCCTTATCATTGTCATTCGTTTCATTATAGTATTCATCACTATAGTTGTCAACAAGTAACTCATCATCACCTAATAAGTCATCTTCATCACTATTGAAATCAACATACTCGGGGTGTGATACCTTTGGACCTTTGGACATGAAGCATCTTCCAATTCCTTCATTTGGTGAATCAAATATGTCGTAGGAGTTGGTTGACACAAGTGCTAGTCCGGCAACACCTTCATCTTGAGTATATTCGGAGTCGGAGTGATAGCTTCTCTCGGAGTCATTGTCGGACTCGGAGCCGGATACCCATTCACCAACATGAGCTTGATGTCTTTGTTTTGTGTAGCTCCTTGATGACTTGTCCTTCCTTTCTGAATCCTTGCTTCTCTGAGGGTGTCTTCGTTCATATCGATCATCCCTACTCCTTATCTCCCTTGATGGTGATTCTTCTCTTGTACTTCTTCTTTTGGGAGAATCTTCTCTTCTCTTGTGGGGAGCCATACACTCATTGGAGTAGTGTCCGGGTCTTCCACAATTGTAGCAGTTTTGCTCTCGACTAGAAGATCTTTTGTCATTGTAGGACCTTGACTTGAAACTTCTTTCCTTGCTTCTATTCTTGTAGAACTTGTTGAAGTTCTTCACCATTAGGCTCAATTCTTCATTGATGGTTTGTTTCTCACTTGATGATGTGGGAGCTTCACATGAGGCTTTGTAAGCACCACTTGACTTGTTATGGAGCTCCTCCTTATCCTTGAGTGACATCTCATGAGCAACAATTCTTCCACTGACTTCCGTTGGCTTGAGATCTTTGTAATTTGACATCATTTAGATCAATGTGCATACGGTATCGTATTTTCCATCCAAGGCTCTTAGGATTTTCTTGATGATGAATTTGTCGGTCATCTCCTCACTTCCTAAGCCGGCAATCTCATTTGTGATAAGAGCAAGCCTAGAGTACATTTCAGTGACACCTTCACCATCCTTCATTTTGAACTTGTCAAGTTGACTTCGAAGCACATCCAACTTGGATTCCTTGACGGAGTCGGTACCATCATGCATATCAATCAAAGTATCCCAAATTTCCTTTGCATTCTCAAGACGGCTGATTTTGTTGAATTATTCAGGGCATAATCCGTTGAAGAGGATATCACAAGCTTGAGCATTGTATTGTAGCATCTTCAACTCATCCACAGTAGCTTCACGATTCGGTTCTCTCCCATTAAAGAATTCACCTTGCAAGCCAACACACACAATAGCCCAAACGGCGGGGTTATGTCCAAGAATATGCATTTTCATCTTATGCTTCCAACTAGCAAAATTTGTACCATCAAAGTAAGGACCTCTACGGTGATAATTTCCCTCGCTGGATGCCATACTCTCCTAGGTTGTGAAACCAAGGCTATGACCACCAAAATCTATGGAAATCAAAGCAAATGGAGACCAAAGCTCTGATACCACTTGTAGGATCAAAAGTATGTCTAGAGGGGGGGTGATTAGACTACTTGACCAAATAAAAATCTATCCTTTTCCCAATTTTAGTCTTTGGCAGATTTTAACTATCTTAGCACAAGTCAAGCAATCTTAACACAATTCAAGCAAGCATGCAAGGAGTCTATGAGCAGCGGAAAGTAAAGCATGCAACTTGCAAGAATGTAAAGGGAAGGGTTTGGAGAATTCAAACGCAATTGGAGACACAAATGTTTTTGTCGTGGTTCCGATAGGTGGTGCTATCGTACATCCACGTTGATGGAGACTTCAACCCACAGAGGGTAACGGTTGCGTGAGTCCACGGAGGGCTCCACCCATGAAGGGTCCACGAAGAAGCAACCTTGTCTATCCCATCATGGCCATTGCCCACGAAGGACTTGCCTCACTAGTGGTAGATCTTCACGAAGTAGGCGATCTCCTTTCCCTTACAAACTCCTTGGTTCAACTCCACAATCTTTGTCGGAGGCTCCCAAGTGACACCTAGCCAATCTAGGAGACACCACTCTCCAAGAAGTAACAAATGGTGTGTTGATGATGAACTCCTTGCTCTTGTGCTTCAAATGATAGTCTCCCCAACACTCAACTCTCACTCACAGGATTTGGATTTGGTGGAAAGATGATTTGAGTGGAAAGCAACTTGGGGAAGGCTAGAGATCAAGATTCATATGGTAGGAATGGAATATCTTGGTCTCAACACAAGTGTAGGTGGTTCTCTCTCAGAAAATATAGGTTGGAAGTGTAGGTATGTTCTGATGGCTCTCTCCACGAATGAAGAGTGGGTGGAGGTGTATATATAGCCTCCACACAAAAACTAACCATTACACACAATTTACCAATCTCAGTGAGACCGAAGTGAAAGACTCGGTCAGACCGATTCAGCAAACCTAGTGACCGTTAGGGTTTTCGGTGGGACTGAGATGCAACTCGGTAGGATCGATATGGTTAGGGTTAGGGCATAACGTAATCTCGGTGTGACCGATTACACAAACTCGGTGGGACCTATTTTGGTAATAAGCTAACCAGAGAGTTAGTCAGCTAAACTCGGTGGGACCGATCGCTCATTTCGGTGGGACCGAAATGTTACGAAGGAGAAACAGAGAGTTTACATTGCAATCTCGGTGGGACCGATCGCTCATCTCGGTAGGACCGAAACGTTATGAAGGGAAACAGAGAGATTACAACCCCATCTCGGTGTGACCGAAATCCCTATCGGTGAGACCGATTTGCCTAGGGTTTGTGGCAGTGGCTATGACATTTGAAACTCGGTGGCGCCGGATAGAAAGAATCGGTAGGGCCGAGTTTGACTTTTGGTTTAGGTCATATGTGGATGTGGGAAGGTAGTTGAGGGTTTTGGAGCATATCACTAAGCACTATGAAGCAAGAACCTCATTAAAAAACACCTCATCCCTCCTTGATAGTATTGACTTTTCCTGTAGACTCAATGTGATCTTGGATCACTAAAATATAAAATGTAGAGTCATGAGCTTTGAGCTTGAGCCAATCTTTTTGTCCATAATATTTTGAGGGGTCCACATTCCTCATCCATGCCATGCCATTCATTGAGCTTTTCCTGAAATATTAATCTTGGAATAGCATTAGCTCAATGAGCTATGTGTTGTTAGGAATTACCAAAACCACCTAGGGATAGTTGCACTTTTAGGCCCCCACCCAGTCCCAGCCAAACGGCGCAATCCGTGCCACGCGTACATAATTACGCATTAAAAATACCATGGGCACAGGTGGGGAGGGGGGCACGACTACGGCACGCCCCAAGACACGGCTTAAACCGCACTAGGGGCTTCCCGCTTTGTTATTTTCTCTTTCAAGACTTTAATCTCTGGAAACCCTGTCTGGCAGCATGATTGCCGAACACATGATGCAGCAACCAAGGAGGCAGAGAGCTACGTCACACCACGGAACTCCCAGGTGGATTACGATAACGAGTGAAATACTTGCTTTAATACTATTCCTCTGCTCGCCCTTGGAAGGGACATGTCAAATAGTCCTACTTTTTGCTTATCGCACTACTTGTATCACTCTTCCCTAACGCACCTTTTTGAATAAACAATGCATAGCATTAAGACTATTATTGCATTCTTCCTTTACATATATATGTTCATTCATGACATCTAGCACCCGTACACTCTGGTACGACCAATACGCCAGGGGCTTAAGCATACCCCATAATGCGGCGTGAGAAGTCCGAACACTTTCGACAGTGCGGCACCCCGAACTTATAGCATTATATGCATAAGCTCCGAATCATGTCTTGGGTCAATAGTTGGGTTTGCCCGGCTCCCATGTTTTGGTACCTTACGTTCCGCTATATCGGCTAAGGTAGCACTGGGAGAACTACTGCGATTGTGCCCCGGTTCTGCTGGGCTAAGCACCTCAGTAGAGAAAGCTAAAACTGACTGTCATGATAAGGCGAGAGACTGGTCGTTGTTCGAGAGGTTTCAAGTCCCTAAAGACTTATGCCGCTTAGAGCGAGGAGTCGGCCCTATCCGGCTTAAGGCGTGTATCGCGCCCCGAATTCGGCCTTCCAAATACTAGGGGCTTTGCCGAAATTTAAAATTATAGAATTCTATGGCTAAGTGAGAGTGATAACGCATTATAGTCCAATTGCCTTGTTCGTTGTGCTGAGCACCTCCCTCGAAGGACCCAACAATGGGAACAAGAGTGCTCAGGTTTATCCCGAACACCCCAGCACTCGTGGCATGGGGGCAGAAGCCAACGACTAGCCATCTCTCAAATTTGATAAACAGCCGAACATAAGGCAATATTTTAAATTCAAACAAGCGTTGCATAGCGCATATGAACAAGTTTTCATAATACAGGATTACACGAGCAAGTTTACTCAAATATTACATCTTTCGCACACTCGTCCGCTACAAGACAGGCACCCTTCAGGACACCCTCATGGTACATCTCGGGGTGGCGATGCTCCTTGCCCTGCGGCGGCCCTTCCTTCACCAGCTTCATGGCATCCATCCTGGCCCAGTGCACCTTCGCACGGGCGAAAGCCCGGCGTGCACCTTCGATGCAAACGGACCGCTTGATGACTTCCAGCCATGGGCAGGCATCCACAAGCCGCCTCACCAGGCCGAAGTAGCTGTTGGGAAGGGCGTCACCAGGCCACATCCGGACTATAAAGCCCTTCATGGCCTGTTCGGCCGCCTTGTGCAGCTCGACCAGTTGCTTCAGCTGGTCTCTTAGAGGCATCGGGTGTTCGGTCTCAGTATACTGAGACCAGAACAACTTCTCCGTTGAGCTTCCCTCCTCGGCCTGGTAAAATTGTGCGGCATCCGACACGCTGCGGGGCAAATCTGCGAATGCTCCTGGAGAGCTCCGGATTTGGGTAAGTAACAAGTAATTTACTTTCACATGCTTGCTTTGCATATAGAATGCCTTACCCGCCGCTATCTTCTTCATCGCATCAATCTCCTGGAGAGCCTTTTGGGCTTCAGCCTTGGCACTCTTTGCACTCTCAAGGGCCGCGGCAAGCTCGGACTCTCGCATCTTCAAGTCAAGCTCCAATGCCTCGTGCTTCGTCACAAGAGCGTGGAGCTCTTGCTGCACCTCGCCCACCCGTGCCTCTTGTTTTTCCCGCTCGGTGCGCTCCTGGGCCGCTTTGTTTTCGGCCTCGGATAGCGCTTGCTTCAGGGTTGCCACTTCGGTCGTGGCCCTTGGCAGATTAAAGATGATCATGTCATTTTGCAATCGCATCCCTTTTATATATATACATATCTATAGACTAGGTATTACTTACCTTTGTTCTCCTCGAGCTGCCTCTTGGCAAGGCCGAGCTCTTTCTTGGACCCTTCGAGGTCCTGCTTCAGTACGGCGACCTCCGCGGTCAGTGCGGCAGAGGCCAGCAGTGAAGCCTGCATACGCATATAGATGTACTTATATTATACTCCTGCGGATATTAGTTGATCCTCTATTCGGCTTTTCTTTTTGAACACCAAATAGAGCATCAGGGGCTACTGTCTATGCGATAATATTTTTCCTATATTTCAAATACTTACCTCAAAGCCTGTTAGAAGGCTGGCATAGGCTTCAGTCAGTCCGCTCTTGGAGGACTGAACCTTCTGGATCACCGCACTCATAATAGTGTGGTGCTCTTCGTTGATGGAAGCGTTGCGAAGCGCTCCTAGCAGATTGTCCGGTACCTCTGGATGGACAGAGGTCACTGGCACGGGCGTCTTGCCCCTTTTGGAAGGAGGCCACCTACCCGTGTCCGGAACCACTGGGGGTTCCGGCGCAGTGTTCGGCTGAAGGCCGAACTCGGAGCCCTCAGGAGCCTTACCCCCTATGCTCCTGGAGTCCGGAAGGTCGCCTTGAGGCGCCTTCGGGACTGTCTCCCCTCGACCTGGTGCCTCTCGAGATAGCACCTCGGCATTATCCGTAGGGCAAGGGGAGGTGGCGGTCGAAAGTGGATCGCTATCCATATCCGACGAGTCCAAGGAGCCGCCCGACGAAGATACGTCGATACGGGCTTGGGGCGGTCTGCATAATCATATTCGACGTTAGGAGAAGCAGTGCGTCAAAGGTATGCTATGAGTCACTCTGGTATCCGAATAGTTATGACTTTGCCAGGGGCTTGGCCCTGAGCAGCCACTCGTCTTCGTCTTCGGCGGCGGTGGTGGAGCAGTCCAGAAGGAGAGTCCTTCCCTTCTTGGACCCTTTGGCCCCCCCGGTTGGGGCGGCCTTCCTTTTCTTGTCTCCCCCAGCTGAAGGGGGAGCATCTTCATCTTCCTCCTCGTCTTCGAGGGAGGAGTGCGTCACGTTGTCATCGGACGATGAGCCCGATATCACCTGGCACCGGGAACTCTTTCGGGTTCCCTTGGCCTTCTTCTTGGTCTTCTCCGGCACCTTGTATGGAGCCGGAGTCAGCATCTTTGTCAGGAGAGCGTCCGCGGTGTCTTCGGGCAGAGGGGCCAGATAGTCGATCTTCTCCAATGCCCCCACCCAGTCCTGTCAAAGGCATGGGAGCTAAGACCCCGCGTGTACTTAAGCTATGGGAAGTAAAAATCCTACCAGATGTACAAAACTTACCAGATTCGCTGGGCGCTTCGCGCTTAGCCCGCGGTCCTCGGTGAGAGGGGGAGGGACCTCGGCACCCTTGAACAGCACCCTTCAGACGTCCTTGTGCATCGTGTCGAAGAGCTCGCTCAGAGTCTGGTGCTGGGCCAGGTCGAACTCCCACAAGTTGAAATCCCGTTGTTGACACGGGAGGATCCGGCGGAAGAGCATGACCTGGACTATGTTGACAAGCTTGTGCCTCTTGCTTGCCATATTCCGGATACATTTTTGGAGTCCGTCTAGCTCCACCAATGAACCCCAGGATAGGCCCTTCCCTTTTCAGGAGGTGAGCCGCATGGGGATTCCGGATCGAAACTTGGGGCCGCCACCCAGTTGGTGTCGCGCGGCTCGGTGATGTAGAACCACACCGATTGCCACCCCTTTATGGTCTCCACGAAGGAGCCTTCAAGCCATATAACATTGGGCATCTTGCCCACCATGGCTCCGCCGCATTCCGCTTGTTGGCCTCCCACCACCTTCGGCTTGATATTGAAGGTCTTCAGCCACAGGCCGAAGTGGGGCCGGATGCGGAGGAAGGCCTCACACACGACGATGAACGCCGAAATGTTGAGGATGAAGTTCGGGGCTAGATCATGAAAGTCCAGCCCGTAGTAGAACATGAGACCACAGACGAATGGATGGAGGGGCAACCCCAGTCCGCGGAGGAAGTGGTGGAGGAAAACTACCCTCTCGTGAGGTTTCGGGGTAGGGATGATCTGCCCCGCAGCGGGCAGCCGATGCGTGATATTCACGGCTAAGTATCCGGCTCCGTGTAGCTTTTTGATGTGGCCCTCCGTGACGGAGGAGGCCATCCACTTGCCTCCTGCTCCGGATATGTTTGGAGAAGGTTGAGGAGAAGGATGTGGACTTGGGCGTTGGAGCTCGAGTGCGCAAGAATGGATGAGCAAGGAGGAAGAAGGCGTGGGTAGAAAAAGGTTAAACCTTATCCCCTTAGAAGGGTGGCAGAAACTATGCGCCCCCACTAGCCTGGTAAAACTCGCTTATCCCCCAAGCGCCGTAATTGATGGCGCGGTTGGGTTACCCACGCCCGTATTGATGAGAATCCCGTAATATGGGGGACATGATCTCTGCTTTGACAAGACGTGTCAAGAAACTGCCTCACGTTGTGTGCGGGGCTGGTTAAAGAAAAATGGTTCGAATAATCACCGAGCCATGGCATGATGTCATGTTGCCAAAACGTGTCAGTAGATTAGATTTGTGGAAATATTATTCTCTCTACGGTGGTATGTGGAACTTATTTTGCAGGGTCGGACACTATCCTGTTATTCAAACTCTTCTGTGGTGTATCCGGAGGAGGAACCCGCCTTGCAATGCCGAAGACAATACTGCTCGTCGGACTCATCATCATTGAATCCTGGTTCAGGGGCTATTGTGGGAGTCCTGGACTAGGGGGTCTCCGGACAGCCAAACTATATCCTTTGGCCGGACTGTTGGACTATGAAGATACAAGATTGAAGACTTCGTCTCGTGTCTGGATGGGACTCTACTTGGCGTGGAAGGCAAGCTAGGCAGTACGGATATGGATATCTCCTCCTTTGTAACCGACCTTGTGTAACCCTAGCCCCCTCCGGTGTCTATATAAACCGGAAGGTTTTAGTCCGTAGGACAACATACAATCATACCATAGGCTAGCTTCTAGGGTTTAGCCTCTCCGATCTCGTGGTAGATCAACTCTTGTAATAGTCATATCATCAAGAATAAATCAAGCAGGACGTAGGGTTTTACCTCCATCAAGAGGGCCCGAACCTGGGTAAAACATCGTGTTCCCTGCCTCCTGTTACCATCCGCCTTAGACGCATAGTTCGGGACCCCCTACCCGAGATCCGCCGGTTTTGACACCGACAGCGAGGTTGACACGCAGGCCGGTGGCATCGCCGAAACTAGCTAGAATTTGTAGCTGACTATCTACCTCCAGCCGGCATGGGTTGGCAAAGATGACAGCATCGTCGGTGTATAGGCTTGTCCTCATCCTCGCCGCCGAGCCAGGGATAGGTGAGAGAGCGCCGGAGCGCGTGGCCGCCTCCAGAAGCCGGTGCAGCGGGTCGATGCAGAGGATGAAGAGCAGCAGGGACAGAGGGTCCCCCTGTCGTAGCCTCCTAAGATGGTCGATGCGGTTGCCGGGGATGCCGTTGATCAAGCACGACGATGACGAGGACAAGAGCAGCAGTGTGATCTAGTTGCGCCAGCGCACGGGGAAGCCCAGTTTGCACATGAGTTCTATGATGTATTCCCAGGAAACGCTATCAAAAGCTTGCGCAATGTCAATCTTCAGCAGCAGTGCCGGGGTTTTGGCGCGGTGCAGTGGGTGTTTTGGACACAGAGATAGCTGTCATGTATGCACCTTTTCTTCTGGAATGCCGTCTGCTCTAGTGAGATGATCTTGTTGATTACAGTAGCCAGATGCATGGATAGAACTTTAGAGATCAGCTTCCCAATGGAGTGCACTAGGCTTATAGGCCGGAAATCTCCCATGGAAGCAGCGCCGTCTTTCTTTGGGATGAGGGCGATCATGGCTGTGTTGAGGTCTGCGAAACTGCCGTCCACAATATGATAGAAGTGATGGAAAACGGCCATTATATCATTTTTGATCAAGCTCCAGCATGATCTGAAGAACGTCTCCGAAAAACCGTCAGGTCCTGGTGCTTTATCTGCCGGAGATGCCACAATTGCTGCCCAAACTTCAGACTCAGTGAATGCGTTATCAAGTCCCTCGTTGCTGACAGAGGGGAGATGCAGCTCTTCCTAGTTTATTGTGTTATATCTGCTGATCCTGGCGCCTAGCAGGTTGCTGAAGTGGTGGTGTGCAGTCCCTGCTTTGTCTTCATGATCAACAGCAGTGCCTGTATCTGTCTGCAGAGAGTAGATGTAATTTTTTCACCTCCTGGAGTTGATCTTAGCCTGGAAGAATGCTGTCTTTGCGTCCCCCGCTCGCAGCCATGTGATTCTGGACGCCTGCCGCTTTCTAGCACGCTCAATTGCTGCTAGCCCGAGCAGCCTTTGCTTTAGTTGCCGGCGCAGCTGAAATTCTGCTTTAGTTAAACTTCTCCGCTCCTGCGCCACCTCAAGCCGTAGAATTACCTCGCACGCCAGGTGAAACTAAACTTTTGTCTCGCTGAATAAAGTGAGAGCCCAAATATTCAGGTTGGTAGCGGTTCTTCTCAACTTGACCTTGAGCCGTGCGATCGGGCAGTCGTGGTTTACAGGCCGCTGCCAAGCTCGCTGCACGGTTTCCTTGAAGCGCAGGAAGCGGGGCCAGAAGGATTCAAACTTGAAAACTGGCCTTTTGCGCGGGGCAGCGGAGTTGGCAAGGACAAGGGGCAGCGATCGGAGCATGCAGTGGAAGCAGCGAGGAGCATGTGTGCCGGGAACATAGCCTCCCACTCGGTGTTGCAGAACACCTTGTCAATGCTGACCATGGTTGGATCTTGGCGCTTGCTAGTCCAGGTAAACCTCCTATTCTTGCACTTGATTTCTCTGAGATGAGCTCTGTCAAGTGCCGTTCTGAATCTACCCATAAGCCTTCGATTCAGGTTCAGGTTGTTCTTGTCCCTGGCCTCGTAGATGACATTGAAGTCACCGTTGATCATCCATGGTTCTCCCATCGGAGGAGCTGCTTGTACCATCTCTGCCAGGAAATCATCCTTCTTTGCATCGTCAGTTGGCCCATAAACTGTGGTTAACCAGAAGCTGCTGTCGCCCTGTGTTATCGACACCTTTGCCGTGATCGGGTAGCAGCCGATCGCATGAGTGTCAACTCACACAACATTCTTGTTCCATAGGATCGCTGCTCCTCCCCTTGTCCCAATGGCAGGCAGGACCGCGCAGCCCTCAAGGGCCACTCCACCAATGTCACACACATATTCTTGTGTCCATGTTTCCAGCTTCGTCTCCTGGAGACATAGGATTGCTGCTCGATGGGCCTCTGCCACTTCTCTGACTGCAGATCTTTTGGCTGGAGCATTTAGGCCTCTGACATTCCAGCTCATGGTGGTGCAAATGTTGTTATTCACGAAGCACAGAAAATTTCTCCGCCAGCAAACACAATTCTATTGAAGGAAGCAATAGATTACACTTGCCGCAGTACAGGGGGGCACCGAAGACCACCAATAGGCCCCATAATTCTCCGGTGCAAGCCGATCCACTAATCCCTAACACTAACAGTCTACCGGAAGAGCCGACAGAGACTAACACGAACCCTAACTCATGCTAGGCTTAAGGCCAACCGTTGACGAAGACTACTACTACAGAGCCTGCTGCAAGGCTGAATAGATTGAAGTGCTAACATAAGGAACCTAAAATGCAGCTATGCAGGTGCTAACATAAGAAGCCTAGACTGCAGCATTGGCCTCAGCATCCAGGCTGGCGAGGCCGCCCGCAACATGGAGAGCATAGGGATCCAGGCGAGTGAGCTTCGCGATGATCGCAATGTCGTCGTTCGTCAGAGGCTCATCAAAGCGGCGGATGAGGGCCTCCGCGACCTCAACCGTCATCTTCTCATTTGGCCCGAGCAGACCCAACTTCTTGACGAGCAGGAGCGCGGTGCGTTGGGCGACATGCACCATTCTCAGGTTTGCGGCCCGACGTGCGCTCTGCCTGGTTAGGGTAGAGGAGACTCGGGTCTTCGGAGGGGTGGAGGGGCGCCGGGGTGGAGGAGCGGCGATGATGGGTGGAGGCACAACGGTGAAGAGGTGGTGCGGCTCCTCCTCGGTCGCGCCTTCGTTAAGATGCAGCTGCATCACCTGCTGCGTAACCGCGCCCAGCTGCAAGTTGGTGGCGAACGTTGGGGGGAGCGAGGCAGGCAGCGAAATTGAGCGGGTTGGCGAGGGCCGAGGCGATTGACTCGTCTAGCTCCTGCTAGGCCTCATCTACGCGCGCGGGCGCCGGGAGATCCTGGCCCGCGGAGTCGAAGAAGTCCTTCACCGGGTCCTCAGCGACTGGGCCGCCTTGGGCGGCTGCTTGGGGAGGAGGGGCAGGGGAGTGTTGCTTTTAGCACCGCCGGCTGCTGGGCGTGCCTCCTCCCCCACGGCGACTTTCAGACGTACGGCTGTGCTAGCGCATGGCGGGGGCTGCATCGCGCTTGGGGAGCTTGTCGCGGCTGAGGAGGGTATCCTTCCATGAGCGCCGCCCGCCGCGCTCCTTGTCGTGGTCGTCGTGGTCGCGGCGAGGGCCTATCTGGATGCCACCGCAGCCTGATGGCGACACCAGAGCAGGGTGGCGCCGGCCTTTCCCCTGGCCATCCTCAACGTGCATGGTCCAGGTTCCCGGCCAGATCTCCGGCACTTTCCACCCCTCTTCAGAGCTCGAGGATGGGAGGCCACTCTGAGCGGAGTGGGACGAGCGCGGCGACAGTGGTGAACAATCTTCCACCAGGTCGACGTGGATGAGCAGGTCATGACACTTGACACGCGGCGGAGGGGCGACCTCCCTGCTCGGCGGCGAGAAGCCTTGCATGGCCTCGATGCGCCCGGCGCCCAGAGCCGTCCTCCATAGAGTGTGGCTTGTGGGGATGAGCGCGACATCCCACACCCACACCCAGCAGGCAAAGGTCTTCGTGTGCCCGCGCTCGAGCGTCCTGTAGTCGAGCCGGTCGATGATGCACTTCTTGCCAAGCACCTTCTCCGCCCCCTTGATGGACCAGAGCTGCAGGGGCATCTTCTCGATGACGACTCGGACATGGAGCAGAAAGTCTTGATGAACGGCATGGTCGTTTTCGTGCCAGGGCTTGATGCTGAAGCAGACACCATCGACGTTGATGGAGCCGAGGCGGACGGCGTTGTCGCGGTGCGCCGGCAGCTCAAAATGGACGAGGAAGTCCTCCGGGTTGTGGCATGTGACCCGAAGTAGGTGCGCCGGCGTGCGCGTCTGGGTGTCGAAAGCATGCCCCACCGACATGGGGCTCGCCGCGTGCCGCTCCGCCGTGCAGACGAGCAGGACGGCGTGATGACCCAATCTATCGATCGCTGGTGCGAAAATTTTAAAAATTCCTAATAAATTCTAGAGACTCACGCAGACCATTCATGCAAGGCAAGAGGTGGAATTAAAGTTTAGTCTCATATTGCTAGTTTACAGGGAGTTGGACCTCTTTATAAGGGAGGCTCTTTCTCCACATGTATGAGGATAAGAACAAGAGAGACATCCACGCGCGCTTCTCCTCCGCCGAACAGCGCACCTCTTCGCATGCTGCCTGTTCGTTTCATGACAGTAGGCCTCCGAAACTCCACCTCTTTCAGTCCTGTACGGGAGAAGGGTGATGCTGTTTCTCTTTGTCAAATTGCATGACTTGTTTTATCACTGCTATACTAGTTGTGCTTTATCTAGTATTTCTGTTAATAAAATCATTCGGTAAATTGCTCATATTTCCAACAATCCAAAAACCTTATCCTAGTCAATTTACACCAAGTGGTTTTGCTGCTTCCATGAGACCTGCTATGTTTGAGGGTATCCACTATAAGAGGTGGCGCGTGAGAGCAGTCTTATGGTTTCAAACCATGAGTTGCTATGACGCCACTCTTGACAAACCTAAAGGGCAGCATGATGCCCAACAGGAACAAGCTTTTCAGAAAATGGATACTCTGTTTAAGGCTGCTCTTTTGAGTGTTCTTGGTGAGAACATAGTTGATGCGTATGCGTCAATTGACAATGGAAAAGATATGTGGGACGCACTCAAGGCCAAGTTTGGGGTTTCAGATGCTGGCACTGAGCTGTACATCATGGAGCAATTCTATGATTACAGGATGACTGAAGAGCGCTCCGTGGTTGAGCAAGCTCATGAGATACAGTCATTTGTTAGAGAACTTGAGCACTTCAATTGTGTGCTACCGGACAAGTTTGTTGCCGGAGGTATCATCACTAAGCTTCCTCCTTCATGGATTAACTTTGCTACCTTACTGAAGCATAAGAGACAGGAGTTTTCCGTTTCAGATGTCATTGGTACTCTTGATGTGGAAGAAAAGACGAGAGCGAATGACACACGTGCTCGAGGTATTGAGGGAGGATCTAGTGCCAATCTGGTACAGAAGCAGAACTTCCAGCCCCACAAGTTCAAGAATAAGGGCAAGTTTGATGGTAAAGCAAAGTTTGATGGGAAGAACAAGGCTGTGCAGCACAAGAACTTCAAGAAGAAGAATGACAAAAAGAAAGGTGTTTGTCATGTGTGTGGGGATCCTGATCATTGGGCTCCTAGTTGCCCTAATCGCTATGACAAGTGTCATCCTGGGAAAGGTGCTAAGACCGCTAATGTTGTCATTGGAGACACTGACATGGAGGATGCTGGACCGTAGGGACTTCAACTGTGCTGATGGGCAACGGTTCAAGTGCTTCTGTTCATGGTGTTGGCATAGTCGATCTGATACTTTGGGGAAGATCGTGCGGCTGAAGAACGTGCATTGTGTTCCCTCTGTCAATAAAAATCTTGTTAGTGGATCTCTTCTGTGTAGAGATGGCTACAAACTTGTCTTTGAGTCGAATAAATTTGTAATATCCAAGTATGGAACCTTTGTTGGTAAAGTCTATGAGTCAGGAGGCCTGTTTCGTTTATCCTTATCAGACGTTTGCAATAAAGTTGTTAATCATATTTGCAACAATAGTGAATTAAATGTGTGGCATTCACGTCTTTGTCATGTTAACTTTGGTTGCATGTCGCGATTAGCCAAATTGAACTTAATCCCTAGTTTCACCACTGTCAAGGGATCTAAGTGTCAAGTTTGTGTGCAAGCTAAGCAACCTCGTAAGTCTCACACGACTGCAGAAACGAGAAATCTTGCACCACTAGAACTCATACATTCAGATCTATGTGAAATGAATGGTGTTTTGACAAAAGGTGGAAAGAAATATTTCATGACGTTAATTTACGACTCCACTAGATACTGTCGTGTGTACCTTCTGAAGTCTAAGGATGAGGCTTTGAACTTTTTCAAGATCTATAAAGCTAAAGTGGAAAACCAACTTGATCGGAAAATCAAGAGGCTTAGGTCCGACCGTGGTGGAGAGTATTTTTCCAATGAATTTGATGTTTTTTGTGCGGAACATGGTATAATCCATGAGAGGATGCCTCCCTATTCACCTCAGTCAAATGGGGTGGCCGAAAGAAAGAACCGTACTCTAACAGATTTGGTTAACGCCATGTTAGACACATCGGGTCTCTCCAAGGCATGGTGGGGGAGGCGATATTGACTGCATGTCATGTCCTAAACCGAGTTCCCACAAAGAATAAAGAGATAACTCCATTCAAGGAATGGGAAAAGAAAATATTAGAACTCTCTTATTTATGAACCTGGGGTTGTTTGGCGAAAGTCAATGTACCAATTCCAAAGAAGCGCAAGCTTGGACCAAATACCGTGGATTGTGTTTTCCTGGGATATGCTTTTCATAGCATTGGTTATAGATTCTTGGTTGTTAAATCTGAGGTACCTAACATGCATATAGGTACGATCATGGAGTCGAATGATGCGACTTTCTTTGAAGTTATCTTTCCAATGAAGGATATGGCTACCTCATCTAATCAGGAGATGCCTAGTTCATCGAATCAGGAACCAATTACAATTACCGAACCTGCCATTTCGATGGAACACTTTGAAAATCCTATGGAGGAGAACAATAAAGTTCCTACTAGGAGCAAGAGACAGAGGACTGCAAAGTCCTTTGGTGATGATTTTCTTGTGTATCTCATAGATGACACTCCCAGTTCTATTTCAGAGGCCTATGCATCTGAAGATGCTGACTACTGGAAGGAAGCAGTTCGTAGCGAGATGGATTCCATCTTGTTGAATGAAACTTGGGATATAACTGAACGTCCTTATGGTTGCAAACCTATAGGATGCAAATGGGTATTCAATAAGAAGCTTAGGCCTGATGGTACTATTGAAAAGTACAAAGCTCGGCTCGTGGCTAAGGGTTATACCCAAAAGGAAGGGGAAGACTTCTTTGATACTTACTCACCTGTGGCTCGACTGACCACTATTCGAGTTCTACTTTCACTAGCTGCCTCACATGGTCTTCTCGTTCATCAAATGGATGTTAAGACTGCTTTCCTAAATGGAGAGTTGGACGAGGAAATTTATATGGAACAACCAGATGGGTTTGTACTAGATGGCTAGGAAGGAAAAGTGTGCAAGTTCCTGAAGTCTTTGTATGGACTCAAGCAAGCACCCAAACAGCGGCATGAGAAGTTTGAAAGAACTTTAACAGCTGCAGGCTTTGTTGTAAATGAAGCTGACAAATGTGTGTACTATCGCCATGGTGGGGGCGAGGGAGTTATCCTTTGCTTGTATGTTGATGACATACTGATTTTCAGAACAAATCTGAATGTTATTAAGGAGGTCAAGGATTTCCTATCTCACTGCTTTGAGATGAAGGATTTAGTAGTGGCTTATGTCATTCTGAACATCAAGTTGTTGAGAGACAATGATGGTGGGATTACATTGCTTCAATCTCACTATGTGGAAAAGATCTTGAGTCGCTTTGGCTATAGTGACTGCAAGCCCTCTCCAACACCATATGATGCGAGTGTGTTACTTCAAAAGAATCGAAGAATTTCTAGAGATCAATTGAAATATTCTCAGATTATTGGCTCGCTTATGTACTTAGACAGTGCTACAAGACCTGACATATCTTTTGCTATTAGCAAACTGAGTCGGTTTGTCTCAAAACCAGGAGATGTGCATTGGAAAGCTCTAGAGAGAGTTTTGCGTTATTTGAAAGGCACTGCGAATTATGGAATTCACTAGATGGGGCACCCAAAGGTGCTTGAAGGGTATAGTGACTCAAACTAGATCTCAGATGCTGATGAGATAAAGGCCACGAGCGGATATGTATTCACTAATGGAGGTGGCGCTGTTTCTTGGAAGTCTTACATGCAGACCATCTTAACGAGATCAACAATGGAAGCAGAACTCACAGCACTAGATACAGCTACGGTCGAAGCAGATTGGCTTCGCCAGCTCTTGAATGACTTGTCGGTTGTTGAGAAACCTATACTGGGTATCCTTATGAACCGCGACAATCAAACTGTAATAATGAAAGTGAGCATCTCAAAGGATAACATGAAGTCATCAAGACACATTTAGAGAAGGTTAAAGTCTGTCAGGAAAATGAGAAACTCCGGAGTTATTGCATTGGATTATATCCAAATGTCTAAAAATCTGGCAGATCCTTTCACTAAGGGTCTATCACGTAATGTGATAGATAATGCATTGAGGGAGCTGGGTATGGGACCCACAATATGAGTTGTTCACAGTGGTAACCTAGTCTATGTGATCGAAGATCCCGTGAACTAGATGTGGAAGACAAGCTGTTGGTCAACTGAGAGGAGAGTATCCTTACTGTTAACAATACCAATCCATGAAGATGCAATACTCTCCTAATCTGCATGGCAGGTTGATGTATATCTTAATGTGATCTAAGTGGCTCACTGAAGCAGAGATGTTTTCCTGCAGAACATCTTTTGAAGAATGCACCTATATGAGTCTGATTGTTAAACGTCGCAATCTATGAGAGTAGGGTTCTCTCTAGTAAACTCATGAAAGGTCTCGGAGTATGACGCATAAACTCCACCCGTAGGGAAGACCCACGGTAGCCACGTATTGGTCAAGGCTTTATGTGAAGCTAGATTCGCAGAAAACTTGCAGTTCAAGGCCCAGTCCACTGTTCAAGTTGCTTACTAGTGTAGCATAGAGTTCTAGGTGGAAGTTCAACTTAATAGTCTCTACTGCAGTACCGGTATATAAAACAGTGTTTTGGAACCAAAGGCAAATTTTGTGTGCCTCTGGGGTCTGGTGGGAGATTGCTGGAATTTTGTCTATTTTGGGCCTAGCCCAATAACAGTTTCAGAAATTCCTAATAAATCCTAGAGGCCCACACAGTCCATTCATGCAAGGCAAGAGGTGGAACTAAAGTTTAGGCCCACATTGCTAGTTTAGAGGGAGTTGGACCTCTTTATAAGGGAGGCTCTTTCTCCACATGTATGAGGATGAGAACAAGAGAGACATCCATGCGCACTCCTCTTCCGCCGCCCACCTCACCACGCCTCGCCTCGTCACGATGCGCCACGGGTTGCGGGAATGAGCCAAGACAATGTCTAAATTTTTGCCACGCATGACGGGTATCATGCGGAAGCTGAAACGTTTTTCTGTAGTGGAGATTGAATACGAACGGCGCACCTCTTCGCCTGCTGCCTGTTCGTTTTGTCTCCCTCATTCCCTTCAGCTCCCGGCGCAGCCTCTCGCCTCCTTCTCTTGTGCCTATAAAAGGGAGGTCGCTCCTCTCAGAGATACGCACCAGAAGATCCTCTTCCTCTCGCCACAAAGTTCCTGAGCACTACGCTGCTGCTACGATCTTCCCCATCCCGACTTGCGGCGTGCACCACAGGTCAGGACAGTAGGCCTCTGAAACTCCACCTCTTTGAGTCCTGTACGGGAGAAGGGTGATAAGGTTTTTGGGAAGCGCTCAGTGCGACTACTGACTTCTTCTTCACAGACGCCCCGGACTCTGACGACGACTTCTTTCCTGACGTTGACAACCTACTCGACGACATGGCTGGCAAGGACACCGACCCCAAGTCTAGCGCTTCTGCTGCCGGTGTCCAGTACGTGTTCTTCCTCTTTCTATTAGAGGCCCTGCTACAGTTCCTTGTTCTAATGTTTACCCTAGATATGTTAGACTCTGTTTCATATATGCAACTTGCTATACTGTCTGCTCTAGATGTGTTTAGTTACAGTTCATATTTGAAGATGCTATTTACCTTCTCTTTGTCAAATTGCATGACTTGTTTTATCACTGCTATACTAGTCATGCTTTATCTAGTATTTCTGTTAATAAAAACATTCGGTAAATTGCTCATATTTCCAACATGCAGGAGGGGTGGTGAGATTAGCAGTGGAAGGTGGCCACGAGAAGGTGCTTGGCTCCGACGTCTTCAGGCCAAAATGTGCAAAGCTCGTTATCCTGGCTACGCTAAGACCTCCATTGGAGCAATTGCAAAAGCAGGTCTTGTTGGAGAAGAGTTGCTTCAGCGGCAAACCAATTGGACTTGGCTTGTATCTAATCTGATGAGAAGAAGCACACCGAGGGCTGGCTGCACTTTATATCCAGTCGAGCCGAGGCCTCACCTGTGATCCGATTAGAAGAAGGGAGTCCGGATCCAGCGAGGATTGTTGCCGTAGAAACTCCAAAAAGATCTGGAATTTGAATCCGAGCAATTAACGCAAGGGCTCCCGTCGATTGCTCCACTGCGCCTCGGAAGGATGCCCCCCAACGATGGGAGAGGAGAACCAACTAATTGCCCGCCGCAGTGTAGCCCGACGGCTCGGCCGTCCCAGGATCCGCGAGAAGGCAGAAGGTAGCGCCGACGAGCTTGGGCTTCGTCGGTGGCGGTAAACGGGATGCAGGAGGGGTGGTGAGATTAGCAGTGGAAGGTGGCGGCGAGAAGGTGCTTGGCTCCCCCGTCTTCGTCGCAGGCGGCGGCGTTGTGGGGGCAGGTTGCCTTTGCTTAGGTGAGCGGAGAGGGCGTCATTTATGCGACCGAGCACCGTGTGCTCCGCACGAGCGAACAATTCCTTTTTCATTTTATTTTTTGATTTGAAAACTTTCGCGCGAGCGAACAATTCCTTTTCCTTTTTGTTTTTATTAGAACTTCCGAGCCAGGGACCGATTCATTTCAATCGTGTTGGTGATAGAGGCGAAGGTGTCCCGATGTTTCGATGGGATAGATATTGTTTTCTGTGAGAGTTGACTTTGACGACTACGAACATGCGAAGACGTCGCGCCTTAGCAATCGCTAAACCAACTTCCGAGGGTTATTGACCACGCTGGAGCACGATCAACCTGACCACGAAGGTCTATTTCCTGCAGGCAGATGATAAACAAGCAAGAAACTGAGATTGCAATCTGGATATTGCGAATATAAGAGGAAAGCTTTATTGATCAAGGTGGGGTTCTGTGACGCCTTTGTCTGGTCATTGAACACAAATGAAGTACGCGAAGTTGTAGCTATGGTGAACTTTAATCTAAACAAAACCCAAAGTCTAAACGACGCCCTAAGAGCTGTATATATGGAGGATGAGGGGGGGGATTTCGTGGCCCTTGGAGGAGGGGTCCAAAACCAACCCTAACTCTTGTTTCGCCACACATACGGACTCTAAAAACAACCTATACTTAAGTATTTCGAAAATACATGGGCCTGGCCCAATAATAAGGTGACGCAACACCTAGAATAGGCTCTAGACGAAATTTATGAAGTGGCATCTTGTATATTTCGTCCAAGGCTTCATGCACTCCTTATGGTGGCTTCAAAGTCCTGAAATCATCACTTGTAACTCTGTTCTCCCCTTGCGCATGCCATCATTTCCATGCTTGGTGTTGCTCAAGTGTTCATCCCTCTTTTCCATGCTAGGCCCTTCATTTGTAAGCAAAACAAATGTATCAAATTTAGGCAGCATCATATTCTCATGAACATTAGAATCATTACCAAGAAACGAAAGTACCTGGTAATTCAATTGGAGTGCGCGAGCTCTAGTAATTGGTCCAGTATGTGTAGCAGTAGGGGTTGTGGGTGTAACAATGGTATTGATGTCCTCATCATCCTCCCCTTCTTGAAATGAAGTCGTCCTCGACGGAAGCTCATCTTCCTCACCCAAATAAGGCTTCAAATCTGCAATGTTAAAAGTGGGACTAACCCCAAAATCTGCAGGCAGCTCAAGTTTATATGCATTATCATTTATTTTCTCTAACACCTTAAAAGGATCATCAGCACGTGGCATTAGCTTTGATTTGCGCAAATTAGGAAATCTATCCTTATGCAAATGTAACCGAACAAGATCTCCAGGTGCAAACACAACATGTTTTCTACCCTTATCTCCAGCAAGTTTATATTTAGCATTCATACACTCAATGTTTTCCTTAGTTAACTAATGCATTTTTAAAATCAATTCAGCACGTTCTTTAGCATCAAAATTAACCTTCTCCGAAGATGGAAGAGGCAACAAATCAATAGGTGCACGAGGTAGGAAACCATACACAATTTCAAAAGGGCACATCTTAGTAGTAGAATGCAATGAACGATTATAAGAAAATTCAATATGAGGCAAGCATTCTTCCCACATTTTCTTATTATTCTTCAAAACAGCCCTAAGCATAGTAGACAATGTTCTATTGACTACTTTAGTTTGTCCATCAGTTTGGGGGTGACAAGTAGTACTAAAAAGCACTTTAGTCCCCAACTTAGCCCATAAACATCTCCAAAAGTGGCCAAGAAATTTAGTATCACGATCTGAAACAATAGTATTTGGCACACCATGCAAGCGAATAATTTCACGAAAGAATAAATCAGCAACATTAACAACATCATCGCTTTTATGACATGGTATAAAGTGCGCCGTTTTCGAAAATTTATCCACGACAACAAATATGCTATCCCCCCTTCTTTGTTCGAGGTAAACCTAAAACAAAGTCCATAGATATATCCTCCCAAGGAATACTAGGTACAGGCAAAGGCATATATAAACCATAAGGATTGAGTTGTGACTTAGCTTTTTGACATGTAGTGCAGCGAGCAACAAAACACTCAACATCTAGTCTCATCTTTAGCCAAAAGAAATGTGTAGAAAGTATGTCCTCCGTCTTCTTCATGCCAAAGTGTCCCATTAATCCTCCTCCATGCGCCTCCTGCAACAACAAAAGAGGAACGGAGCTAGCTAGAATGCATAGCTTGTTAGCACGGAACACAAATCCATCATTAACGACAAACTTGTTCCACCTTCTTCCTTCTTTAAATTCTGCATTACATCTTTAAAATCAGCATCATGCACATATTGATCTTTGATGGTCTCCAAACCAAATATTTTGAAGTCAAGTTGTGAAAGCATAGTATAACGACGAGACAAAGCATCAGCAACAACATTTTCTTTACCCTTCTTGTGTTTAATGACATAAGGGAAAGTCTCAATGAATTCAAACCATTTAGCATGTCTACGATTTAGTTTAGCTTGACTTTTAATATGTTTTAACGATTCATGATCAGGATGTATAACAAATTCTTTGGGCCATAAATAATGTTGCCATGTTTCTAAAGTCCGAACAAGAGCATATACTTCTTTATCATAAGTAGAATAATTCAGACTAGGCCCACTCAATTTTTCAGAAAAGTATGCAATATGTTTGCCATCTTGTAATAACACACCTCCTAATCCAATTCCACTAGCATCACATTCAAGCTCAAAAGTCTTATTAAAACCAGAAAGTTGGAGTAAAGGAGCATGTGTCAACTTATCTTTCAATACCGTGAAGGCTTCTTCCTGTGCGGTACCCCAAACAAAAGGTACATCCTTCTTTGTAAGCTCATTGAGAGGTGCAGCAATGGTGCTGAAATCTCTCACAAAACGCCTATAGAATCCAGCGAGGCCAAGAAAACTCCTCACTTGTGTGACCGTTTTGGGTTGCGGCCAACTCTCAATAGCTTCAATCTTGGCTTTATCAACTTCAATTCCCTGTGGAGTAACAACATAGCCAAGAAAAGATACTTGGTTGGTGCAAAAGGTGCACTTTCCAAGGTTACCAAACAAACGTGCATCACGTAGAGCAATAAAAACAACACGTAAATGTTCCAAATGTTCCTCCAAAGATTTGCTATAAATCAATATGTCATCAAAGTAAACTACCACAAATCATCCAATGAAAGCACGTAAAACTTCGTTCATTAATCTCATGAAAGTACTAGGTGCATTAGGTAACCCAAAAGGCATTACTAAACACTCATATAATCCAAACTTAGTTTTAAATGTTGTTTTCCATTCATCCCCCAATTTCATACAAATTTGATGGTATCCACTACGCAAATCAACTTTGGAGAATATTGTAGAGCCACTCAATTCATCAAGCATATCATCTAGCCTAGGAATAGGATGATGATAACGAATAGTAATATTATTAATGCCTCTACAATCAATGCACATACATGATGTACCATCCTTTTTCGGCACTAAAATGATAGGAACAACACAAGGACTAAGGAATTCACGTATATAACCTTTGTCGAGCAGCTCTTGTACTTGACGCATAATCTCCTTTGTCTCCTCTGGATTGGTACGGTATGGTGCATGGTTGGGTAATTATGCACCAGGAATTAAGTCAATTTGATGCTCAATCCCTCGAATAGGTGGTAATCCCGGTGGCACGTCTTGTGGAAAGACGTCAGCGAACTCCAGCAAAATATTAGTGACAGCGGGAGGCAAAGAGGAAGGCACGTCCTCGAATGAAAATAATGCCTCTTTGCACACAAAAGCATAGCAAACAGATTTGCTAAGATCTAAATCATCAATATCAGATTTGGTGGCAAGTAAACATGCACTTTTCAATTTAATTTCAGAAGCACCACTAGATGGTTTATTATTAGGCTTCATTTGTTGCTCAAATTCTTTTGCCACAATATGATTTTTCACTCTTATTTTGCTCCTGTTTTTGCTTTATTAGCTCTATTAATACCATCTTTCAAAATGGAATCAGGAGTCATAGGAAGCAAAGTAATATTTTTGTCCTTATGAACAAGAGTATACTGATTGTTTCTACCATGGTGTATAGAATTTTTATCAAATTGCCATTTTCTACCAAGTAATAAGGAACATGCTTGCATAGGTACCACATCACAATCAACATAATCAGCATATGTAGAGATACTAAAATGCACATGAACAATACGTGTTACCTTAACCTTGCCGCTGTTGTTGAACCATTGGATGTAGTAAGGATGTGGATGTGGTCTTGTAGTGAGAGATAGCTTCTCCACCATCTCCATGCTAGCCAAGTTGTTGCAGCTCCCTCCATCTACGATGACGCGAACAGAATGTTCCTTCACTATTCCCTTTATATGAAACAAATTATGCCTCTGATTTTGCTCAGCTTGTGTAACCTGCACACTCAAAACACGTTGAGCAACTAAACATTCATACCTGTCAGCATCTTCAGCAGCCATGTATTGCATCTCATGATCAGAATCATCTCCACCGTGTTCTTCATGTGTAATAAGAGCCAAAGTCTCCTCATCATAGTCACCCACCATCATCAGTAGCAATCATCACACGATGAGATTTGCATTCTCTCGCAAAATGTCCTCTTCCCTTACAACGACGACAAATAATATCATGTGTGTGCCCTGTTGATGCGATGGAAGAAGAGGAGCTCTGCATAGGCCCGGCAGGTGTGCTCTTGGCAGATAGTGGTGGTTGTGCCTGCTTTCTTGTATCACGGCTGGAAGTGGCACCTGATGGAGGTGCTAGTGCAGTGGAAGTAGAGGATGCACGTGGTGTCCATGATGAAGATCGACTTGCAGGAAAGTTAGTTCTCGCCAATGCATGTTGATCCTGCACTTCACGTTTAGCTTTACAAGCAAGATGGAATAAACGAGTGATATTATTATACTCCTTATACTCTAGAATGGTCTGAATCTATCTATTTAATCCACCCATAAAATGTGCAAGCATAGCTTCATTCTCCTCAACAATACCACATCTAATCATGCCAGTTTGTAATTCCTGATAATATTCTTCTACATAATTTTTTCCTTGTTTTAAATGCTGCAATTTTTGAAGTAATTCACGTTGATAATATGGTGGAACCCAACGAGTATGCATAGAAGTTTTCAAAGTAGCCCAAGTAGTTGGAATAGGATATAATCTACAATGTTCAGACCACCAAACACATGCAAAACTAGTGAAAGCACAAACAACAGCAGGAACACGTCTCTCCTCGGGATATTGTAAACATGTAAAACGTTGTTCAGTTTCTAACTCCCAAGTAAGATATATATTAGGAACATATCTACCCTCAAATGGTGGAATATTCAACTTCAGTTTAGGAAAAAGGTCATGATCTCGTACCTCAGGTGGTGCTGCAGCCCTACCATTGCGATGATATACCTGAGGACGACCTGGTGGTGGTGGTGCTTGTGGTTGCACGTAGTTCTGATTTTGATAAACCTCATCCTCATAATGGTCCGCCACCTCTGCAGTAGCAGCAGGAGCTACAGAAGCATCAACAGCGGCACCAGAATTTTTCCCAGGGTCAATGGGAACGTGCTGTGCTCGTCCCACTTGATTTGGAAGGCGACATTGTTGTTGTTGTTGTAGAGGTGCGTTAGGTGCAGCCGATGGTGGTGGTGGAAAACGCGCGAGCAATTCATTAAACTTGTTGTCAAGCTTTGTTTCGAACGTCTTCTCCATGGCCTCTTCAAATCTGTTTAGCGCATCTTGCACTTGTCCACTCATCATTTGCTAAAATTTATCATGCAACTCCTTATTCATCATGTTCTCCCAGTCAGTCTCGCCGGCTTGTGATCCTGCCATGGTTAGCAACAATAGAAGCACACAAGAATATGATCCTACAGACTACTAACAAATGGTGGTGGTGGGTGTCACAAATCCATCAAGCAAATCTCAAATTCTTACCAGTTCTTACCCAGCAGTAGGCGGTGATCGGCAACCGATGTAGTCAAAACTCTCAAAGCTTGGATAGAGTGATTACGAGAGAGAGTCAAACGCATGACGTAGATTTATGTGGAGCTAGGAAGGCTTATAATATGGTAGCAAAAAGATTAGCAATAATAAATTCAGAGATGCAAAGTTGAATAAACGCTCAACGACGGTACTATGCTGGTCCTAGGCTAGACCGTGCTAGAGACGTGAGCCTAGAACACTAACAAAAGCACGGCGCTGCACGTAAACAAGGGAAAAGCACACTCTAGAAATTTTTGTCGCTCTTTTTTTTGCGCTCCTCTTTTTTTTGGCGTTCCTGTTTTTTTGCGAAAACTCACTATAATGGCGAGTGTCTCAAAACTCTTCCCAGGTCAAACTGACAGGATGGGCACAAATTTGTTTTGACTTTCTTTTTCGGAAATCAGGGCAGCGACGATGAAAAAGTGCGACAAAAATCACTATGATGGCACGTTGCTCAAAAGACTCCGAAAAGCCTAAAAATAGGATAGGGAAAAAATATTTTTGCGTGCAAAAATTTTGGCCTAAAAACTGCCCGGGGGTCTCTAGACTTTTTTGAAACCTACTCAAGCAAGGAAACACGAATCGGAAAATAGACGGATCTCAAAACAAACCTAATATGAAAGGAACTCAGATTGGTGGTGGATATATGGTGGTAGGATATGGAAGCGGTGGTGGTATATGGATACGGATTGGTGGTGGTATATGGATACGGATTGGTGATGGTATATGGAGACGGATCGGTGGCGGATAAGCGGTGGTGGTAGATGGCTGGGGCGATGATGATGGTGCGGCGGCGGCATGACAACTTATGACCAGAACTCGAAACTCTAAAAGACTAGACTCCAAAACCAACAACTAGACACAACGATGCAACCGCAAATTCAACAAAGCAAAATACTGAAAAGACTATGCAAAGGCTCAGACTGGTTCGGATATGATGAACTAACCCTAATTTTTTTTGGCTTTTTCGTGGACTGTAGGTATGAAGAACAGACTCGATATAAACTATGAAAAACTATAAAATCTCATTGAGCAACCTGGAAATCTGATACTACTTGATAGAGGCAAAGGTGTCCCGATGTTTCGGTGAGATAGATATCATTTTATGTGGGAGTCGACTTTGATGACCCGACTACGAACGTGAGAAAATGTTGCGCCTTAGCAATCGCTAAACCAACTTCCGAGGGTTATTGATCATGCCGGAGCACGATCACCTGACCACAAAGGTCTGTTTCTTGCAGGCAAATGAAGAACAAGCTAGAAACTAAGATTGCAATCTGGATATTGCGAATATAAGAGGAAAGCTTTATTGATCAAGGTGGGGTTCTATGACGCCTTTGTCTGGTCGTTGAACACAAACGAAGTACGCGAAGTTGCAGCTATGGCGAACTTTAATCTAAACAAAACCCAAAGTCTAAACGACGCCCTAAGGGCTGTATATATGGAGGAAGAGGGGGGCAGTTCGTGGCCCTTGGAGGAGGGGTCCGAAACCAACCCTAACTCTTGTTTCCCCACACGTACGGACTCTAAAAATAGTCTATACTTAAGTATTTTGAAAATACATGGGCCTGGCCCAATAACAAGGTGACGCAGCACCTAGAATAGCCTCTGGACAAATTTATGAAGTGGCATCTTGTATATTTCGTCCAAGGCTTCATGCACTCCTTATGGTGGCTTCAAAGTCCTGAAATCATCACTTGTAAGTCCGTTCTTGATCCCCTTGCGCATGTCATCATATCCATGCTTGGTCTTGCTCAAGTGTTCATCCGTATTATCCATGCTAGGCCCTTCATTTGTAAGAAAAACAAATGTATCCAATTTAGGCAGCATCATATTCTCATGAACATTAGAATCATTACCAAGAAACAAAAGTACCTGGTAATTCAATTGGAGTGCGCGAGCTCTAGTAATTGGTCTAGTATGTATAGCGGCAGGGTCTGTGGGTGTAACAATAGTATTGATGTCCTCATCAGTTGGAGTGTGTCGCTTAGTAGATTTTCTTTTCTGTCTGATAAACTCCAGAAACGCTTCCGCTCAACCGACTGATTATCTCGCTTCGTTCATCGCCTTCGCGATCGTTAGATCTGCCTTTCATGCTGCCATGGCTAAAGCAGTGTTCTCCTACTTCACGCCCATTCTTGACTCCGCCAAGCCATGACGTTCACCATAGACCTCACAGTGATGCACGTTGGTCCCTTTGAACTCTCACTTCTAGAAGCTCCTTTTTTCCGAGGACGAGATATGAACGACTACCAAGCACTTTCCAATGGGTCAAACACCGGGCCTGGATGGTTATGCAGAGTGCTTGAGAGGTGATCAAGGAGGACATTTGCGGCGTGTTCGGCGAGCTACATTCGCTCAATTTTCGAGGCTTTCGCAAGCTTAATGAGGCACCCATTACTCTACTTTCCAAGAAGGCGGACGCCGCGTCACTCTTCAACTACCGGCTAATCAGTTTGATCCACCTCATAGCCAAGCTTTTTGTGAAGGCTATCTCTCTCCCCGGCTCGCCTCGCATCTCAAAAGTATGGTTTCCACCAACCGAAGCGCATTCATCGCTAGCAGAAGAATTCATGATAACTTCCTACTCATGTAACAAATGGCACGCCTTCTCCATTATCTTAAAGCTAACAGGATGCTTCTGAGGCTTGACATCCCCGCGCCTTCGACTCGGTATCCTGGTTTTTCCTCCTCAAGATAGTTTGACTGTTGGGGAACGTAGCATGCAATTTCAAAAAAAAATCCTATGATCACACAAGATCTATCTACGAGATGCATAGCAACGAGAGGGAAGAGTGTGTCCATGTATCCTCGTAGACTGAAAGCGGAAGCGTTAGGTTAACGCGGTTGATGTAGTCGAACGTCTTCACGATCCAACCGATCTAGTACCGAACGTACGACACCTCCGAGTTCAGCACACATTCAACTCAATGATGTCCCTCGAACTATTGATCCAGCAGAGGGTCGAGGGAGAGTTTTGTCAGCAGACGGCGTGGTGACGGTGATGGTGATGTGATCCGCACAGGGCTTCGCCTAAGCACTACGATGCTATGACCGGAGGAGTAAACTGTGGAGGGGGGCACCGCACACGGCTAAGAGAATAACTGTTGTGCTATGGGTGCCCCCGCTATATAAAGGAGGAGGGGAGGAGGCCGGCCACAAGGGGCGCGCCATAGGGGGGGAAACCGACTAGGACTCCCAATCCTAGTCGGCCCCCCTTTACTTTCTATCGGAGGGAAAAAGCGAAGGAGAGGGAGAGGGAGAGGGAAAGAGGAAAGGGGGCCGCACTCCCTCCCCCTTGTCCAATTCAGACTCCCTTGGGGGGGTGAGGGAGTCCTAGATTAGGGGTCCTCGGACAGCCGGACTATATGCCTTGGCCGGACTGTTGGACTATGAAGATACAAGATTGAAGACTTCGTCCCGTGTCCGGGTGGGACTCTCCTTTGCGTGGAAGGCAAGCTTGGCGATGCAGATATGTAGATCTCCTCCCTTGTAACCAACTCTATGTAACCCTAGCTCCTTCCGGTGTCTATATAAACCGGAGGGTTTAGTCCGTAGGACAACAACAATCATACCATAGGCTAGCTTCTAGGGTTTATCCTCTCCGATCTCATGGTAGATCAACTCTTGTAATACTCATATCATCAAGATCAATCAAGTAGGAAGTAGGGTATTACCTCCATCGAGAGGGCCCGAACCTGGGTAAACATTGTGTCCCCCGCCTCCTGTTACCATCCGCCTTAGACGCACAGTTCGGGACCCCCTACCCGAGATCCACCGGTTTTGACACCGACATTGGTGCTTTCATTGAGAGTTCCACTGTGTCGTCATCATAAGGCTTGATGGATCCTTCGATCATTGGCAACGACGTGATCCAGGGTGAGGTTTTCCTCCCCGGACAGATCTTCGTATTCGGCGGCTTCGTACCGCGGGCCAACTCGCTCGGCCATCTGGAGCAGATCAAGAGCTACGCCCTGGCCATTAGGTCAGGTTTGGAAGCTTGGACTATACCGCCGACATCCGTGGAGACTTGATCTTCGACGGATTCGAACCCATGTCAGGTACGCCGCACAGTCACGGTGAGCATGATTTAGCTCTGCCATCGAACAGTGTTTGGGAGATCACACCTGTAACTACTCTGGCCCTCAATCCGAAACAGATCGCGCCATCTGAGGACGGGTGGATGGACCCCGCCACGGAGGCCGCACACTCAACGGCGATAGAGCTGAATACTAACTTCACCTCCTACGAGACCTGTGTTAACGGACCTTTGGATTCGTCCCCGGCCATGGTCTCTGAACCGCCTGCGTCCGTACCTATCAAATCTGATTGGGCGCCGACCATGGAGTTTTCCTCCGCGGATATCTTTCAGCACTCGCCCTTGGGCGATGTGCTAAATTCATTAAGGTCTCTCTCCTTATCAGGAGGCCCTTGGCCGAATTGTGTTCGGCTCGAGTGGGAAGCGGACGACGAAGAAATTCATTCCCCACCCACCACCCACTTAATAGCCACTGTCAACGACTTAATCGACATGCTTGATTTCGGCTCTGAAGACATCGACGGTATGGACGACGATGCGGGAGACGAACAGGAACCACCGCCTGCAGGGTGCTGGACTGCTACTTCGTCACATGATATACACATGGTGGATACACCCAAATAAAATGATGACGAGGAATGGGAGGAAGCAGCGAAGGACAATTCCCTCGAGAAGCAACCAAAGCGACGGCGTAAGCGCCGCTCCAAATCCCGCCCCGGCAAAAACAGTGATAACGGTGCAAGAAAGAGTAACACCCCGGTCAACCCCAATGGAGACAACGACCACATGAACCCAGCGGTGGAGCAGGGTGAACCAGCGGATGGCGAACATAGTACGGAGCCGCTGTCCGGTCACGACGACCCTGAGGGTAAAACTCATCAACCTATCTCCGGAGACATGAATAGTCCGGACGACGATGCACACATCATCCCTGAAAGACACTTGGAACAAGAGAACCTTCATAAAAGGCTCATTGAAACCGCGCTGATCCTGAAGAAGTAGAAGCAAAGGCTTAAGACCGCGGAGAATACGCTCAACAGTAGATGGAATAAAGTGCTTGACACGGAAGAAAAGTACGGCGGTAATCGCCACACAAAAAGCTATCCAAAGCGCAAGTTGTTGCCTGAATTCGACGATGAGGCCTTAGAGCCCACTCAGCCAGAAAATAAAATGGCCGATCAACCGGACCGGCCACCCCATGGTCGCGACAGGGCGGCTAACGATGACGTACTCAAGTCAGCACACGACCTACGTGAGGACCTACACAAAAAAGCCGGTTTGACCAGGTCCATTTACGGACCTAGGAAGCGCGTTCCTGCACAGAATCATCGCCGCCCAAATGACTATAATGACAGAATAATAGTTCGGAATCAAAACCGAACAATACAACTGTCAGACATACCCAAATACAGGGGTGCCGTGCACCCCCTATGCTTCATCGACGAGGTACTAGACCATGAATTCCAGAAGGATTCAAACCCGTGAACATAGAGTCATACAACGGAACAACAGACCCTGGTGTCTGGATTGAGGACTTCATCCTTCACATCCACATGGCTCATGGAGATGATCTCCATGCCATCAAATACTTGCCCTTAATGTTGAAAGGACCAGCTAGGCACTGGTAGCCTCCCCGAAAACTCAATTGGAAGTTGGGAAGAGCTCGAGGACGCTTTCAGGGCTAATTTTCAAGGGACCTATGTTCGACCTCCGGATGCAGACGATTTAAGTCACATAATTCAGCAACCCGGAGAGTCAGCCCGAAAGCTTTGGAACAAATTCCTCACTAAGAAGAATCAAATTGTCGATTGCCGGGACGCAGAAGCCTTAGCGGCTTTCAAACATAGTGTCTGGGACGAATGGCTTGCTAGACACCTCGGCTAGGAAAAACCAAGGACAATGGCAGCCCTAACAAGCCTTATGACCCGCTTTTGCGCGGGAGAGGATAGTTGGCTGGCTCGCAGCGGCACCAACGACCCAAGCACATCCGAAGTCAAGGATGGCAATGGAAAACCACGACGCAGTAAAAGCAAGCGTTGAAGCAACAAAGACAGCCAGACAACACGGCAGTAGACGCCGGATTCAGGGGCTCTCGACCCAGTCAATGGAAAAGGCCATTCAAAGGCAGCAG
This sequence comes from Triticum urartu, assembly GCF_056163025.1. Classification (NCBI taxonomy): domain Eukaryota; kingdom Viridiplantae; phylum Streptophyta; class Magnoliopsida; order Poales; family Poaceae; genus Triticum; species Triticum urartu. Next base: position 123,893,992 of record NC_141876.1, on the reverse strand, counting down.
AGATGGACCGTCCAGCCTAAACAAGATTCTGGACAAATTATGTCAGATTCACGGCACCTTTGATAAACCTGCAAATCACACCAACAGAGAATCCTGGGTCTTTAAGCAGGCCGACAAGCTAAACACCGAACACAAGGGGAGGGAGACACTAAGTGAAGACGAGGATGAGCCTCACCAACAAAACACTGGGGGATAGAAAAATTCCCACCAGAAGTCAAAACAGTGAACATGATTCACGTAACGAAGAGGAGGAGCACACGCGCACTCCGAGACGTATACACCGTAGAGCCCGTTACCCCCAAGTTCAACCCTTGGTCGGCCTGCCCAATCACTTTTGATCGCAGGGACCACCCGACTAGTATCCGGCACGGAAGATTGGCTGCCTTGGTACTAGACCCAATAATTGACGGATACCATCTCACCTGAGTCCTTATGGACGGCGGCAGTAGTCTTAATCTGATATATCAAGACACAGTCCGCAAAATGGGGATAGACCCAACAAGAATCAGCCAAATCAATACTACCTTTAAAGGAGTAGTACCAGGCCCAGAGGCCCGCTGCACGGGCTCTATAGTACTAGAGGTTGTATTCGGTTCTCCTGACAACTTCCAAAGTGAAGAATTAACCTTCGGCATCGCTCCATTCCGAAGCGGCTATCAAGCACTACTCGGAAGAACAGCCTTCACTCGTTTTAATGCAATACCGCATTACGCTTATCTTAAGCTCAAGATACCCGGTCCACGTGGCATCATCATAGTTAGCGGAAACTCAGAGCGTTCCTTACATGCGGAGGAATGTACAGCGGCTTTCGCAGCCGAACACTGAACGACCCCTCCAAGCAGAATAAATGATCGGTCGTCAAGACCGCGGACACGGCTAGACGAGTCCGGCGCACCCCTCGCTGTAACAGTTCAGATAAACCCGAGATTGGGTCGATGGATATACCCCCATAGGTGGCGCTAGGGGCTTCCCGCATGTAAAAAGGACTATAGTTCGGTTTGACCTTACTTAGACTGAATTTCAATGGTCTATTAAAAATAACCAATTTTCCGCACATAGACTTTCACCTGGGTTTTTTCTCTCTTGCAGATGACAATCGTGCTATACCCTTCCAGGACACGGCACAACGGAGACACAGTCGCAGACGTGCAGCAGGGCCCCGCTCAAAGGTTTCTTTTTAGATTAAGACCCTGTGTAAACCTTTCTCACTGTCTCTTGTTGCTTCATGCCCTCCGGATACTTAGCATAACCGAGAGGGATGCTGACATTATTGGCATTTTCGCCACGTCAGATTAATGCATGTACCTGGAAATTCAGGGTTCATTATCAAGGGCTTTGCTCAGCCTGGTATATGTTGTAAAGTCCGAATACCTTAGGGACTGTTCGGCGTCGCGAGTTTGGCCTTATATGCATCAGCTCCGAATCATGTCTTTGGTCAAATGTTGGGTTTTCCCGGCTCCCGTGTTTTGCTACCTTACGTTTCGCTCTATCGGCTAAGGTGGCACCGGGAGAACTACTGCGATTGTGCCCTGGTTCATCTGGATGAGCACCTCAGTAGAGAAAGCTGAAAATTGACTGTCATGATAAAGCGCGAGACTGGTCAACCACTCAAGGACTCAGCGGAATCTTTGCGATTCCTCCGCATTAACAAAGGATCGGTTTCCCGATCATGTATGTACGCGCACCGTATTCGGATAAGCGCAGAAGTACCTGGGGCTATATAGTAGCCCCACTGTCAAACTCCTATGGCTAAGTTAAAGTGTTAAAGCAATATAGTCCGATTGCCTTGTTCTCCACGCTATCACCTACTTCATGGACCAAGATGTTGGATCAAGTGTGAATACATGCTTTTCCGAACACCCTCGCATTACGTGCGTGGGGGCTAAAACCGACGACTGCAAACTTTCAGGTTATATACTTACATAAACGGCCGCACAGGAGGCATCATAATACCTTCAGGCAATAAAAATAGCCTGTTTAATTCAAATAATACTATTTTTACAATGGGGATACATGTCACTCGAACATGATACTCTTCGAGCACCGAGCCTCTATTAAATGAGCGCCTTCTAGGACTTCTTCTAAATAGTGCTCGACCGAGACCTGGCCTACGGCCGGACCCTGGGTTGCAATAGCGATGGCATCCATCTCTGCCCAGTATGTCTTAACATGAGCAAGAGCCATCCGTGCACCCTCTATGCACGCCGACCTCTTTACGGCATCGATATGCTGCACAACACCAAGGAATCGTTGCACTAAACCAAAATAACTATTTGGCTTTGGTCCTTCCAGCCAAAGATGATCCACAAAAGACCTCATGGCAAGCCCGGACAACCTATGGAGCTCATCCCACTCGGCCATTTGCTCATTTAACAGTAGCGGACGGTTCGGAGCACTGAACTATGACCACAACAACTTCTCTACTTCGTGATCTTCTTGATCTTTGAAAAATGCAGTCGCATCAGCAGCACTCATTGCCAAGTCTGCATACGCGTCTGCAGCGCTCCATAATTGATCCAAAGGGGCATACTTCGGATCTCCGAACTTCGTCCGCAACAAAAAGGGCTTCCCAGCCGTGATATCTCCGGCTTGACGGAGCTCCTCCTGTGCCGCTCTGATTTTGGAACGGGTTTCCTTGGCTGCCTCCACAGCTCTCTTCAGGTCAGCCGCTCTCACTTGGCTGTCCTTTTCAAGAAGCTCATATTAGCTGGCGGCATGTTTCAGCTCAACGGCCATCTTGGCTATTTCATCTTCGCTCTTGCGATGAGCAGCCTATTCGGCTCTTAAGTCTTAGGCCGCCTTTAGGGCGGCCGCATCACTTCTCCTGGCTTGTTCCTTGGCTCGGGCAAGTTCCGCCCGAAGGGTCTCCACGGTGGCAGCTCCATCTGGAGTCAAAATGTATTATAGATACTAGCATCATGCTCCTCTTAATACTTGCTGACCACCCGAAAATACATACCATGTGCCTCGTCAAGCCGCTTGTTCACAAGCACAATGTCGGCATCTGCCGCGTCTAGTTGCCGGCTTAGTTCGGCAGACTCAGCAGTCCGGCCAGCCACCGGACCGTCCGCTGCCTGCACATGAAAGCAGCGCGATCATTACCTGGGACTATGATCCTCTGTTTGCCGCCTCGGGACAGCAACCAGAGTCTCAGCGGCTACTATCTGTATAGAGCACACCTAGCGTGTGCGGTACCATCAATTTTTTTTGGGTACCTCAAAGCCTTTTAGCAGGCTCGTAAAAGCTTCATGCAACCCACTTTTGGCAGATGAGATCCTCTCAACCACCGTACCCATTAAAGTACGATGCTCCTCCGAGATAGCCGCTTGCTCCAAAAGACCCGTCAGTATGTCCGGTTGCGCATCGGACAACCCCGGACTCTTTCTGTTACTCCTCTTAGGAGTCGAATACTCCGGACTTCGGGTGGCCGAAGGGTTACCTTCTGGCCTTGGCGGATCAGGAGAAATCCTCCGTGATGACACCTCAGGGTCATCCGCCCAAGGAGGCGGGGAGACAAGGGGAGGTGTTTCGCTCTCCATCATCTCCAGAAGAAGATCCCCCGAAGAGGAATCTGTCGGGAAGAGCTACGATCCGAACTGCAAGACATACGTCTCGGTTATTATCCGTGGAGATAAAGAAAAATATATTTACCAAAAGTACTTTTGTTCACTTACAGCTCGGTGGAGGGCTGATCCCCTTGCGGGCACTGTGCGTAAGGAATGCCCTCCGGGTTAGGACCCCCTGGCGAGGGTTTCTTCTCTCGTTTGGAAACCCTTGTTTCCATGTCTTCAGGAGCGGTCCTTTTCCTTCCTTGGGGAGAGGGAATTTCGGATTCTTCTCCCCGATTATCCTCCTTCGTGGAGGTACTATTTCCCTCGGTTTGGATGAGTAGTACGTGAGGCTCGCTTTCGGCTTCTTCGTCTCTCCTTTTATCTTCCCCCGGGGAACTTGATAAGGTGTGTACTCCAGCATCCTGGCTAATACAGGATCCGGCGAGCCCTCGGGAAGGGGGGCCGAACACCTGATCATCTTTGCCTTTCTTACCCAGTCCTAGCCAAGAGCAATTCTTTCAGAATTATGTTATGGCAAATGAAAAGTCAGTGTGTTCGGTCATGGAAATACTTACCTGGGTATCTGGACGATTACAGCTGAGACCCGCATCCTCGGTGGTGTTTGGACACTTTATTCATGATCCGAAGAACAATCCATACATCTCTTCGAGCGTCCCACCGAAGAACTGCTGAATAGTTCGCGGTCGTTCCGAGTTGAACTCCTACATATGGAGAGATCGACGTTGGCATGGCAGGACCCGACGAACTAGCATAACTTGCATTACTTTGACGAGACCGACGTCCCTCTTGAGGAGATCTCGGATGCGACTTTGCAATGTCAGCACGTCATTAACCGGCCCCAAGTCTAGCCCCTTGTTGACCCATGATGCCAGTTGTGGTGGGGGGCCTGAACGGAAGGTGGGGGAAGCCACCCAGTTAGTACTTCGGGGAGCTGTGATGTAAAACCACTCTCGCTGCCATAAGTTGCATATCTCTAGGAAGGAACCCTTTGGCCATGGGGCATCGACGCCCTTGCTTATTGTGGCACCTCCGCATTCTGCGTGTCGCCCATCGATCATCTTCAGCTTCACATTGAAGGTCTTGAGCCATAAGCCGAAGTGTGGGGTGATGCGGAGGAAGGCCTCACATACAACGATAAACGACGAGATGTGAAGAATGGAATCTGGAGCTAGATCATGGAAGTCAAGCCCATAATAGAACATGAGCCCTCTGACGAAGGGATCAAGACTAAAGCCTAGCCGTCGGAGGAAGTGGGAAACAAATACGACAATCTCGTTGGGTTCGAGAGTGGGGATGACCTGCCCTCGGGCAGGCAGCCTGTGCGAGATTTCGGCGGTCAGATACTTGGCCTCCCATAGCTTCTTGATGTCCTCCTCTGTGACATAGGAGGCCATCCACCGGCCCTGAAGGTTGGATCCAGACATGATTGAAGGTCCGAAGTGCTTCGCCTGAGCCTTGGGTGTTGGAACTCGGGGTGGGGGAAGGGAGGGATTGAGCGCGATAAGAAAAGGACAGGCTTTGGCCCCTTTATAAAGAGGGCAAATATCAAGCGTCCTCCGCGTGGCCGTTTGGAACTTGCCTAAAATCAAGGAGTCATGCTAACGAGCACGATTGGGTTACCCACACCCGTATTGATGAGAATCCCGTGATAAGGGGACACAATCTCTTCTTTGACAAGGCGTGCCAATAAAACCGCCTCGCAACACGTGCATTGGCTGGTTGAGAAAAATGGTTCGAATAATGACCGGGGCCAGGGCGTGATGTCACGTTATGAAAGGTTGTCAGCAGATTAGATTTGTGGAAATATTATACTCTCTACAGTGGTATGTGGAATTTGTTTTGCAGAGCTGGACACTATCCTTGTGTTCAAAATCTTCTATGGAGTATTCGGAGGAGGAACCCGCCTTGCAATGCCGAAGACAATCTACGCGCCGGACTCATCATCATCGAAGCCTGGTTCAGGGGCTACTGAGGGAGTCCTAGATTAGGGGGTCCTCGGACAGCCGGACTATATCCCTTGGCCGGACTGTTGGACTATGAAGATACAAGAATGAAGACTTCGTCCCGTGTCTAGGTGGGACTCTCCTTTGCGTGGAAGGCAAGCTTGGCGATCTGTATATGTAGATCTCCTCCCTTGTAACCGACTCTGTGTAACCCTAGATCCCTTCGGTGTCTATATAAACCGGAGGGTTTAGTTCGTAGGACAACAACAATCATACCATAGGCTAGCTTCTAGAGTTTAGCCTCTCCGATCTCATGGTAGATCAACTCTTGTAATACTCATATCATCAAGATCAATCAAGCAGGAAGTAGGGTATTACCTCTATCGAGAGGGCCGGAACCTGGGTAAACATTGTGTCCCCCGCCTCCTGTTACCATCCTCCTTAGACGCACAGTTCGGGACCCCCTACCCGAGATCCACCAGTTTTGACACCGACAGGTGGCACCCCTTGCAGGCTCCCCTCTCTCTCCCCTATGGCCCATGAAGGCCAATTACTTCCCCGGGGGGTTCCGGTAACCCCTCGGTTCTCCGATAAATATATCTGAAATGTCCCGAAACCATTCCAGTGTCTGAATACCTTCGTCCAATATATCAATCTTTACTTCTCGACCATCTCAAGACTCCTCGTCATGTCTGTGATCTCATCCGGGACTCCGAACAATCTTCGGTCACCAAGACACATAACTCATAATACAAATCGCCATCGAACGTTAAGCATGCGGACCCTACGGGTTCGAGAACTATGTAGACATGACCGAGACACATCTCCGATCAATAACCAACAGTGGAACCTAGATGCTCATATTGGTTCCTACATATTCTATGAAGATCTTTATCGGTCAAACTGCAATGACAACATATGTCATTACCTTTGTCATCTGTATGTTACTTGCTCGTGATTCGATCGTCGGTATCGTCATAACTAGTTCAATCTCGTTACCGGCAAGTCTCTTTGCTCATTTTGTAATGCATTGTCTCGCAACTAACTCATTAGTCACATTACTTGCAAGGCTTATAGTGATGTGCAATACCGAGAGGGCCCAGAGATACCTCTCCAATACTCGGAGTGACAAATCCTAATCTCGATCTATGCCAACCCAACAAACACCTTCGGAGACTCATATAGAGCATCTTTATAATCACCCAGTTACGTTATGACGTTTGATAGCACACAAGGTGTTCCTCCGGTATTCGGGAGTTGCATAATCTCATAGTTAGAGGAATATGTATAAGTCATGAAGAAAGCAATAGCAATAAAACTTAATGATCATTATGCTAAGCTAACAGATGGGTCTTGTCCATCACATCATTATCCTAATGATGTGATCTCGTTCATCAAATGACAACACATGTCTATGGTCAGGAAACTTAACCATCTTTGATTAACGAGCTAGTCAAGTAGAGGCATACTAGGGACACTATGTTTTGTCTATGTATTCACGCAAGTATCAAGTTTCCGGTTAATACAATTCTAGCATGAATAATAAACATTTATCATGATATAAGGAAATATAAATAACAACTTTATTATTGCCTCTAGGGCATAGTTCCTTCAGTCTCCCACTTGCACTAGAGTTAATAATCTAGATTACATCGTAATGATTCTAACACCCATGGAGTCTTGGCGCTGATCATGTTTTGCCCGTGGAAGAGGCTTAGTCAACGGGTCTGCAACATTCAGATCCATGTGTATTTTGAAAATTTCTATGTCTCCCTCCTTGACTTGATCGTGGATGGAGTTGAAGCGTCTCTTGATGTGTTTGGTTCTCTTGTGAAATATTGATTCATTCGCTAAGGTAATTGCTCCAGTATTGTCACAAAAAAATTCATTGGACCCGATGCACTAGGTATTACACCTAGATCGGATATGAACTCCTTCATCGAGACTCCTTCATTTGCTGCTTCCGAAGCAGCCATGTACTCCGCTTCACACATAGATCCCGCCACAATGCTCTGCTTGGAACTGCACCAACTGACAGCTCCACCATTAATATAAATATGTATCTGGTTTGTGGTTTAGAGTCATCCGGATCAGGGTTAAAGCTAGCATCGGCGTAACCATTTACGACAAGCTCTTTGTCACCTTGATAACCCCCAAGTATAGGGGATCACAACAGTTTTCGAGGGTAGAGTATTCAACCCAAATTTATTGATTCAACACAAGGGGAGCCAAAGAATATTCTCAAGTACTAACAGTTGAGTTGTCAATTCAACCGCACCTGAAAGACTTAATATCTGCAGCAAAGTATTTAGTAGCAAAGTAATATGGAAGTAATGGTAGCGGTGGCAAAAGTAACATTAGTAGTTTGATAGTAATTGTAGCAGTGGCAACGGAAAAGTAACTAAGCAGAGATCAATATGCGAAAAGCTCGTAGGCAATGGATCAGTGATGGATAATTATGTCAGATGTGATTGCTCATGCAACAGTTATAACATAGGGTGACACAGAACTAGCTCTAGTTCATCAATGTAATGTAGGCATGTATTCTGAATATAGTCATACATGCTTATGGAAAAGAACTTGCATGAAATCTTTTGTCCTACCCTCCCGTGGCAGCGGGGTCCTATTGGAAACTAAGGGATATTAAGGCCTCCTTTTAATAGAGTACCGGACCAAAGCATTAACACTTAGTGAATACATGAACTCCTCAAACTATAGTCATCACCGGGAGTGGTCTCGATTATTGTCACTTCGGGGTTACCGAATCATAACACATAGTAGCTGACTATTGACTTGCAAAATAGGATCAAGAACTCACATATATTCATGAAAACATAATAGGTTCAGATCTCAAATCATGGCACTCGGGCCCTAGTGACAAGCATTAAGCATAGCAAAGTCATAGCAACAACAATCTCAGAACATAATGGATACTAGGGATCAAACCCTAAGAAAACTAACTCGGTTACATGATAAATCTCATCCAACCCATCACCGTCCAGCAAGCCTACGATGGAATTACTCACGCACAACGGTGAGCATCATGAAATTGGTGATGGAGGAAGGTTGATGACGACGATGGCGACGGATTCCCCTCTTCGGAGCCCCGAACGGACTGCAAATCAGCCCTCCCGAGAGAGATTAGGGCTTGGCGGCGGCTCTGTATCGTAAAACGCGATGAATCCTTCTCTCTGATTTTTTTCTCCCCGAACGTGAATATATAGAGTTGGAGTTGAGGTCGGTGGAGCCTCAGGGACCCATGAGATAGGGGGCGCGCTCCAGGGGGGTGGGCGCGCCCCCACCCTCATAGACATGGTGTGCCCCCCTGGTGTTGATTCTTTCACCAGTATTTTTATATATTCCAAAAAAATTCTCTGTGAAGTTTCAGGTCATTCTGAGAACTTTTATTTCTGCACAAAAATAACCCCATAGCAATTCTGCTGAAAACAGCGTCAGTCCGGGTTAGTTCCATTCAAATTATGCAAGTTAGAGTCCAAAACAAGGTCAAAAGTGTTTGGAAAAGTAGATACGATGGAGACGTATCAACTCCCCCAAGCTTAAACCGTTGCTTGTCCTCAAGCAATTCAATTGACAAACTGAAAGTGATAAGGAAAAACTTTTACAAACTCTGTTTGATCTTGTTGTTGTAAATATGTAAAGCCAGCATTCAAGTTTTCAGCAAAGATTATGAACTGACCATATTCACAATAACATTTAGGTCTCATGTTTACTCATATCAATGGCATAATCAACTAGCGAGCAATAATAGTAAATCTTGGATGACAACACTTTCTCAAAACAATCATAATATGATATAACAAGATGGTATCTCACTAGCCCTTTCTGAGACCGCAAAACATAAATGCAGAGTACCTCTGAAGTTCAAGGACTGACTTAACATTGTAATTCATGGTAAAAGAGATCCAGTCACAGTCATACTCAATGTAAACTAATAGTAATACATGCAAATGACAGTGGTGCTCTCCAACTGGTGCCTTTTTAATAAGAGGATGATGACTCAACATAAAAGTAAATAAATAGGCCCTTCGTAGAGGGAAGCAGAGATTTGTAGAGGTGCCAGAGCTCGATTTTTGAAACAGATATGAATTATATTTTGAGTGGCATACTTTCATTGTCAACATAACAACCAAGAGATCTCGATATCTTCCATGTCACACACATTATAGGCGGTTCCCAAACAGAATGGTAAAGTTTATACTCCCCCTACCACCAACAAACATCAATCCATGGCTTGTCCGAAACAACGGGTGCCTCCAACTAACAACAATCCAGGGGGAGTTAGAGTGGGCATCCCAGTTACCAGCCGTTTTCTCATGAATGAGGAGCGGAGTCCACTCCTCGTGAGAATAACCCACCTAGCATGAAAGATATAGACAACCCTAGTTGATACATGAGCTATTCGAGCATACAAAGCAGAATTTCATTTGAAGGTTTAGAGTTTGGCACATACAAATTTACTTAGAACGACAGGTAGATACCACATATAGGAAGGTATGGTGGACTCATATGGAATAACTTTTGGGGTTTATGGAAGTGGATGCACAAGAAGTATTCCCGCTTAGTACAAGTGAAGGCTAGAAAGAGACTGGGAAGCGACCAGCTAGAGAGCGACAACAGTCATGAACATGCATTAAAATTAATCAACACTGAGTGCACGCATGAGTAGGATATAATTCACCATGAACATAAATATCATGGAGGCTATGTTGATTTTGTTTCAACTACATGTGTGAACATGTGCCAAGTCAAACCACTCGAATTGTTCAAAGGAGGATACCACCCTATCATACAACATCACAACCATTTTAATAGCATGTTGGCACGCAAGGTAAACCATTATAAACTCCTAGCTAATTAAGCATGGCATGAGCAACTATAATCTCTAATTGTCATTGCAAACATGTTTCATTCATAATAGGCTAAATCAGGAACGATGAACTAACCATATTTACAAAAACAAGATAGGTCGAGTTCATACGAGGTTCTCTCATCTCAATCAGTTCATCATATCATCATTATTGCCTTTCACTTGCACGACCGAATGGTGTGGATAATAATAATAGTGCACATGCATTGGACTAAGCTGGAATCTGCAAGCATTCAATACAAGGGAGAAGACAAGGTAATATGGGCTCTTTGTTAGATCAACAATAATGCATATGAGAGCCACTCAACATTTTCATCATGGTCTTCTCCTCTCGACCCCCAAAGAAAAGAAAAGAAACAAAACTATTTACACGGGAAAGCTCCCAACAAGCAAAAGAAGAACGAGAAATCTTTTTGGGTTTTCTTTTTAATTACTACTACTACAGGCATGGAAAGTAAACTAGCTAAAAGCTACAACTATTTTTTTGGTTTTTCTTAAGGTTTTTCAAACACACAAGAAGAAGGCTTAAAAAGAAATTAAACTAGCATGTATAGTACAATGAAAAAGTATGAGCACCGACAACTGGAATGAGTGTGTGAACATGAATGTAATGTCGGTGAGAAATACGTACTCCCCCAAGCTTAGGCTTTTGGCCTAAGTTGGTCTAGGTCCATGGCTCAAAGCTTCCCTCTCGAGTGTACGAAGGAGTGTCCTCTGGGTGCCACTGGTTGGCGATATCCTCCGGATCCCACTGATAAACCGACTGTCGATAAGGGTCAAGGGGTGGCTCCGGCTTAGGCTCTAGAGCTGGTGTCAGGCTCCAGTGTGCATGAACGGCCTCCGATAAAATGAGGTACGTGCCTAAAAATATGTTAAACAAAGAGGGCGCAGGCAAGGTAATAATCTCGTAGTAGTTTTTATCAAAAACCAATTTATACTTAAGCATCTTCTTCTTATCTTTAATAATAAAATCAAGTGCTACCATACTCTTATAATCTAGAGAAATAGGGGGCAACAACTTTTCCTCTTTCTCATATTGCCTAATAGGTATCCCAAAGTGTGCAGCAAGGCGCGAAGCAAAGATGCCTCCGAAGATGGGACCCTTTGTTCTGTTCAGATTTAATCGTTTAGCAACAATGGCGCCTAAACAGAAAGTGGTATCACAAAACAAAGCATGGCGCAAAATAACAATATCAGGGGCACTAAGATTTTCACTGTCCCCGCGACCAATTAAGCATCCACTAGCAAATATTGCAAAGTAATGTATGATACGTCTCCAACGTATCTATAATTTTTGATTGTTCCATGCTATTATATTATCCACCTAGGATGTTTTATATGCACTTATATGCTATTCCATATGATTTTTGGGACTAACCTATTAACCTAGAGCCCAGTGCCAGTTTCTGTTTTTTCCTTGTTTTTGAGTATTGCAGAAAAGGAAAACCAAATGGAGTCCAATTAACCTGAAAATTCACGGAGATAATTTTTGGACCAGAAGAAGCCCACGGAGTACCGGAGATGGGCCAGAAGAGTCCTAAGGCACCCACGAGGGTGGGGGGCATGCCCTACCCCCTAGGCGTGCCCCCTACCTCATGGCCGCCTCGGGGACCCCCCTGACTTGTTCCTGACTCCAACACCTCTTATATATACCCAAACTTCCAGAAAGAAACCTAGATCGGGAGTTCCGCCGCCGCAAGCCTCCAGAGCCACGAAAAACCAATCTAGACCCATTCTGGCACCCTGCCGGAGGGGGGATCCATCACCGGTGGCCATCCTCGTCATCCCGGCGCTCTCCATGATGAGGAGGGAGTAGTTCACCCTCGGGGCTGAGGGTATGTACCAGTAGCTATGTGTTTGATCTCTCTCTCTCTCTCTCTCTCGTGTTCTTGATTTGGCATGATCTTGATGTACGACGAGCTTTGCTACTATAGTTGGATCTTATGATGTTTCTCCCCCTCTACTCTCTTGTAATGAATTGAGTTTTCCCTTTGAAGTTATCTTATCAGATTGAGTCTTTAAGGATTTGAGAACACTTGATGTATGTCTTGCACATGCTTATCTGTGGTGACGATGGGATATCATGTGATCCACTTGATGTATGTTTTGGTGATCAACTTGTGGGTTCAGTGACCTTGTGAACTTATGCATAGAGGTTGGCACACGTTTTCGTCTTTTCCGGTAGAAACTTTGGGGCACTCTTTGAAGTTCTTTGTGTTGGTTGAATAGATGAATCTGAGATTGTGTGATGCATATCGTATAATCATACCCACGAATACTTGAGGTGACACTGGAGTATATATATGACATTAGGGTTTTGGTTGATTTGTGTCTTAAGGTGTTATTCTAGTATGAACTCTAGGATAGATCGAACGAAAAGAATATCTTCGTGTTATTTTACTACAGACTCTTGAATAGATTGATCAGAAAGAATAACTTTGAGGTGGTTTCTTACCCTACAATAATCTCTTTGTTTGTTCTCCGCTATTAGTGACTTTGGAATGACTCTTTGTTGCATGTTGAGGGATAGTTATATGATCCAATTATGGTATTATTGTTGAGACAACTTGCACTAGTGAAATTATGAACCCTAGGCCTTTTTTCCTAGAATTGCAATACCGTTTACGCTCACTTTTACCACTTGCTACCTTGCTATTTTTATATTTTCAGATTACAAAAAGCCATATCTACCATCCATATTGCACTTGTATCACTATCTCTTCGCCGAACTAGTGCACCTATACAATTTACCATCGTATTGGGTGTGTTGGGGACACAAGAGACTCTTTGTTATTTGGTTGCAGGGTTGTTTGAGAGAGACCATCTTCATCCTACGCCTCCCACGGATTGATAAACCATAGGTCATCCACTTGAGGGAAATTTTCTACTGTCCTACAAACCTCTGCACTTGGAGGCCCAACAACATCTACAAGAAGAAGGTTGTGTAGTAGACATCAAGATCTTTTCTGGCGCCGTTGCCGGGGAGGTTAGCGCTTGAAGGTATATCTTTAGATCTTGCAATTGAATCTTTTAGTTTCTTGTTTTATCACTAGTTTAGTCTATAAAAGAAAGCTACAAAAAAATGGAATTAAGGTTGCCTCATATGCTTCATCTTTTTAATATCTTTCATGAAAATAAGGATTCCGATAATTGTGCCAAAGTGTTAGAAGAAGAATGTATTAAAATGTTTGGCACTAAATCTTTGGATGATGAGCATGATTGCAATGTTTTTAGTATGAATTCTTTGAATATCCATGATGCTAATGATATGCGAAGCCACAAGCTTGGGGATGCTATGTTTGATGAAGATGATATTTTTTGTCCCCCAAGTTTTGATGAGAAAATTTATTTTGATGCTAGCATGCCTCCTATTTATGATGATTATATTGATGAAAGTGGGTTTGGAAGAGTGTCAACTTTAGGAATTAATGATCCCACTATTTTGGAGGGTGTTGAATCTTATTGTGATAATTATGAAAGTGAGTTTGGAGAGGTCATGACTTTAGTTAATGTTAATCCCACTATTTTGGAAGAGTGTCAACTTTGCATACATGTGGATCGTGTTAAGAATATGTTTTTTGATAGCTATATTGTTGAATTTGCTTATGATCCTACATGTAATTATTATGAGGGAGGAACATATGCTTGTAGGAATTGCAATAATATCAAGTTTCCTCTCTATGTGTTGACAATCTTGAAGATTTGCTTGTTTTACCTTCCTATGCAAGTTGATTCTTGTTCCCAAAAGTAGTTTGCTCACAAAATCCCTATGCATAGGAAGTGGGTTAGGCTTAAATTTGTTAGTCATATTCTTCATGATGCTCTCTTTATGTTTCAATTCTTATCTTTTATGTGAGCATCATTGAAATCATCATGCCTAGCTAGGGGCATTAAACGATAGTGCTTGTTGAGAGGCAACCCAATTTTATTTTTGTTCCTGTTTAGTAATAAATAAATCATTTATCCTCTGTTATGACTGTGTTTTTTATGTTTTAGTTAGTGTTTGTGCCAAGTAAAGCCTTTAGGATCTTCTTGGGTGATTGTTATTTGCACTTGCTGTAAAAAACAGAAAGTATGCGCTCACGAGAATAATTTTCACTTTTTACTAGAGAGCGATAGAATACCAATTCAACTTGTAGTAGAGTAATACACAAATTTCCTAGGACTTCCTAATTTCTCAGGATTTTGGGAGTTACAGAAGTATTCGAAACCTACAGATTACTACAGACTGTTCTGTTTTTTGAAAGATTCTGTTTTCTATGTGTTGTTTGCTTATTTTGATGAATCTATGAATAGTATCGGAGGGTATGAACCATAGATAAGTTGGAATACAGTATATGTTACACCAATATGAATTTAGAATGAGTTCAAAACAGTACGTAAGTGGTGATTTATTTTCTTATACTAACGGAGCTTACGAGTTTTCTGTTAAGTTTTGTGTTGTGAAGTTTTCAAGTTTTGGTTAAAGATTCGATGGACTAGGGAATAAGGAGTGGCAAGAGCCTAAGCTTGGGGATGCCCAAGGCACCCCAAGGTAATATTCAAGGACAACCAAGAGCCTAAGCTTGGGGATGCCCCGGAAGGCATCCGCTCTTTCGTCTTCGTTCATCGGTAACTTTACTTGGAGCTATATTTTTATTCACCACATGATATGTGTTTTGCTTGGAGCGTCATTTGATTCTCTTTTGTTTTTATTACTGTTTGAATAAAATACCAAGATCTGAAATTATTAAATTTTAGAGAGTCTTCACATAGTTGCATAATTATTCAACTACTCATTGATCTTCACTTATATCTTTTTAGAGCACGGCGGTGGTTTTATTTTGAAGAAATAGATGAACTCTCATGCTTCACTTATATTATTTTTAGATTCTTTAGAACAACATGGTAATTTGCTTTGGTTATGAATTTAGTCCTAATACGATGGGCATCCAAGAGGGGTATAATAAAATTTTCATTAAAAGTGCATTGAATACTATGAGAAGTTTGATTCTTTATGATTGTTTTGAGATATGAAGATGGTGATATTAGAGTCATGCTAGTGAAGTAGTTGTGAATTTGAGAAATACTTAGTGTTGAGGTTTGCAAGTCCTGTAGCATGCACGTATGGTAACCGTTGTGTAACAAATTTGAAGCATGAGGTGTTTCTTTGATTGTCTTCCTTATGAGTGGCGGTCGGGGATGAGCAATGGTCTTTTCCTACTAATCTATCCCCCTAGGAGCATGCGCATAGTGCTTGGTTTTGATGACTTGTAGATTTTTGCAATAAGTATGTGAGTTCTTTATGACTAATGTTGAGTCCATGGATTATACGCACTCTCACCCTTCCATCATTGCTAGCCTCTTCGGTACTGTGCATTGCCCTTTCTCACCTCGAGAGTTGGTGCAAACTTCGCAGGTGCATCCAAACCCCATGATATGATATGCTCTATCACACATAAACCTCCTTGTATCTTCCTCAAAACAGCCACCATACCTACCTATTATGGCATTTCCATAGCCATTCCAAGATATATTGCCATGCAACTTTCCTCCGTTACATTTATTATGACACGCTTCATCATTGTCATATTGCCTTGCATGATCATGTAGTTCACATCATATTTGTGGCAAGGCCACCATGGATAATTTTTCATACATGTCACTCTTGATTCATTGCCCATCCCGGTACACCGCCGAAGGCATTCATATAGAGTCATACTTTGTTCTAGTATCAAGTTGTAATCTTTGAGTTGCAGGGTTGTTTGAGAGATACCATCATCATCCTACGCCTCCCATGGATTGATAAACCTTAGGTCATCCACTTGAGGGAAATTTTCTACTATCCTACAATCCTCTGCACTTGGAGGCCCAACAACGTCTACAAGAAGAAGGTTGTGTAGTAGACATCAACGTAGAATAGGAAAATGTATGCTAGTGATTCTTGCATCGGAAACTTTACTCGTTTCCCCTACAGCAATTGTATCAATAAACCCCTCCACATCATTACGATGTGGTTCCTCTATGCTGCCCGCATAGGGTATCTTACAGACCAGAAAAAATCATATAGTGACATATCCTTAACCTCATCATATAAGTGAAATTCCACTGAAGGTGGTGATTTCTTGGCATGAAAGTAAACATTTTGCACGAAAATATCGGTGAGGAGGAGATACTGTTCATGCTAGTCGCGGAGGAAGTCGACGAGGCCTGCATTCTTAGCCAAATAATAAAATTCCTCATATATCCCGGCTGCTCTCAAGAACTCATCACAAGGCCATTCACACGGCCGAACCTCCGCGGTGCGAGGGAGATTATATTTGGGCTTCTTATTCTCTTCACCTTGCTTATTGTCGGTGTCAAAACCAGTAGATCTCGGGTAGGGGGTCCTGAACTGCGCGTCTAAGGCGAATGGTAACAGGAAGCGGGGGAGATGATGTTTACCCAGGTTCGGGCCCTCTCGATGGAGGTATACCCTACGTCCTGCTTGATTGATCTTGATGATATGAGTATTACAAGAGTTGATCTACCACGAGATCGTAGAGGCTAAACCCTAGAAGCTAGACTATGGTATGATTGTTGTTGTCCTATGGACTAAACCATCTAGTTTATATAGACACCAGAGGGGCTAGGGTTACACAGAGTCGGTTACAAGGGAGGAGATCTACATATCCGTATTTCCAAGCTTGCCTTCCACGCCAAGGAGAGTCCCATTCGGACACGGGACGAAGTCTTCAATCTTATATATTCATAGTCCAATAGTCCGGCCAAAGGATATAGTCCGACTGTCCGGAGACCCCCTAATCCAGGACTCCCTCAGTAGCCCCTGAACCAGGCTTCAATGATGATGAGTCCGATGCGCAGATTGTCTTCGGCATTGCAAGGCGGGTTCCTCTCCAAATTCTAAATATCTGCTAAGTAGTGTCCGGCTCCCCATAAATGTTGCACTTCTTGGCTTCCGCGCCCAATAAGGGCTATCTTCCACGTGTCGAGCGAATGCGAGGAGCCATGGTATTTTTAATTTTGCCACCCTAGCCATGTAAGTAAACTGTCTATTAAAGAGACGGGGATTCTTAGATCCAGACCACACCATCCTCCCACGGCGAGTATCCATCGAAGCGCGCTCGGAAAAATCCATTCCAACATGGCCGGCCATCGCAGCTCCTCCTCTCGCTCCCGTAGCCCTAAGCCCGGTGATTGGGAGAAGTGTTCCATCCCGCACAGCCAATTAGTAGGGTTACAGACCCAGGGATTTCTCCCTCCAGCGTATATGGTCCCTGTTCGAGCCGGGCTCGCCACCTATAATGGCGGGGAGCAAACGGAGAGCTTCCCCAATCCCTCCAAGGGGGAGCGGGTATGCCTCGTACCTATTTACTAAGGGGACTTGGATTTCCAATCCATCCGTTCCTCCGCGGGCTCCTGGAGTTTTATGGCCTCCAGTTGCATAATTTCACCCCCGCTTCCATATTACATATCACTGGTTATGTTGCCCTTTGGGAGCTGTTTCTGGGCTGCGAAGCTCATTTCGAGCAGTGGAAGAGGCTACTCTGCCTTGTGCCCCGCACATAGGAGGGGTCAATATATCAAGTGGGCGGAGCCGAAATATGGCGCATCGCCGGGACCGAATATCTGTCCGGTACCCCGAAGAAGGCGTCCAAAGACTGGCCTTCGGAGTGGTTTTACACGGAGGACGTCCCCCTTCCAGATCCTATTCGGATGGGTCTTCCCGAGTTCGATAATGCCCCTTTGAAGAAACGCCGAAGCTAGTGCCCACGGAGCCCTCAGGAGGAAGATTACGGAGAAGTCCTTTACCTGATAGGCCGGATAAAAATGCTGGCTCAAACATGACTGACAATAATCGAGGTTATGTCAATATGTATAATGCGGGGGGTGCAGCCACTTCAATATCGAGGGCACCCCATGTGGCGCTTTAACGGGGAAGATGATGTCACCCGCTGCGGGCGTAAGGGACCGGAATCAGTTGCTGCTCTAGCAAAAAATTTCTCCGATTTGTTCAAGGGAGAGGAAGAGGAGTTCATCCGTATTTAGCCACGGGATGGATTCTCCATGTACAACCCCGCAAGCTGGGTGAGCTGTCACTTTTTACTCCCAACCTTCCCGCATTCTTCGTCATAAATACTCGCCTTGCCATTTCATGGCAGGAACTGTGAAAAGCCGTAAGGGATGTCAACAGCCCACCTCCACAACCGGAGGACCCTGACCGGGCCCTCGATCCCAAACTCGAAGAGGATCCGGACATATTTGTGGAGCTGATTGACATGACATTCTATCAATTGAGCTGCAATGATGCCATGGTGGCCATCATAGCCGACTATCCTGGGCTACTCCCTGCATCGCATGTAAGAAAAACCAGAGTCCCAACTTCCGAGAAGGATCCTCTTTTATGCACTTCACCTACCGTACACATATGGTGTTTTACAGGGAAGGCCCTCGGGATGCCATGCCGAACCTGCAGTGAGTCCAACAAGGGACACCAAAGCCGGGTAGGCTAAAAAGGAAGGCGGTCAGGACTAAGACACCAACGTAGAGGTATGATACAGAACCTCGCTCCGTAGTTGTCGTCTTTCTTAAAATATAATGACGTCCATGTTTCCTAGTAGGAAAAACGCTCGCCGGACTATATCCGGAGAGGTTGCCGATCATGCCTCCACCAGTCGGGCTCCAGGGCCGGACATAGAGGCAGAAGCTAACACAAGGCGAACGCCGGACGCTCCTCCTACAGAGGATGCGGATAGACTATCCGCTACAAATTCCAAAGTGGGGAGCACCATGAATCACAGGCATCGCCGGGCCGCACTCCGTGACGCTTGCTTCTCCCAAGAGGCGTTCGATGCCTTCAACTCAGGAGACACATACATCCGTGCTGCTCAAAACGGTCTTGCCAGAGCCACGGACCAATATGTAAAGGATATACAGGTAAGAAAATCTGACGATTATATATATATATATATATATATATATCAGTAGCCACTGAGACTTGAAATAGTTGACACAACTGATTTAAGGATCATTATTTGTGCAGGTTCTTACAGAGAAGAATACCCAAATGTCTCAAGAGCTGGAAGAGTGCAAAGCCCAGCTACGGGTCGCGGTTGCCGCCTTGAAGGAGTCCGAGAAGGCCCCCTCTGGTAACACTTGCTTCCATTGCAAAGAATGACAGGTACCAGATAGTATGCGGCGGGCCTGCAAATCTAACAATAGAGATGTTGCAGATGACTCTGGAGTGAATCCGGAGGCCGTGCCGGAGAATGCACAACATGCTAATCGACAGCTAAATGCTGGTGAGCACGTGCTTACGCGGGTCAGGCAGGAGAAAAATAATCTCCACGATGCCAATATCTAGTTGGGCGTGGAACTGAAAGATGTCCGAGCCCATCTTGTGGACTCTGTGAAGGAGAATAAGCGGCTTCGGCGTGGCATTTTTAGTAAGTGCTTGAACGAACTTTTGAAAGAGTTCGGCGAAGAAGCCAGCTAACAGAGTTATGTCTGTAGGTATCCTGACGGGTCGTCCCATGGAGGAGATGCCCGGATCTGCGGGTGATCTTCTACCAGAGCTCTCACAACTGCACAAACAAGTTTGGCATGTGATGCAGGGTATTGCCCAAGCCTTGTGGCCATCTGCCTACCCGCCAGTAGGCATGGGGGAGCTTATAGAGAAGCTCAAGGGAGCACGGCGGCGCTTCCGATTATGGAAGATATCAGCCTGCCGACAAGGTGCAAGGGAAGCCCGGGCCATGGTGAAGACGCGATATACCAAAGCTGACCCAAACCACATGGCCGAGGTCGGACCTATGGGGCCCGATGGGAAAGAGATCCCCGTCAGTTTGGTGTATGACCAAGTAGAATTAGCCGCAAAGTATTCCCAACAGGATTGTAGGCTAGACAGCCTGTTGGATGGTATGGAAGAAGAATTTAATCAGTCATAGTGACTGTGTACTTTTGACATATAATGTCCCTAGCCGGATTGTAAATCATTTGTCATGGTAGACCTTTTCGCTTCGACCTCTGGACCCGATAGTCCGGAGTGTATCCGAATACCCGCTCGGTTATGTAAAAACCGGGGTATGCGTGGAAACCAGGCATAGGGGTCATAAGTGCTTGAACAGACAAGTACCCAACTAGCTATGTTATATTACATGGATAGTAAGAAACATCTTCCAGGGAGAATAGTTCCGTTAAGGGTTCCTTTCCCTGGGTACGCATGCCCTAATGTGCATGTCCGAACTGCGAAAAGAGACACAGGCTATAACCATCTGGGGTATGTATAAAAATAAATAAAAGTCATCTTTTGTTCACCGACCGAATATTCCCTTAAGAACGCTAGCTTTCGGCTTCACCCAGTCTGAGATACACATCCTGCTGACCCGACAGTAACAATCGCAGAGGTGCTCCCCTTATGCCCTAGCCGAATTAATGGGAACGTAGGGCATAAATACAAGAGCCAGGCAACCCAGCTTGGCCAAAACTTAAGTCATATCGATGCATATAATGGTGAAAAAAGGTACATGCGGAAGAATAACACATGTGTGGGGCATAAAGCCCAGAAAAATAGTTATATTAAGCTTCTGTATAAGAAGCCGCCAAGTATAATGAGCGTGGTTAGCGTGTCAAGATTGTGTAGTTAAGACACAAGTAAGCCTTTTAAGGCCTTGAGAAGAAGAAAAAAGAAGAGAGAAAGAGAGAAAAGACAGATAATGGATATGCAAAAAATTGATGGGGGTAAGGAGACGAACCTAGAGTCCGGCACTAGGCGTAGAATCTTTGGAGTCTGGCTGCGTTCCATGGGTTTGGCTCGAGTCGATTGTCCGATGCATCCCGTAGACGGTGTGCTCCACCGTTCAGAACCTGGTCAATAATGAAGGGACCTTCCCATTTGGGCTTGAGCTTGTTCTTTTTCTTTTCCGGCAGGCGTAGAACTAGTTCACCAACGTTATAGGTTTTGGCCCGTACTTCTCTGCTTTGATACCTCCGAGCCTGTTGCTGATAGAATTTGGAACGGGCTTTTGCCACGTCACGCTCCTCCTCCAGGGCGTCCAAACTGTCCTGCCGATCGAGCTCGGCCTCTTTTTCTTCGTACATGCGCACTCGAGGTGAGTCATGAATTATGTCGCAAGGCAGAACAGCCTCTGCGCCATACACCATAAAAACGGTGTGTATCCGGTAGTGCGATTCGGCATGGTCCGTGATACATCTCCAACGTATCTATAATTTTTGATTGCTCCATGCTATATTATCTACTGTTTTGGACATTATTGGGCTTTATTATCCACTTTTATATTATTTTTGGGGGCTAACCTACTAACCGGAGGCCCAACCCAGAATTGCTTTTTTTGTGCCTATTTTAGGGTTTCGAAGAAAAGGAATATCAAACGGAGTCCAAACAGAATGAAACCTTGGGGAACGTGATTTTCTCAACGAACAAGACCCAGGAGACTTGGACCCTACGTCAAGAGACAAAAGAGGAGGCCACGAGGTAGGGGGCACGCCTACCCCCCTAGGTGTGCCCTCCACCCTCGTGCCCCCTGTTGCTCCACTAACGTACTCCTTCCTACTATATATACCTACGTACCCCCAAACGATCAGATATGGAGCCAAAAAACTAATTCCACCGCCGCAACTTTCTATATCCACGAGATCCCATCTTGGGGCCTGTTCTGGAGCTCCGCCGGAGGGGGCATCGATCACGGAGGGCTTCTACATCATCACCATAGCCCCTCCAATGAAGTGTGAGTAGTTTACCTCAGACGTACGGGTCCATAGTTATTAGCTAGATGGCTTCTTCTCTCTTTTTGGATCTCAATACAATGTTCTCCCCCTCTCTTGTGGAGATCTATTCGATATAATCTTCTTTTTGCGGTGTGTTTGTTGAGACCGATGAATTGTGGGTTTATGATCAAGTCTATCTATGAACAATATTTGAATCTTCTCTGAATTCTTTTATGTATGATTGGTTATTGTCGGTGTCAAAACCGGCGGATCTCGGGTAGGGGGTCCCAAACTGTGCGTCTAGGCCGGATGGTAACAGGAGGCAAGGGACACGAAGTTTTACCCAGGTTTGGGCCCTCTTGATGGAGGTAAAACCCTATGTCCTGCTTGATTAATATTGATGACATGGGTAGTACAAGAGTAGATCTACCACGAGATCGGAGAGGCTAAACCCTAGAAGCTAGCCTATGGTATGATTGTTGTTCTGTATGTTGTCCTATGGACTAAAACCCTCCGGTTTATATAGACACCGGAGAGGGTTAGGGTTACACAAAGTCGGTTACAATGGTAGGAGATCTACATATCCGTATCGCCAAGCTTGCCTTCCACGCCAAGGAAAGTCCCTTCCGGACACGGGACGAAGTATTCAATCTTGTATCTTCATAGTCCTGGAGTCCGGCTAAAGGTATAGTCTGGCCATCCGGACACCCCCTAATCCAGGACTCCCTCAGTAGCCCCTGAACCAGGCTTCAATGACGACGAGTCCGGCGTGCAGATTGTCTTCGGTATTGCAAGGCGGGTTCCTCCTCCAAGTACTTCATAGAAGATTTTGAACACAAAGATAGTGTCCGGCTCTGCAAAATAAGTTTCCACATATTGCCATAGGGAGAATAATATTTACACAAATCTAATCGGCCAACGTATTCCGTAGTGTGACATCGCACCACGACCAAGCCTTTATTCGAATTGTTTTATTATCCCACCTCAGCGCGTCATGCGAGGCGGTTTCCTTGGCACGTCTTGTTAAAGCAGAGATCGTGTCCCCTTATTCCAGGATTCTCATCAATACGGGCATGGGTAACCCAACTGCTTCTAGGACTCCTAGACTATAGGCAAGTCCAAACGGCCACAGAGAGGACGCTTGATATTCACCCTCTTTATAAAGGGACAAGGCTTTTATTTTTTCCCTCCCGTGCTCAATCGAATCCTTCCCCCACCTCAAGCTCAAACACCCAAAGTTCAGGTCAGGTGCTCCGAACCTTCAATCATGTCCGGATCTAGCCTTCAAGGCCGATGGATGCCTTTCTCCGTCACGGAACAAGACATCAAAAAGTTGAGGGAGGCCAGATATCTGACCGCCGAGGTTTCGCATCGGCTACCTGCCCGAGGGCAGGCCGTCCCCTCCCCCGAACCCAACGAGAACGCCATGTTCGTCTCCCACTTCCTCCGAGGTCTAGGCCTTGCTCTGGATCCTTTCGTCAGGGGTTTGATGTTTTATTATGGGCTAGATTTCCATGATCTAGCTCCGGACTCCTTTCTTCATATCACGACATTTATTGTTGTGTGTGAGGCCTTCCTCCGGGTTACCCCTCACTTTGGCCTATGGCTCAAGACCTTTGAAGTAAAGCCGAAGATGATCGAGGGGCAACATGCAGCGTGCGGAGGTGCCTCAATATGCAAGATGACGGGAGCTCCATGGCCCAAAGGTTCCATTCCAGAGGTGTCTAAATTGTGGCAACAGGAGTGGTTCTACATCACGGCTCCTAGAAGTGCCAACTGGGCGGCCGCCCCTGTTTTCCGCTCGGGCCCTCCACCACCACTGATGTCATGGATCAGCAGAGGTCTGAGCTGGGGTCCAGACAAGGACGTGCCTATAATGCAAAGCCGCATTCGAGATCTCTTCAATGGAGATTTTAGTTTGGTTGCGGTAATATAGGTTATGTTGGTTCTTCAAGTCCAGCCTTGCAAACGCCGGCCCCTTCGCTTGTGGGAGTTTAATCCCAAGGGACCGCGTGTCGTTCAAAATTTCCTCGGCCTGACGCATAAGGAGATGTACAAGTCATTCTTCGGACCTCAGGTAGAGTGTCCGGAAATCACTGAGGACGTGGGCCTGAGAAGTAACCACGCCGCCGAATAGGTAAGGAATCTTCCGGCCGAACATACTATCTCTCATTTGTTACGAAGTTATTTCTGACAGTTTGCTTTTTGACTAGGACTGGCTAACAAAGGCGAAGTTGATTCGGTGTTCGGCCCCCTCCCTGAGGGTTTGGACAATCCGGTATTGGAAAAGATGCTCCAGGTCGCACCTTGCCCGGAGCCCTTGAAGGAAGATACTGGGGAGGATAATACGGGCGGACGCGGGCCCCCAACGCTACCCATTCTAACCGAGGGAGCGAGCGTCTCCATGAAGGAAGACGACCGGAGGAGGAAAAGGACTGCGCCCGGGGATTCGGAAGCCGAAGCTTCCAAACGAGAGAAGAAGTCTCCCACAGAGGGTCCTACCTTGGGGGGGTGCTTTTGCCGCACAAAGTCCGCGGGGGGATCAGTTCTCCAGCGAGTCGTAAGTGACCCGAAATACTTTAATAGTACAGGTATGCCATCTTTTTCTTCTGAGAAAATAACCACCGCATATATCTTTGCAGTTCGGGCCTTAGCCCCTCTCAAATGAGCTCGTCTTCGGGGGATCTTCTTCCAGAGATGATGGAGAGCGAAACGCCTCCTTCGGATTCCTCTGCTCTGGAAGTGGGCGACCCCGAAGTGTCATCGCGGAGGGCCTCTCCGAGTCCGGTGAGGCCAGAAGATAATCCCATTGACCCCCGAAGCTCCCAGTGTCTGGCTCCCGAAGAGAGTAGACAAAAGAGTCCGGCACCGTCTGGTGTGCGATCGGATGTTCTGAGGGAGTTGGTGGGGCGAGCGGCCATCTCAGATGAACACCGTATGCTGATGAATACGGTGAT
Organism: Triticum urartu; assembly: GCF_056163025.1. Lineage (NCBI taxonomy): Eukaryota > Viridiplantae > Streptophyta > Magnoliopsida > Poales > Poaceae > Triticum > Triticum urartu. The sequence continues at coordinate 123,868,926 of NC_141876.1, read as the reverse complement.
GGAGAGAATCTCGTCCGCCGAAAGTGGATTGCATGAAGCTTTTATGAGTCTACTGATAGGCTTTGAGGTACGTAAAATAATGTATGATAGTCCTGCACATGCTAGGTGTACCCTGTGTAGATAGTAGTCCCTGAGACTCTGGTTGTCGTCGGAAACGACGACGAACAGAGGATCATGTTCCCAGGTAATAACCATACTGCCTCTATGTGCAGGTGATGGAAGCTCCGGTGGCTAGCCGGACTAGCGAGTTTGCCCATTTAAAACGGCAGTTGGATGCGGCAGATGCCGACATCGAGCTTGTTAACAAAAGGCTTGACGAGGCACAGGGTAAGTGTCATTATCTGGTAAACGCCACATAGTAAGAGCAGCATGATGCCAGTATCTTTAATATGTTGTGACTGCAGATGGATCTGCCACTGTTGAAGCCTTGCGAGCAGAACTTGCCCGAGCCAAGGAACAAGCGAGGTTTGGTAATGCGGCTGCTTTGAAGGCGACCGAAGAGTTGAAAGCCGAGAAGGCCGTGCATGGCGAGAGCCAAGATAAGATGGCCAAGATGGCCATAGAATTGAAAGCCGCCGCCGACCGTTGCCGGGTTCTTTAAAAGGAAAACCTAGCGAATGCATCGGACCTTGAGAAGGCTGTTGCGACGAAAAAAGACATCCGCTCTGCTATGAGGGCGAAGAAGGAGGAGCTGTGGGAAGCCGGGGATATTGTAGCTAGGAAATCCTTTATGTTGCGGAGGAAGTTTGGAGATCCACGGTATGCCCCCCTGGATCGGCTATGGAGTTCAGAGGATGTGTATATGGATTTGGCGGCGAGCGCTGCCGATGCGGCCAAGTACCTCCAGGGTCAGACGGACCATGAAGTGGACCAGCTGTTTTGGAGACAATTCCATTCTCCCGAGCGTCCGCTTTCATTGACTGACTAATTAGCTGAATGTGCCGAACTAAATAGGTTGTCCGGACTCGCCATGACGTCTGTTGTGGATCAGCTATGGCCGGAAAGGCCAAAACTGAACAGCTATTTCAGCTTGGTGCAGCAGTCACTACTAGAAAAAGGGCTATAGATGGGATTGATACTAATGGCGCACCAGACAAGCAGTGCGCCATTAGTATATACTAATGGCGCACCACCTACTGATACACCATTAGAGTTGAAACTACTAATGGTGCACCTGGCCCAGGGTGCGCCATTAGTATCAAATTTTTTTTTAACTAGTGCGCCTGTCCAAACATACTAATGGCGCATCAAGTTACAGTGCGCCATTACTAGTTGTAAATAGTAATGGCGCACCAGCCGGAAAGTGCGCCACTAATGTTGTTTTTTTATTATATTTTTTATTCCCTTTTTTGCAAAACTACTAATGGCGCACTCTCCCACCGTGCGCCATTACTAGTTTAAACTAGTAATGGCGCACTGTGGGACAGTGCGCCATTAGTATTTTTTTTGCAAAACTACTAATGGCGCAGCACCAGGAGGTGCGCCATTAGTAACCTGGATTACTAATGGTGCATTTAGAGTTGGTGCGCCATTAGTAAGTGGGCAGCAACAAGATATTTTGGACAGCCTCTCCTACCCACACTCACTTTCTCCCCACTTCATTCTCTCCACCTCCTCCTTGTCTCGGGTGCCTCCTCTTTTTCACCTCATTTCCACCATAGATTCATTCAATTTAAGTGGTTAAATTACCTTGTTTTGATAGGTAAGTAAGGGGGGAAGCTATATTTATGTTGTTCTCCCTACAACAATGTGCACATGCACTTTTTATGGCCTAGCTAGATCTATGTATGTTCGTGGTGTTGCATATGTTCGTGGTGTTGCATATGTTTGTGGTGTTGCATATGTGTTTGTGTTTGGAGGTGTACCGGTATTTGAAATTCGATAGTTGCCAATATTTTGCCGGAATGTTGATTCATTTCCGTTTCGGCAAGAATTTTCGCATTAAGCATTCTTTTTGGTCCTATTTTTAGGGAAAGTCATGCCAAATTTTTTCTTGGTTCTAAAATATCGTTTTGCTCTACCCCGCAGGCGACCATGGTCCGCATGATGACCGAAGGCATCGTGAATAGGTTTTTGAGGTCTACGAAGGCCGAGATGCTTCAAAAGAATGAGACGGAGATAAGATGTCCGTGTCGAAGATGCAAGCTGAAGAGCCTTATTGTGGACCCGGAATCCGGGCAGGTGCGGGACCACCTGCTCTTGCGTGGTTTCATGGATGGCTATCGGTGGCAAGGTGATGAAGATGACTACGAAGTCGTCCATGGGGGCCGGGCAAGAAATGAGGAAGGGCAGCAAGACAACCACCGCGGCTCGGGCGGGCGAGAAGACGAAGAATCCCCAGGAGATGATCACGACAGTGATGTTGTACACAGTCATCATGTAGAAGATGCAGGACATGATGATGAGGAAGATGCCAGAGCAGACGACGGGCATGACCATGAAGATGATGATGCCGGCGGAGCAGACGACGCTGGACCATCGATGGGCTGGGTGCAGGACCCTCATATTCAAGAGCTGCTTCTCAAGTAGACGGATAACGCAAGAGCTGCCGCCCGAGAGAAAGCCAAGATGGATCAACTTGAGTTAGACGCGGTTACTCCATTGTATGAAGGATGCAGGCCCGAGGATACCCGCCTGAAAGTAACGCTCATGGCTCTGGAGATGAAGGTAAAACACAAAATGACCGACGCATGCTTCGACGAGAACATGTCATTCTGGCACGAACGTCTTCCCGAGGGGAACGAGTGCCCGACCAGTTTGGAGGAGGCGAAGAAAATCATGTGTCCTCTAGATTTACCGCACGTGAAATATCATGTGTGCATGAACAATTGCATGATTTATCGGGATGAGCACGCGGAGTCTACCATATGTCCGGTGTGCGGCGTCACTCGATACAAGAAGAGGAAGAAAGCTCCTCGAAAAGTGGTGTGGTACTTTCCGATCACTCCTCGTCTGCAGCGGTATTTCGCGGACCCTAAGGTAGCAAAGCTCCTGCGTTGGCACGCGGATAGGGAGGAGAAGAAGCGAGAAGATGACGCAAATGATCCGGAGATAGATAAAAAAGACAAGATGCTGAGTCACCCTAAGGATGCGAGCCAGTGGCAAGCGTTGAACTTCGAAGACCCAGAATTTGGGAATGATCCAAGGAACATCGTGCTGGGCGCGAGCACCGATGGAGTCAATCCGTTTGGCAGCCAGAGAAGCACACATAGCACCTGACCTGTGTTTGTGTGGATGTACAACCTTCCCCCCTGGTTGTGCATGAAGAGGAAGTACATTCACATGAGTATGCTAATTGAAGGACTGAAACAACCAGGGAACGACATCAATCTGTATCTGGGGCTGCTGAAAGAGGAGCTTGACACGCTATGGAAAACGCCAGCCAATACGTGGGACGCCGTAGAGAAAGAATATTTCCCTATGAGAGCCGCGCTGCTCACGACGGTGCACGACTATCTCGGTTACGGATATGTCGCGGGGCAGGTGGTCCACGGATTTTCTGGATGCGTCAGGTGCATGGATGACACAACGTATCGCCAGCTAGATAGAGATCCCGGGTCTTCGAAAACCGTGTTCATGGGACATCGAAGGTGGCTTCGCGACGATGACCCGTGGAGAAAACGCAAGGATCTGTTTGATGGTGAAACCGAACCCCGAGGACGCCCGCGTACGAGGAGCGGCGAGGAAATAGATGAGCTGTTGAAAAATTGGAAAGACTGCCCACTGCCGGGAAAGAAGCAAAAGGCGCCAGAGCCGGGAAAGAAGTGAAAGGCGCCAGAGCCGCTGCTGAAGGTATGGAAAACGAGGTCTGTTTTCTGGGACTTGCCGTACTGGAAGATCCACCGTGTGCCTCACAGCCTTGATGTCATGCATATCACGAAGAACGTGTGCGAGAGTCTGCTTGGTACCCTGCTCAACATGCCAGAGAGGACCAAAGATGGGCCGAAAGCAAGGGCAGACTTGAAATCAATGGGCATCAGGCAGGAGCTTCACGCTATATATGATGATCATGATGATGATGATGATGATGATGATGAGGCGAAGCAGGACACGGAAAGTCGTCACAAAGGCAAAAAGGCCAAGAAGACCGGAAATGACTACCCTCCCGCGTGCTTCACTCTAAGTCAGGAGGAGATCGAGCAGTTTTTCACCTGCCTCGTAGGAGTAAAACTTCCTTACGGTTACGCGGGGAAGATAAGCAGATATCTAGACCCAGCGAAGCTGAAGTTCAGCGGGATGAAGTCTCACGACTGTCACGTGCTGATGACGCACATACTTCCAGTTGCAATCCGTGGGATCATGGACGCGCACGTCCGTGAAACCCTATTTGGCCTATGCAACTTTTTCGACGTCATCTCTCGGAAGTCTGTTGGCGTGAGGCAACTCAGAAGGCTACAGGAAGAGATCGTGGTGATACTATGCGAGCTTGAGATGTACTTCCCGCCTGCATTCTTCAACGTTATGGTGCATCTGCTGGTCCATATCATGGACGATATCATCCAACTCGGGCCAACGTTCCTGCAGAACATGATGCCGTTCGAAAGGATGAATGGTGTCATCAAAGGATACGTTCGCAACATGTCACATCCAGAGGGAAGCATAGCCAGGGGCTTTCTGACCGAAGAGTGCATCTCCTACTGCACGAATTATCTAGGCATCGAGAACCCTGTTGGTCTGCCCATCAACAGGCACCTCGGCAGGCTCGCTGGATGGGGTCACCGTGAGGGTCGTCGCGAAATGCATGTCGACTTCGAGGGTCGACTCGCCGACTTTGAAAGAGCAAACCTAGTCACGCTACAACACATAGACGTGGTCGATCCTTGGGTGGTACAGCACAAAACCTTTATTAAGAAGACGTACAATGACCGAGGCCAACAGAGGACGGACGGAGATATACTCAAAGAGCACAACTCATGTTTCACGCGTTGGTTCAAGCAGAAGCTTCTGTCGTACCCTTTACATGAGGATTCTTCCGCGGAAGAACAACTCATATTCGCCTTGTCACAGGGCGCCGAGCACAACCTGATGACCTATGAGGCGTACGATATCAACGGCTACACATTCTACACCGAGGCCAAGGACATGAAGAGCGATGGTTATCAGAACTCCGGGGTAACGATGGAATCCTACACCGGTAACGACAAGGACAGATACTACGGAAGGATCGAGGAGATCTGGGAGCTGAGCTACGCTGGAGAGAAGGTCCCGATGTTCCGTGTCAGATGGGCCAAGAGCGTCCTAAAAGAAGACCGGTATTTCACCACCATGGTTATACCCGAAGCCAAATCCAAGACCGCGGGCGCAAACGTCACCGCGAAAAATGAGCCATGGGTACTGGCTTCCCAAGTGGACCAATGCTTCTTCATTACCGACCCGTCAAAGCCCAGTCGTGTTGTCGTGAGGAGAGGCAAAAGGAAGATCATCGGAATGGATGGAGTAGCCAATGAGCAAGACTTCGACAAGTATGGCGACCCGAGGATCGAACATGACGACGATGATGAAGTAGCAGCATACACCACAAGAAGAAGCAGGACCACCCTACCTAAAGGACGTCCGTTCCATAGAAGAACTCCATTTGCGAAAAAGAAGGGCAAGAAGATTGTGAACAGATAGCTAGCTAAGATCGATTGTATTTAGATCGTAACCTTCATTTCTCGATTGTATTTCATCGGCACTTTTTGAACTATCATGAATATTTTTAAATTTCATGGACACTCGATCTCGATCCCCCTCCATCTCGATCGCTATCCCACCTCGCCAGATCCGGCCGTCCCCCTCGCCGCCGAGCACCCCCCGGTCCACCGGCCGCCGCCGCCGACCCCCCGCACCCTCAATTCCCCTACTCAACCGCCGCCGCCGACCCCCCGCACCCCACGCACCCTCCCCCTCTCCACCGGCATTACTGTTTGATGTAATTTTTTAAAAAATTATTACTATCTTATAAAAAAATATTACTATTATGATTTAAACAAGTTTGAACATATTTAAACACAAATAAGTATCAAACAACATTTTAAATGCATAAAAAAAATTGTGGAGCCTGGGAATCGAACCCAGGACCTCCTGGTGTGAGAACTGGCTGCTGACCAGTCGAGCTAGTCGAGCAGAAATAAAAAAAAATACTAATGGCGCACCACGGTGGGGTGCGCCATTAGTATGGATACACTTATGGCGCACCGAGGGGTGGTGCGCCATTAGTATTGTGCCATTAGTATGAGATTTCAGCGCCCACGCCATCCTCTTTCTCCCCTCTATCTCTCTCCCCTCACTGCGCCGTCCCCGTCCCCGTGCCCGAGCCGCCCTCGTCGCCGTGCCCGAGCCGCCCCCGTCGCCGCCGACCCCCACCGCCCTCGCCGCCCCGACCCACTACGCCCTGCCTCCTCGCTCCCTCCCCACTTGCCCCCTCGCGCTTCCCCTCGCCCTTCCCCTCGCCCTCTCGCCTTCTCCTCTCCCCCAGATCCGCATCGGCAACCCGCGCGCGACGCGCCCGTCGCCGGCCACCTCGCACCATGTTGGGGTCCCCAAGCACTCCACCTCCCTCGACTACGTCTCCCCGGACAAGCCGCAGGACTCCGGACGCCCCCGCGACACCTTCCCCACCACCGGCTTCCTCTTCAGCCTGGTGGACTCCGTCGACAATTCGCTCCGGCGAGCTCTCCCCCGAGCCCGCTTTGCTCACCTGCAGGTGACGGTGAGCTCCTCTGTCGATCCCCTCCCTTTCCCCTTCATCGTGATGCACAAGTACATGAATATTGCTACCATGCTTATAAGATAGGTATATATATATCTCATTTGTAAGAACATGAATATTGTGGCACGACATAGCAAGGAGACCATTCAAGGAGATGTCAACTATTTTTATGACTGTGTGCATGATCAACAATTTTTTTGTATGTTAGTTCTCTGCAAGACCTTTTGTGCAACTGGAAAAAAAGGATAACTAACTGCAACATCAAATTCAATCAATTAAGCCACACATTCATGTATTAGGCATCAAATGGACTAGCATCATACAATGGACTAGCATCATACAATACGAAAATGATTCTGCAGTTCAGATTCAGTCACATGATTCCCGGGGACTTATCAGGAAAGCTAGGCGTTTTAGTATCTTCCCAGTTCCCACTACCGTTGCGTACACACGCCACATGATTCCCTCTGGCAGCGAATTACATCACAAAAAGTATTAGCAGTCTTCCAAAAAATTCTCTAAAGCCTTCAAAAATTGAAGTACAGGAAATATCCTAAGAGGCTAAAAGTGCCTGTGTACCTTCCCGTGAAAAAAGTGCTTAAATAATAGAAAAAATGCCATGAAAACCTTTTCGAGTCTGTAGGGAGGAAACTTCACAGATGCTAAATAGATAGATTTATGGGTTGTGGGCTGTCTGGCACCAAATTATTTTAGCCCTAGATGCTTTATGAGCTAAGCAGTTCCTTTTTCTAGAGATCGCAGATGCACTTGCGCAGTTAAATATGGACTGTGCTTGCTCCCAGGACTGCATCTTGTAAAGCTACATATGTACGGCTAGTCACGTATCTATATGGGATTGGTTAGTACTTTAGTTTAATGATTTTTTCTCTTGTTAGATCTTAACCTTCCTCAGTTCTCTATGTTTCCCTACTTGGGAATATTAAAAGGCAGTAAGTTGTTCAGAACAAGGATCAATTAGTGAGCTAAATAATGGTGGTTTAGGTGGACATACATGTGATCCCCAATACCAAAGTCCAATTGGGGAGCCTAACTATGCCAGAGCAATAGATTTTTCTTCCCAATGCTGTTCCCTTTTGGGAGGGCTTTAAAGATTGTCAGAATGTTAATTTGCCACAACTTACTATGTAAGTACTGCTAACTGCAATTTTCTTGATTCCTCCCACTAGAACGTGTTTCTGCGCCCTGATCAGGGAGGAGGGCACTAAAATACTGCTCTGATTCATTATTCTGTGACATGTCTAGGAATCTTTGATGCCTCTTGGCAATGCAACAAAGGCAATGCATTTGACTTTCAGCGTTGGTGATTCTGCAGTTGCTGTAGACTACTATAGTGATGAGTGTCTAGCTTTTGTAATCTACACTTCTTGCATAATTTGTTCGTACTTGGCATTAATTCAGATTCATTCATGTACTTTCCAGCATGCTTCCTCCTGTAAGTTATATGATTTATTATACAATCACTACTTTCCTGTAAGTTATAAAGATAGAATATCGGATAACCCCTCCTGTAAGTTATATGATTTATTATACAATCACTACTTTCCTGTTCTCTTATGCAAGAGCTGTCAATCCAGTTTGCTACCAAAAAAGTTGTATTAATGAGTAATGACTGAGTTCAGTTTTCATTCTCCAGTGTTAAGAGTGTTGCTCCAAAAAAATGCTGTTTCGTAGTTAAATGGGTGCCTTTAACTTCTGTGCATTGGCTGGACATCAACATACTACCATAAGTGTTTTGTTTTCTGTTGCCAGTTATTCTCCTTGGGATTGTGAGAAATAGTGCTTGGTATGTCTCCTCTTCTGGGTCATGGACTTTGTGCCATGCCCACATTGGTTTTCTGTTTGGCCTCAATTTGGCCTGACAAATGATGGTCTACTAGCTGGCAAGATGCTTGGTATATATATGTTGTGTTCAGTTTTGGCAGGAGTTCAGAACTGTTAGGCAAAGGTCATGTCTCCGACCATCGTGTCCTTTTTTGCCTTGTCCACCTGAGAGGCCCTTGAGTTTGCTGGAATGTCGATTAACTTCCGTTCCGGCAAATTCGGGTACTCCATATGTCCTATTTTCAGCAAAGGTCATGCTGAAATTTTCTGTGAATTTTAGCATGACTTTGCTAAAAATAGGACATATGGGGTACTTGTGACTAATGCATGGGCCGGGGTATCTTAGTAGTTAATTAAGTAGGATCAAGTGCCCCGGCATACTTGTGACTAATGCATGGCTTTTAGGGTGCCTCGGTGTCGATAAAAACCGAAATGATGAAAGTTTAGGCTTTTAGGGTGCCTCGGCGTCGAAAAACCCTAAATGATAAAAGCTTAGCTTTTAGGATGCCTCGGTGTCGACAAACCCTAAATGATGAGACCATGATCTTGTTCCTTGACAATAACCAACTTTTTGACCAAACTTTGTTCCTATTTATAGAGAAACATGGCCAACAACGATGAGGCCGGGGGTTCGGGCGGCAAGAAATTCTGGGAGCTGTCCCAGGAGATGGAGGAACAACCTCACTTGTATGAGGACGCCGCCTTCCCCACCGATCCTGAGACCACTGATGGTACCGCCGAGGATGACCCCACTGATGCCACCACTGATGGTGCCGCCGAGGATGCCACCACTAATGATGGTGGCGCACGCACAGATGGCAGCCAACCGAAGAGGCAACGGAAGGACCGGCGCCCGATCGTGCTCCGCACCCTCAAGGAGGAAGTTACTGAAGTGGACTCCAACGAGAATCCAACGGCGCCCGAACGAATAGTCAAGGGGTACTCGCTTCAGCTCGAGTGCATTCTCCGGAGCACCATCTCGATCAACACCGAGAACCTCAGGCATCCTGACCGAGGGAATTTGCGCAACCTCCTCTTCACGAAGCTGCACGAACGATACAAGTTCCCCGCTGAATTTGAAAACACAAGCCTCAAAGGGAATAAAGTGAACAATGCTGCCCTCACGAAGATGAGCACGGCCCTATCTACTTGGAAAAGCAATGTGAAGAGAATGATCGAGAAAGGTGAGAGTTATGAGAAGATCAAGGAGAAAAATCCTTCGATCACCGAAGATGACTACAACGACTTCAAGATCAATTGCTCGAGCACCGCAAGCTCCGAATCAAGTAAGTGGGGGAAAGAAATGCGGGAGCTGAACTTAGGGGAACACACACTCGGTCCCGGCGGTTATAGAGTGGTGGAGCCTATATGGGACAAGGAGGAGGCGGACCATGCCGAGCAAGGCCTACCGCCCCTCTTCGATAAATACTGTGACAAGCAGACCAGGAACTTTGTTCTGGTAAGGAATACACCCCCGCGTAATTAGCTCCATATGGTTGCATTCTAATTAATGAAGCCAAATTTCTAAATGGTTCACATTCCTTCCGCAGGCGACTGAAAGCAGTAGCGCGGGGTCGACTAAGAGCAACCCTTGGGACACCACTCTAAATAGGGCGTTGAATGTAATGAAGAACAAGGATAAGCTCAGTAAGCCGACGTCAGCTGGTCGTGTGGCCGGCAAAGGCTTGTCGACAAAATGGTCGTCATACTATAACACTGGTGGGCGAAAGGAGAAAAAGACCAGCTCGGAAAGCCAGGCGCGCGAGGTTCAAGAACTCAGGGCACAGGTTGCGCGGATTCCAGAGATTGTCCAAGAGCAAGTGCAACAACAACTCGGAGCGACGATCACCGCCATTGTGCCTACCTTGATCCAGGGGATTAGTGCGTGGATTGCGGGCGGCCAACAGGGGCCGCCCCCGATTCCTAGCTTCACGGCCAGCAACTCGCAGAACGCAATGGCGGGGCCATTGGTGTCTCCGGCGGAGGCGGCACGGGAGCTTAATGCACCCGGGTGTACGCCGGCCGGCACCTCTGCAGCAAGCGGCCCCTCCGTCAACTGCACGCCCGCCGTTGGCGGTGCCTCGACATTAGCCGAGCTCGACGCCATCATCACGGTAACTAATTAAGTATCTCTCGGTCGAGGACTTCATCTCCTTGCCTTTGACTGGGCATCCCTGATGCCCTACATGTTTTCAAAGGGCGCCGCCGACGTTCCGTGCACTCTCCTGCACTTCGTGAACAACGAGTTGGTCGATGTCGCCAAGGGCAAAATCATTCAACCGGGCAACCCCTTGTTCCACGGTACCCAGATGCCACCCAACTTGTTTAGGGTTCAACTGGTTCGGGTGCTGCCAGGCTGCGACGAGTTGTTACCTCCGATTCGACCCGTCGGGGCCGACGATGATGACGTGATGACCCTCAGCGCTTGCCTGAGCTGGCCCCTGCTTTGGCCGAAGAGCCAGATTCGTTTGGGGGCGGGGGACACCACCCCAAAGACAACACCGCCAGTTGTGCCGCCGCCAAGTCGGCCCCATGGCAAGACCGCCGCAACGGTGCCGGACATCCCTATGCCACTGGATCCAAACATGCATATGGCACAGGATCAGAACGACGACGACGACGATACATTTGCCAACGTCGATCAGTACTTTGCCGATCATGGGTACGGTGGTGACTTCATGGGGCCTCCTTCTCAAGAACCCAACCCAACAAAAGACGTGCGCGATCTAGCTGGTATCGCGGAGAAGCCTAGTTGCAACAGGCGTCGTCTGCAGTTCAGCTCTCAGGAAACGCCTCCAGCTGCCAACTTCACCGAGCCTCAGATAGGCGAGGTGCGAAATATGATCAGCCCCAACACACTCAAGAAGGCGGTCTGTGAGCAGAACTCGGTCCCATTACAGGAGAAGAAGAAGGCACGCAAAAGAAAGACTAACAAGGGTGCGGGCCAGCCGGCACTGAGTATGATCCGTGCTCAGGACGGGCCACCTTCACCTGAGGATATCTCGAGGAGGGTGCATGTGGCGGGTAGGCCGATGCTACCGAGAAATATGCTCGATGCTGCAACCGGTGCTATGCGGAGTCTGCATGATAGTGTTCTTTCTTTGGAGAAGCGGCGTCTCGGAGAGAAGGATGTGGCATACCCGGTTTTTGTGGCCAAGGTGCCAGAGGGCAAGGGCTTTGTGGATAACTCCATCAGGGGTACGATCGTCCTGCGGTTTGATGACATCCACGCTATGTTGAACCTTCATCCGCTGCACTACACCTTCGTTCGGCTATTTTCGCTGAGTATGGAGATGCGGATCATTCGCGACAAGACCCCGGACATCGTGATAGTCGACCCCTTCTACATGCGTGCCAAGATCTTGGGCAGCGCTGGGGACCGGCAAGTCGCGAGTTCTTACCTCGAAGGCGTCATTCTGGCAAACCAAGATAAGGATAACTTCCTCATGCCTTACTTTCCCGAGTAAGTCCTCCCCTCAACCTCCCCGTAACATATGAATTCTTAGATTTCGATCGTTTTTCTTTTGACATTCCGTGTTTTCTGCAGTGACACACGTTGCACGCTCATCCTCCTAAGCCCCAAATATTCCATGGCCACGTATTTCGACCCGGACCGTCAGTCGAACGTAGACTACACAAATGTCAAGAAGGTTCTTGATGATGTTCTCCCCGGCTACGTCAAATCTGGAGGCACCTTCACCAGGCCTATTCGTAAGTACGGCAAGCACGTGTTCTCCCACAATACGACGTTCTGTTGCGTCAAGCAGCCGCCTGGCGGTCAGAAGGGTGCCTACTACGCCATCCATCACATGCGGGCGATCGTACGGGACCATCATCAACTTCTGCTACCGAGTAGACTCAAAGATTGGGCCGCGAGCGTGTCAGCAATCCAGGACGCGGACATCAGACAAGAATTCTTTCGCATCCAGTCGGAGTTTGCGGAAATCATCCATCAAGATGTCCTTCGTACCTCGGGGCAGTTCTACCTCAGAAATCAACCGTCCAACAGTGACATCGACACAATCCTACAAATGCAGGCTGACAACGCCCGTTCTTTCATGACTCCCACGATAGACGGCGGCTTCATCCACGCTCTGGTCCCTTGAGTCTTATGTTGTAATTAAACTTTAATGAACTTGTAGTATGTCTCTTTGGTTTCGAGAGTCATTCAACTTAAGATGTAATCGATGCTATTAATGTCTTGCTTTTCTCTTCCGATTGTTCTGTTGCATACTTATATATTGCTTCTGTATTGTCTGTGAATTGGTACTAACGTTTCGTTTGGCTACTGCATAGCGATGCCGTGGTATGTCGTGTACAAGGGTAAGGTTCCCGGAGTCTACAACGACTGGGAGGAGTGTCGGAGACAGGTTTACCGATTCAGCGGTAACAGTTACAAAGGGTACGCCACTAGGGTCGAGGCCGAATCTAGATACGCCCGCTATCTAGCGGGAGAGGGGAGAGAGCGTTGGAGGAACCGGATGAAGACGAGTTTCATCGTGATGATGCTCATCGTGATGACCGCATCTCTCTTCTATGTGATGGTAGTTTAGATGATCGATATTGACTTGTAATGTGAAGACAAACTCGCGGTCTCGAGACTTGTAATATAATGTTCTAACTTTGTTCGGTCTTTTCAATTCGGAGACTAATATGATGAATTGTATTCGGAGACTAAAATGATGAATTGTATTCAGAGACTAATCTTCTATTGTATTCGATGAATCTGTTGTTGATGTGTGCTGTTTATATTTTGTCCAATTATACATTTTGTAACCTGTGCAAAAAACAGAAAATTAAAAAATAAAAAAACCTAATATTCATACTAATGGCGCATCACACCATAGTGTGCCATTAGTATGCCAAAGGATACTAATGGCGCATCATTAGACAGTGCGCCATTAGTATGCCGAACTTACTAATGGCGCATCTCGTTGTCGTGCGCCATTAGTATGCCAAAGCACCTGGGTATACATGGCCCCCTGGGAGGCATACTAATGGCGCACTGTTGTATATACTAATGGCGCATCTGAGGTGCGCCATTAGTAAAATATACTAATGGCGTGCTACTAATGGCGCACCACTAATGCGCCATTAATGGCCAAATTAGGTGCGCCATTAGTAGGCCTTTTCCTAGTAGTGAGTTCCTTGATGTGGTGCCGCGCATTAATGTGATGAAGAGGTCGGCGTGCATAGAGGGCTCACGGATGGCCTTTGCCCGTGTTAAAACATACTAGGCGGAGATGGATGCTACCGCTGTTGTAGCGCGGGATTCGGTCATAGGCCGAATGGCTGCTGAGCATTACTTTGAAGAAGTTCTTGAGGGTGCTCGTTTGAAAGAGACCCAGTGCTCAAAAAATATTATGTGTGAGTGATATGTAATCTCATTGTAAGCGAAATGCTTTTATAAATTTTTATAAGGCTATTTTTATACTTTTGCCTGAAAGTAATATGACGCCTCCTGGGCGGCCGTTTATGTATACATGTGTATAACCTGAAAGATTGCAGCCGTCGGCTTCAACCCCCACGCATATAATGCGGAGGTGCTCGCAAAAACACGCGTTCACACTTAACGCAACATGTTGGTCCTATTAAGGAGGTGATAGCGGAGCGAGTGAGGCAACCGGACTATAATGCTTTAGCACTTTCACTTAGCCATAGGAGTTTGAAAGTGGGGCTACTAGATAGCCCCTGGTGGCTCCGCACTCTCCCAATCCTGGGGTGCGTACATGCCTAGCCAGAAAACGACCCTTCGTTAAGGCGGAGGAATTCTAACATTCCAACAGGTCATCGAGTGGTTGACCAGTCTCACGCTATATCATGACAGTAAGTTTTTGGCTTTCTCTACTGAGGTGCTCGTCCGAATGAACCAGGGCACAATCGCAGTAGTTCTCCTGGTGCTACCTTAGCCGGTAAAGCGGAACGTAAGGCACCAAAACATAGGAGCTGGGCAAACCCAACATTTGACCAAAGACAATGATTCGGAGCTGATGCATATAGGGCCAAACTCGCGACGCTGAACACTCCCTAAGGTATTCGGTCTTTGTGGCATAAATCGGGCCTAAATAGTGGCCTTTGTAAGAAGCCCCTTGTGTCCAGGTACGTGCATTGTTCTGGCGTGGCCACATGCCAAGACATCAGCATCCTTCTCAATGGTGGATATGTATCAACCAGAGATAGTAAAAAAGGTTTACGCAGGGTCTTAATCTAAAAAGAATCCTTGGAGCGGGTCCCTGCTGCACATTTGCGCCTGTGTCTCCGTCGTGCCGTATCCTGGACGGGTGTAGCAAGATTATCGTCTGTAAAAGAGAGGAATTTAGGTGAAAAGTTATCGTGCAAAAAGATAGTTTTTAAAGAAACCATGTATAATTCAAGATGAGAAAAAATTGCCACTTGTCTGCGCGCGTTGAGCCCCTTGTATTGACAAATAGAGGTGTGACCATTTATTTGGTATAAATAGCGGCACCGGACTTGATTAGTTGTGTCTGAGGTCTTGACAACCTATTGGATGCTTTCGCTGGTCTGGGCGCCTTTAGTGTGCGGCTGCCAAGGCAGCCGCACTCTTTTCGGCGCGCAGACATCGCTTGATATTTCCGTTCACTGAAATGATGCCACGTGGACCAGGCATCTTGAGTGTGAGTGAGGCGTAGTATGGTATTGCATTAAAGCGAGCGAAAGCTTCGCGTCCGAGCAGTGCTTGATAGCCACTTTGGAACGGAGCGATGTGGAAGGTTAAATGCTCGCGAGGGAAGTTTTTGGGGGAGCCGAATATAACTTGCAGTAGGAGGGAGCCCGTACAACGAGACCCTGGGCCTGGCGTTACTCCTTTAAAGGTAGTATTGCTATGGCGAATTTTTGTTGGGTCTAACCCCATCCCGCGGATTGTATCCTGATATATTAGGTTTAGATTGCTGCCACCGTCCATCAAGACCCGTGTGAAGTGATATCCGCCAATTACTGGGTCTAATACTAGGGCAGCCCATCCTGTGCGTCGGATACTTGCTGATTAATCGCGATGTGAAAGTGCAACTATCCCTAGGTTGTTTTGGTAATTCATAACAACATATAGCTCATTGAGCTAATGCTATTCCAAGATGATTATTTCAGGAAAGCTCAATGATTGGCATGGCATGGATGTGAAAGTGGAACCCTCAAAATGCGAAGGACAAAGGATTGGCTCAAGCTCAAAAGCTCAAGACTCTTCATTTTATATTTTAGTGATCCAAGATCACATTGAGTCTTTAGGAAAAGCCAATACTATTAAGGAGGGATGAGGTGTTGCTTAATGAGCCTCTTGCTTCATGTGCTTAGTGATATGCTCCAAAACCCTCAACTACTTTCCCATATCCACATATGACCTAAATCCTAAGCCAAACTCGGTCCTACCGATTCTTCCTATCCGGCGCCACCGAGTTTCACTTGTCATTAGCCACTGCCAAACCCTAGCAATTCGGTCCTACTGATAGGGATCTCGGTCTCACCGAGATGGGGTTGCAAACTCTCTGTTTCCCTTTCGTAACTTTTCGGTCCCACCGAAAGAGCGAATCGGTCCCACCAAGATTGCAATGTAAACTCAGTGTTTCCCCTTTGTAACTTTTCGGTCTCACCGAGTTCCACTCGGTCTCACCAAAAGAGCAAATCGGTCCCACCGAGTTTGTCTGACCAACTCTCTGGTTAGCTAATTACCAAATTCGGTCTCACCGAGTTTGTGTAATCAGTCTCACCGAGATTACGTTATGCCCAAACCCTAACCATATCGGTCCTACCGAGTTGCATGTCAGTCCCACCGAAAATCACTAACGGTCACTAGGTTTACATTTTCGGTCCGACCGAGCTTATTGATTCGGTCCCACCAATATTGGAAAACTGTGTAACGGTTGGATTTTGTGTGGAGGCTATATATACCCCTCCACCTTCCTCTCATTCGATGAGAGAGCCATCAGAACACACACACCATTCCAACTCATATGTTCTGAGAGAGAACCACCTACTCATGTGTTGAGACCAAGACATTCCATTCCTACCATATGAATCTTGATCTCTAGCCTTCCCAAGTTGCTTTCCACTCAAATCTTCTTTCCACCAAATCCAAATCCTATGAGAGAGAGTTGAGTGTTGGGGAGACTATCATTTGAAGCACAAGAGCAAGGAGTTCATTACCTACACACCATTTGTTACTTCTTGGAGAGTGGTGTCTCCTAGATTGGCTAGGTGTCACTTGGGAGCCTCCGACAAGATTGTGGAGTTGAACCAAGGAGTTTGTAAGGGCAAGGAGATCGCCTACTTCGTGAAGATCTACCGCTAGTGAGGCAAGTCCTGTGTGGGCGCTGGCCATGGTGGGATAGACAAGGTTGCTTCTTCGTGGACCCTTTGTGGGTGGTTGCTTCTTCATGGACCCTTCATGGGTGGAGCCCTGTGTGGACTCGCGCAACCGTTACCCTTGGGTGGAGCCCTGTGTGGACTCGCGCAACCGTTACCCTTCGTTGGTTGAAGTCTCCATCAACGTGGATGTAGGATAGCACCACCTATCCGAACCACGGGAAAAACATCCGTGTCTCCAATAGCGTTTGAATTCTCCAAACCCTTCCCTTTACATTCTTGCAAGTTGCATGCTTTACTTTCCGCTGCCAATATACTCTTTGCATGCTTGCTTGAATTGTGTGATGATTGCTTGACTTGTCCCAAAATAGCTAAAATCTGCCAAGAACTAAAATTGGGAAAAGGTTAAGTTTTTATTTGGTCAAGTAGTCTAATCACCCCCCTCTAGACATACTTTCGATCCTACAAGTGGTATCAGAGCCAGGTTTCCATTTGCTTGATCTCCATAACTTTTGGTGGTCATAGCCTTGGTTTCACAACCTAGGAGAGTATGGCGTCTAGCGAGGGAAATTATCACCATAGAGGTCCTTACTTTGATGGTACTAATTTTGCTAGTTGGAAGCATAAAATGAAAATGCATATTCTTGGACATAACCCCGCCGTTTGGGCTATTGTGTGTGTTGGTTTGCAAGGTGACTTCTTTGATGGGAGAGAACCAAACCGTGAAGCTACCGCGGATGAGTTGAAGATGTTGCAATACAATGCTCAAGCTTGTGATATTCTCTTCAACGGATTGTGCCCCGAAGAATTCAACAAAATCAGCCGCCTTGAGAATGCAAAGGAAATTTGGGACACTTTGATTGATATGCACGAAGGTACCGACTCCGTCAAGGAATCCAAGTTGGATGTGCTTCAAAGCTAACTTGACAAGTTCAAGATGAAGGATGGTGAAGGTGTCGCTGAAATGTACTCTAGGCTTGCTCTCATCACAAATGAGATTGCCGGCTTAGGAAGTGAAGAGATGACCGATAGATTCATCATCAAGAAGATCCTAAGAGCCTTGGATGGAAAATATGATACCGTGTGCACATTGATACAAATGATGCCCAATTACAAAGATCTCAAGCCAACGGAGGTGATTGGAAGAATTGTTGCTCATGAGATGTCACTTAAGGATAAAGAGGAAATTCACAACAAATCAAGTGGTGCCTATAAAGCCTCATGTGAAGCCCCAACATCATCAAGTGAGAAACAAGACTTCAATGAAGAATTGAGCTTAATGGTGAAGAACTTCAACAAGTTCTACAAGAGTAGAAGCAAAGATAAAAGCTCCAAGTCAAGGTCCTACAATGACAAATGATCTTCTAGTCGAGAGCGAAACTGTTACAATTGTGGAAGACCCGGACACTATTCCAATGAGTGTACGGCTCCATATAAGAGAAGAGAAGATTCTCCAAAAAGAAGAAGCAAAGGATCACCACCAAGAGAGAGAAGGAGTAGAGATGATCGTTATGAACGAAGATACTCACGGAGAAGCAAGGATTCGGAAAGGAAGGAAAAATCATCAAGGAGCTACACAAGAAGAAGACATCAAGCTCATGTTGGTGAATGGGTATCCGGCTCCGACTCCGACAGCCACTCCGAGAGAAGTTATCACTCCGACTCCAAAGATACTCAAGATGAATGTGTTGCCGGTCTAGCACTTGTGTCAACCAACTCCTACGACATATTTGACTCACCAAATGAAGGAATTGGAAGATGCTTCATGGCCAAAGGTCCTAAGGTAACACACCCCGAGTATGTTGATTTCAATAGTGATGAAGATGACTTGTTAGGTGATGACTTGCTTGGTGACAACTCTCGTGATGAATACTATGATGAAAGACCAATTAATCATGCTAATCAAGCTAAAACGAATGACAATGATAAGGAGAAGATTGAGGCTCTAACTAAAGAACTAAAAACTCTTAAGTTAGCTCATGACACTATCTTCGAAGATCATCGAGAACTTTTAAGAGCTCATGAGAAATTATGCTTTGAAAAGCTCAATCTTGAGCAAGAGCATGAGTTCTTAAAGGCAATCAATGATGATCTCCGCAAGAAAAGTTCTTCTTACATTGCCAAGCGTTTACTCTTATCCACTTACATGCCTCAAGTCAAGTCTAGTAACAAGAAAGATTCTTCCTCTAGCAGTAACAATGATCATGTTAAATCCAATATTGTTGCTTCTAGTAGTTCTCTTGATTCCACTAATGATTCTCTTAGCCAAGTTACACTTGAGCAAGAAAATAGTTTATTGAAGGGAATTATAGAGAAAGGAGTGTACAAAAGCCTTGCCGGGAGTAAGCAATTCGAGGAAATTGTGCGCAAGCAAGGAATGCACCGGAAGAATCAAGGTGTTGGTTTTGAGCGAAAGTTCAATGCCAATGGAGTTGAGTGGGAAGAAGATCAATACCCCAAGACAAAGTTTGTCCCTCAACAAGATAAGTATACTTCTTTCAAGGGGACACGAGCTCAAGATGATCTTCCACCACAAGACTACAAGCAAAAAGGCAAGGACAAGCTTCAAGAGGAAATTGATGCATTTGAAGAAGCTCCGAAGACCTTAGTCAAGTGGATTCCCAAGACTACTTCAAGCTCCACTTCATCAAGTACGACTACAACTCCAAGGATTCCCATCAAGATGATGTGGATCCAAAAGAAGAAGAACTAGAGAGTTCTTGAGGGTGACTCCGCCAACATACTTCACTCTTATCATTTTGGCAAGAACAAGTGCAATCAACTTCCACATCTTGCACTAGTTCAAGGAGTCACAAACCCTCTTGTTGGTAAGACAAGGGACAAGGTAACCTAAAAGTTTTCATGGACATCATATTTTGTGTGCATCACTCTATGTCTATGGATATCCTTGTTTGTTCCTTGTGGGACTAACCCATGTAGGTATTGAAAGTGCAATTCACTCAAATGGATAGCTCCAAGAGATCTACATCAACATTGAGCATCCACATCTTCAATATCTACATGAAGTCATCATCGACAAAACCCAAGGTTAGTTCAACCCTCTTAGGGAGGATATCACATCTAGGGGGAGCTTTACTCTAAGACGTGAGCTAAAGCAACTCTAAAGATGTGAACACAATAATGCTTTATGTAAAAGTGGTAACCCCACTTGAGCTTAAACGATGAGTATGACCTATGATCAAGTGATCTCACTTGACTCCTAAGTCAATATACTCATATATAGATGACCTAGTCATCGCAAATTGCTTGATAGATGCTAGAATTGGTTGTGCATGCCTTGTCACATATTTCATTTGCCATCTTATTGTGTGAGCATGCTGGCTGCATATTTTACTCATTCGAGGACATCCACTTGTTGTTTTGATTGTTCGGCTTTATTTCTTTTTGCCAAGTGGATGGAAAAGAATGCCTAAGAACCTCCTCTAGCTATCTATGCTTTTCTCGTCTCAAACTCTATTCATGCTGCATCACAAAATTTGATCAAGTCAGATTCGAACCACTCTGTGTGAGGAGCGCTCGGAGTCCCCGATTCGTCATAGACTTAAACTTCCAAAACCTCTTTATGATTCTCGGTCTGACTGATACTCCACTTTCGGTCCTACCGAGATCATTAAGTTGATCTAGGTTTTCGATCTCGGTGCAACCGATTTGAACCTTTCGGTCACACCAAGTTTCAGTAACTGCACGCAGTTATGAATCTCGGTGCCACCGAGTCGTTCCACTCGGTCACACCGACAGGGTCGGGCTATATATAGTCACGGGCAAAATTTGGAAATTTCTCCGAACCCCTTCGCCCGCGCGATAGCCAGCTCTGCCCTCATGGTCTCCGGATCGTCTTCTCACCGCCAGCAGCCTCCAGTCGCTGGTCTCCGTCGCCGTCAACGGGAATTCTGCCCCGCCGTTGCCGCCATAGCAAGTCCCCGCCGAACTAGGGTATGGACTTGATCTTTGTGCTATTCCTCAATCTGATTCCTAGCACATTGTGATCATATTGATTCTAGCCACGTTTGATAAACTTCTATCCAGTCAAAACGCCCGTAGATTAGGTTTGATTCGAAAATTCTAGGTTTAGGTTTCCGCCGAAACTATCTCGGACCCACCGAGTTGAAAAACTCGGTCCCACCGATTTGGCTTATGCCATTGCACAAGTGAAACTCGGTCTGACCGAGAATTACTTATCGGTGTGACCGATTTTTGAACTCAGTGAAACCCTAGTAGTCTCGGTGCCACCGAACTGTGACTCGGTCCTACCGAGTTCACTAGTTTAGGTTCCAAAACTGCTTCGGTATCACCGAGTTTGAAAATCGGTACATCCGAGATGATTTCAGTGGGAAACTAAAACTAAGTTTTTGGATCATTCTTTTGCAAAAATCTCTGCATTTTGTGATGCTCATCTTTTCTATCTCATCTATAATCTATTCACAGGGTCAGCAGTCAGTTTCCAGCATGTCTGATCAAAGTGATAGCCAAAATATGTCAGAGCAGCAAGTGGTGATGAGTGAGGGCACTAGTCCCTCCAGTTCATCTGATGAAGGCAGCTGGAGCACTCCTAGCAATTTGCCAAAGGCTGCCACGAGACAAAGGAAGAAGAGGACTTCAGATTCCGAAGATGAGGACTATGTGGCAGAGGAAGAGGCCACTTCCAAGAGAGTTGAGCCAGCTCAACGCACTAAGCCAGGCCTGAAAATCAAAAGGCCAGCAGGCAGGCAGCCCATGTCAAAGGCAAGAGCCTCAACTGAGAAGCCCACTCCCCAAGAGCCAGTTGCTGCAGAGGGCAAGAAAAGAAAGGAAAGGGTGAAGAAGACTGTGGCTAGAGTACTTGGAAAAGCTTCCATCATGGAAGAGGAAGAGGAAGAAGAGGTAGCTGCACCAGCACCTAAGGCACCCAAGCTAATGGGAGATGCCATAAAATCAGGGGGAGCTGCTTCCAAGGCCAAGTCAGCTCCAAAGCCAAAGCCTAAGAGAAACACAAGGAGCATTCCTGCAGCTGAAAAGAACAAGGCCCCAGTGCCTGATACTGTTGCTGAAGAAGAGGAAGAGAATGTCCTGAGAAAGCTAAAGCCCAAGATCCCAGACCACAACGATGCTCATCCTGTGGCTGAGGATATGAAGCTCAGAAGAGATTCAGGGCTGAGGAAATGGAGAGAAGCAGACCCATATGCTTCAAGGAGAAGGACAACAATGGACTACAAATTTCACACCAAGGAGCAGCAAGACTTTTATGAGACTATTTTGCTAGATAAGAAGCCAATTGTCTGTGACATGAGATGGGTTGACTGGACCTACATCAAGGAGAAGGAGGAGCACTACCCAGGAGTATATGACAGCTTTAATGCTTGTGGAGTAGCTGACTTTGTTGGGCAGAAGCTCACAAAGTGGAACGAGGAACTCATCATGCAGTTCTACTCCACAGCTCACTTTTATCCAGATGGGAGGATCACATGGATGTCTGAGGGTACAAGGTACCAATCCAAAGTGGCTGAGTGGGCACCGATCATAAATGCCCTAGAGGAGCAAGATGATGACTTGGATATCTACGCCAAGAAGAAGATGGACCATAACTCCATGTCCAATATGTACAAGGAAATTCCCAATGAAGCTCTTGACACCTTCAAGTTTGGCTCTGTGCATTACCTTCTGTCAGGACTGCCGACGATCAATTGGATACTAAGGCACACCTTATTGCCTAAGTCTGGAGATCATAAGATGATCAGAGGCCATGCTATCAACTTGCTACATGTGTTTGATGTGCCTCAGAAGTTCAAGGTGATGAGCCTCATAGTGGAAACAATCAAGAGGACTGCAGCAGATCAGAAGAGGAGTTGCGGATATGCCCCTCAAATTCAGGAGCTCATCAACTCCAAGATGGGCACGGGCATATATCTATTGGACAAGGAACACCTGCCCATCCGTTCAGATTTCGAGGACAATCAAGTTGTGATGACTGAGAACGAGCCATCGTCTGCACAAGCATATGCGAAGAAGGAGAAGGCGAGGAAGGAGAAAGCTGCCAAGATGCCTACTCAAGAGGAGGCATCTGAGTACTTATTGAAGACAAACAAGAGCAGCTTGGTTACTTGATTGCATCCACGCTGAGGATTGAGCAAAGTCTGGCCACCCTCACTCAAAATCAGCAGAGCCTAGAGAGAATCATGGAACAGAAGTTCTATGACTTGGATGTCAAGGTAACGGAAGTTCAGTCTGCAGTGGAGCAGCTCCAGGAGGACATGCAGGAGAGGAGAGGCAGGACTACTACTCATGCCTTTGCCAGAGTGCCAAGAGGTCCGAGGTCGTCTGCCGTGCTAGTTGGTGACACAAGAGCCACCACCTCAGCACCAGCCATAGCCTCAGTTCCACCAGCTCCAGCATCTACTTCAGCTCCAACTCCAGCGACTACTTCAGCATCTACCGAAGCCTTCGTCCTTGGAGTGATCCGGACTCCACCACCACCTGAAGATCAAGCCTGAGCGTCGATCTAGTGCTATGCATTTTCTAGGAACTTTTTGGTAACTTGTTGCAAAGGGGGAGAAGATGTATAGATCATAGGCTTCGAGAGAGAGAGAGAGAGTGTCTGTTGCTTTTCTCTCTTGCTTTATTTGGTGGTTTTTCGAACTTGTTTGCTTTTGAGTGCTTGAGATACTACGTCATTATTTGTGAGACATTGATGATCATGTGTTTGATCATAAGCTACACTTAATGCTTGCTTAATGCTATTATCCTATCTATCTTGTGTGATCATTCATTATTCTTGGTGATGAGTGCATGTATTTCATTCTTATCATTTTAAGCGCGCCACCAAGATGTATGTGACATGGAAGAGTAACCCATGACTCTAACTCTTTGTGCATTTGCAGTCCAAAGCAAATTTTAAATATGCACAAATTTAGGGGGAGCTCTTACTTATCACATACTTCTCAAAGCGACGATATATTTCATGATTATTATCTTTTGTCGAAGCTTTGATCTATATGTTGTCATCAATTACCAAAAAGGGGGAGATTGAAAGTGCAACTATCCCTAGGTGGTTTTGGTAATTCATAACAACATATAGCTCATTGAGCTAATGCTATTCCAAGATGATTATTTCAGGAAAGCTCAATGATTGGCATGGCATGGATGTGAAAGTGGAACCCTCAAAATGCTAAGGACAAAGGATTGGCTCAAGCTCAAAATCTCAAGACTCTTCGTTTTATATTTTAGTGATCCAAGATCACATTGAGTCTTTAGGAAAAGCCAATACTATTAAGGAGGGATGAGGTGTTGCTTAATGATCCTCTTGCTTCATGTGCTTAGTGATATGCTCCAAAACCCTCAACTACTTTCCCATATCCACATATGACCTAAACCCTAAGCCAAACTCGGTCCTACCGATTCTTCCTATCCGGCGCCACCGAGTTTCACTTGTCATTAGCCACTGCCAAACCCTAGCAATTCGGTCCTACCGATAGGGATCTCGGTCTCACCGAGATGGGATTGCAAACTCTCTGTTTCCCTTTCGTAACTTTTCGGTCCCACCGAAAGAGCGAATCGGTCCCACCAAGATTGCAATGTACACTCAGTGTTTCCCCTTTGTAACTTTTCGGTCTCACCGAGTTCCACTCGGTCTCACCGAAAGAGCAAATCGGTCCCACCGAGTTTGCCTGACCAACTCTCTGGTTAGCTAATTACCAAATTCGGTCTCATCGAGTTTGTGTAATCGGTCTCACCGAGATTACGTTATGCCCAAACCCTAACCATATCGGTCCTACCGAGTTGCATGTTAGTCCCACCGAAAATCACTAACGGTCACTAGGTTTACATTTTCGGTCCGACCGAGCTTATTGATTCGGTCCCACCGAGATTGGAAAACTGTGTAACGGTTGGATTTTGTGTGGAGGCTATATATACCCCTCCACCTTCCTCTCATTTGATGAGAGAGCCATCAGAACACACACACCATTCCAACTCATACGTTCTGAGAGAGAACCACCTACTCATGTGTTGAGACCAAGACATTCCATTCCTACCATATGAATCTTGATCTCTAGCCTTCCCAAGTTGCTTTCCACTCAAATCTTCTTTCCACCAAATCCAAATCCTATGAGAGAGAGTTGAGTGTTGGGGAGACTATCATTTGAAGCACAAGAGCAAGGAGTTCATTACCTACACACCATTTGTTACTTCTTGGAGAGTGGTGTCTCCTAGATTGGCTAGGTGTCACTTGGGAGCCTCCGACAAGATTGTGGAGTTGAACCAAGGAGTTTGTAAGGGCAAGGAGATCGCCTACTTCGTGAAGATCTACCGCTAGTGAGGCAAGTCCTGTGTGGGCGTTGGCCATGGTGGGATAGACAAGGTTGCTTCTTCGTGGACCCTTTGTGGGTGGTTGCTTCTTCGTGGACCCTTCGTGGGTGGAGCCCTGTGTGGACTCGCGCAACCGTTACCCTTGGGTGGAGCCCTGTGTGGACTCGCGCAACCGTTACCCTTCGTGGGTTGAAGTCTCCATCAACGTGGATGTAGGATAGCACCACCTATCCGAACCACGGGAGAAACATCCGTGTCTCCAATAGCATTTGAATTCTCCAAACCCTTCCCTTTACATTCTTGCAAGTTGCATGCTTTACTTTCCGCTACCAATATACTCTTTGCATGCTTGCTTGAATTGTGTGATGATTGCTTGACTTGTCCCAAAATAGCTAAAATCTGCCAAGAACTAAAATTGGGAAAAGGTTAAGTTTTTATTTGGTCAAGTAGTCTAATCACCCCCCTCTAGACATACTTTCGATCCTACAAGTGGTATCAGAGCCAGGTTTCCATTTGCTTGATCTCCATAGCTTTTGGTGGTCATAGCCTTGGTTTCACAACCTAGGAGAGTATGGCGTCTAGCGAGGGAAATTATCACCATAGAGGTCCTTACTTTGATGGTACTAATTTTGCTAGTTGGAAGCATAAAATGAAAATGCATATTCTTGGACATAACCCCGCCGTTTGGGCTATTGTGTGTGTTGGTTTGCAAGGTGACTTCTTTGATGGGAGAGAACCAAACCGTGAAGCTACCGCGGATGAGTTGAAGATGTTGCAATACAATGCTCAAGCTTGTGATATTCTCTTCAACGGATTGTGCCCCGAAGAATTCAACAAAATCAGCCGCCTTGAGAATGCAAAGGAAATTTGGGACACTTTGATTGATATGCACGAAGGTACCGACTCCGTCAAGGAATCCAAGTTGGATGTGCTTCAAAGCCAACTTGACAAGTTCAAGATGAAGGATGGTGAAGGTGTCGCTGAAATGTACTCTAGGCTTGCTCTCATCACAAATGAGATTGCCGGCTTAGGAAGTGAAGAGGTGACCGATAGATTCATCATCAAGAAGATCCTAAGAGCCTTGGATGGAAAATATGATACCGTGTGCACATTGATCCAAATGATGCCCAATTACAAAGATCTCAAGCCAACGGAGGTGATTGGAAGAATTGTTGCTCATGAGATGTCACTTAAGGATAAAGAGGAAATTCACAACAAATCATGTGGTGCCTATAAAGCCTCATGTGAAGCCCCAACATCATCAAGTGAGAAACAAGACTTCAATGAAGAATTGAGCTTAATGGTGAAGAACTTCAACAAGTTCTACAAGAGTAGAAGCAAAGATAGAAGCTCCAAGTCAAGGTCCTACAATGACAAAAGATCTTCTAGTCGAGAGCGAAACTGTTACAATTGTGGAAGACCCGGACACTATTCCAATGGGTGTACGGCTCCATACAAGAGAAGAGAAGATTCTACAAAAAGAAGAAGCAAAGGATCACCACCAAGAGAGAGAAGGAGTAGAGATGATCGTTATGAACGAAGATACTCACGGAGAAGCAAGGATTCGGAAAGGAAGGAAAAATCATCAAGGAGCTACACAAGAAGAAGACATCAAGCTCATGTTGGTGAATGGGTATCCGGCTCCGACTCCGACAGCCACTCCGAGAGAAGTTATCACTCCGACTCCAAAGATACTCAAGATGAATGTGTTGCCGGTCTAGCACTTGTGTCAACCAACTCCTACGACATATTTGACTCACCAAATGAAGGAATTGGAAGATGCTTCATGGCCAAAGGTCCTAAGGTAACACACCCCGAGTATGTTGATTTCAATAGTGATGAAGATGACTTGTTAGGTGATGACTTGCTTGGTGACAACTCTAGTGATGAATACTATGATGAAAGACCAATTAATCATGCTAATCAAGCTAAAACGAATGACAAGGATAAGGAGAAGATTGAGGCTCTAACTAAAGAACTAAAAACTCTTAAGTTAGCTCATGACACTATCTTCGAAGATCATCGAGAACTTTTAAGAGCTCATGAGAAATTACGCTTTGAAAAGCTCAATCTTGAGCAAGAGCATGAGTTCTTAAAGGCAATCAATGATGATCTCCGCAAGAAAAGTTCTTCTTACATTGCCAAGCGTTTACTCTTATCCACTTACATGCCTCAAGTCAAGTCTAGTAACAAGAAAGATTCTTCCTCTAGCAGTAACAATGATCATGTTAAATCCAATATTGTTGCTTCTAGTAGTTCTCTTGATTCCACTAATGATTCTCTTAGCCAAGTTACACTTGAGCAAGAAAATAGTTTATTGAAGGGAATTATAGAGAAAGGAGTGTACAAAAGCCTTGCCGGGAGTAAGCAATTCGAGGAAATTGTGCGCAAGCAAGGAATGCACCGGAAGAATCAAGGTGTTGGTTTTGAGCGAAAGTTCAATGCCAATGGAGTTGAGTGGGAAGAAGATCAATACCCCAAGACAAAGTTTGTCCCTCAACAAGATAAGTATACTTCTTTCAAGGGGACACGAGCTCAAGATGATCTTCCACCACAAGACTACAAGGAAAAAGGCAAGGACAAGCTTCAAGAGGAAATTGATGCATTTGAAGAAGCTCCGAAGACCTTAGTCAAGTGGATTCCCATGACTACTTCAAGCTCCACTTCATCAAGTACGACTACAACTCCAAGGATTCCCATCAAGATGATGTGGATCCAAAAGAAGAAGAACTAGAGAGTTCTTGAGGGTGACTCTGCCAACATACTTCACTCTTATCATTTTGGCAAGAACAAGTGCAATCAACTTCCACATCTTGCACTAGTTCAAGGAGTCACAAACCCTCTTGTTGGTAAGACAAGGGACAAGGTAACCTAAAAGTTTTCATGGACATCATATTTTGTGTGCATCACTCTATGTCTATGGATATCCTTGTTTGTTCCTTGTGGGACTAACCCATGTAGGTATTGAAAGTGCAATTCACTCAAATGGATAGCTCCAAGAGATCTACATCAACATTGAGCATCCACATCTTCAATATCTACATGAAGTCATCATCGACAAAACCCAAGGTTAGTTCAACCCTCTTAGGGAGGATATCACATCTAGGGGGAGCTTTACTCTAAGACGTGAGCTAAAGCAACTCTAAAGATGTGAACACAATAATGCTTTATGTAAAAGTGGTAACCCCACTTGAGCTTAAACGATGAGTATGACCTATGATCAAGTGATCTCACTTGACTCCTAAGTCAATATACTCATATATAGATGACCTAGTCATCGCAAATTGCTTGATAGATGCTAGAATTGGTTGTGCATGCCTTGTCACATATTTCATTTGCCATCTTATTGTGTGAGCATGCTGGCTGCATATTTTACTCATTCGAGGACATCCACTTGTTGTTTTGATTGTTCGGCTTTATTTCTTTTTGCCAAGTGGATGGACAAGAATGCCTAAGAACCTCCTCTAGCTATCTATGCTTTTCTCGTCTCAAACTCTATTCATGCTGCATCACAAAATTTGATCAAGTCAGATTCGAACCACTCTGTGTGAGGAGCGCTCGGAGTCCCCGATTCGTCATAGACATAAACTTCCAAAACCTCTTTATGATTCTCGGTCTGACTGATACTCCACTTTCGGTCCTACCGAGATCATTAAGTTGATCTAGGTTTACGATCTCGGTGCAACCGATTTGAACCTTTCGGTCACACCAAGTTTCAGTAACTGCACGCAGTTATGAATCTCGGTGCCACCGAGTCGTTCCACTCGGTCACACCGACAGGGTCGGGCTATATATAGTCACGGGCAAAATTTGGAAATTTCTCCGAACCCCTTCACCCGCGCGATAGCCTGCTCTGCCCTCGTGGTCTCCGGATCGTCTTCTCGCCGCCAGCAGCCTCCAGTCGCTGGTCTCCGTCGCTGTCAACGGGAATTCTGCCCCGCCGTTGCCGCCGTAGCAAGTCCCCGCCGAACTAGGGTATGGACTTGATCTTTGTGCTATTCCTCAATCTGATTCCTAGCACATTGTGATCATATTGATTCTAGCCACGTTTGATAAACTTCTATCCAGTCAAAACGCCCGTAGATTAGGTTTGATTCAAAAATTCTAGGTTTAGGTTTCCGCCGAAACTATCTTGGACCCACCGAGTTGAAAAACTCAGTCCCACCGATTTGGCTTATGCCATTGCACAAGTGAAACTCGGTCTGACCGAGAATTACTTATCGGTGTGACCGATTTTTGAACTCAGTGAAACCCTAGTAGTCTCGGTGCCACCGAACTGTGACTCGGTCCTACCGAGTTCACTAGTTTAGGTTCCAAAACTGCTTCGGTATCACCGAGTTTGAAAATCGGTACATCCGAGATGATTTCAGTGGGAAACTAAAACTAAGTTTTTGGATCATTCTTTTGCAAAAATCTCTGCATTTTGTGATGCTCATCTTTTCTATCTCATCTATAATCTATTCACAGGGTCAGCAGTCAGTTTGCAGCATGTCTGATCAAAGTGATAGCCAAAATATGTCAGAGCAGCAAGTGGTGATGAGTGAGGGCAGTAGTCCCTCCAGTTCATCTGATGAAGGCAGCAGGAGCACTCCTAGCAATTTGCCAAAGGCTGCCACGAGACAAAGGAAGAAGAGGACTTCAGATTCCGAAGATGAGGACTATGTGGCAGAGGAAGAGGCCACTTCCAAGAGAGTTGAGCCAGCTCAACGCACTAAGCCAGGCCTGAAAATCAAAAGGCCAGCAGGCAGGCAGCCCATGTCAAAGGCAAGAGCCTCAACTGAGAAGCCCACTCCCCAAGAGCCAGTTGCTGCAGAGGGCAAGAAAAGAAAGGAAAGGGTGAAGAAGACTGTGGCTAGAGTACTTGGAAAAGCTTCCATCATGGAAGAGGAAGAGGAAGAAGAGGTAGCTGCACCAGCACCTAAGGCACCCAAGATAATGGGAGATGCCATAAAATCAGGGGGAGCTGCTTCCAAGGCCAAGTCAGCTCCAAAGCCAAAGCCTAAGAGAAACACAAGGAGCATTCCTGCAGCTGAAAAGAACAAGGCCCCAGTGCCTGATACTGTTGCTGAAGAAGAGGAAGAGAATGTCCTGAGAAAGCTAAAGCCCAAGATCCCAGACCACAACGATGCTCATCCTGTGGCTGAGGATATGAAGCTCAGAAGAGATTCAGGGCTGAGGAAATGGAGAGAAGCAGACCCATATGCTTCAAGGAGAAGGACAACAATGGACTACAAATTTCACACCAAGGAGCAGCAAGACTTTTATGAGACTATTTTGCTAGATAAGAAGCCAATTGTCTGTGACATGAGATGGGTTGACTGGACCTACATCAAGGAGAAGGAGGAGCACTACCCAGGAGTATATGACAGCTTTAATGCTTGTGGAGTAGCTGACTTTGTTGGGCAGAAGCTCACAAAGTGGAACGAGGAACTCATCATGCAGTTCTACTCCACAGCTCACTTTTATCCAGATGGGAGGATCACATGGATGTCTGAGGGTACAAGGTACCAATCCAAAGTGGCTGAGTGGGCACCGATCATAAATGCCCTAGAGGAGCAAGATGATGACTTGGATATCTACGCCAAGAAGAAGATGGACCATAACTCCATGTCCAATATGTACAAGGAAATTCCCAATGAAGCTCTTGACACCTTCAAGTTTGGCTCTGTGCATTACCTTGTGTCAGGACTGCCGACGATCAATTGGATACTAAGGCACACCTTATTGCCTAAGTCTGGAGATCATAAGATGATCAGAGGCCATGCTATCAACTTGCTACATGTTTTTGATGTGCCTCAGAAGTTCAAGGTGATGAGCCTCATAGTGGAAACAATCAAGAGGACTGCAGCAGATCAGAAGAGGAGTTGCGGATATGCCCCTCAAATTCAGGAGCTCATCAACTCCAAGATGGGGACGGGCATATATCTATTGGACAAGGAACACCTGCCCATCCGTTCAGATTTCGAGGACAATCAAGTTGTGATGACTGAGAACGAGCCATCGTTTGCACAAGCATATGCGAAGAAGGAGAAGGCGAGGAAGGAGAAAGCTGCCAAGATGCCTACTCAAGAGGAGGCATCTGAATACTTCTTGAAGACCAAACAAGAGCAGCTTGGTTACTTGATTGCATCCACGCTGAGGATTTAGCAAAGTCTGGCCACCCTCACTCAAAATCAGCAGAGCCTAGAGAGAATCATGGAACAGAAGTTCTATGACTTGGATGTCAAGGTAACGGAAGTTCAGTCTGCAGTGGAGCAGCTCCAGGAGGACATGCAGGAGAGGAGAGGCAGGACTACTACTCATGCCTTTGCCAGAGTGCCAAGAGGTCCGAGGTCGTCTGCCGTGCCAGTTGGTGACACAAGAGCCACCACCTCAGCACCAGCCACAGCCTCAGTTCCACCAGCTCCAGCATCTACTTCAGCTCCAACTCCAGCGACTACTTCAGCATCTACCGAAGCCTTCGTCCTTGGAGTGATCCGGACTCCACCACCACCTGAAGATCAAGCCTGAGCGTCGATCTAGTGCTATGCATTTTCTAGGAACTTTTTGGTAACTTGTTGCCAAAGGGGGAGAAGATGTATAGATCATAGGCTTCGAGAGAGAGAGAGAGAGTGTTGCTTTTCTCTCTTGCTTTATTTGGTGGTTTTTTGAACTTGTTTGCTTTTGAGTGCTTGAGATACTACGTCATTATTTGTGAGACATTGATGATCATGTGTTTGATCATAAGCTACACTTAATGCTTGCTTAATGCTATTATCCTATCTATCTTGTGTGATCATTCATTATTCTTGGTGATGAGTGCATGTATTTCATTCTTATCATTTTAAGCGCTCCACCAAGATGTATGTGACATGGAAGAGTAACCCATGACTCTAACTCTTTGTGCATTTGCAGTCCAAAGCAAATTTTAAATATGCACAAATTTAGGGGGAGCTCTTACTTATCACATACTTCTCAAAGCGACGATATATTTCATGATTATTATCTTTTGTCGAAGCTTTGATCTATATGTTGTCATCAATTACCAAAAAGGGGGAGATTGAAAGTGCAACTATCCCTAGGTGGTTTTGGTAATTCATAACAACATATAGCTCATTGAGCTAATGCTATTCCAAGATGATTATTTCAGGAAAGCTCAATGATTGGCATGGCATGGATGTGAAAGTGGAACCCTCAAAATGCTAAGGACAAAGGATTGGCTCAAGCTCAAAATCTCAAGACTCTTCATTTTATATTTTAGTGATCCAAGATCACATTGAGTCTTTAGGAAAAGCCAATACTATTAAGGAGGGATGAGGTGTTGCTTAATGAGCCTCTTGCTTCATGTGCTTAGTGATATGCTCCAAAACCCTCAACTACTTTCCCATATCCACATATGACCTAAACCCTAAGCCAAACTCGGTCCTACCGATTCTTCCTATCCGGCGCCACCGAGTTTCACTTGTCATTAGCCACTGCCAAACCCTAGCAATTCGGTCCTACCGATAGGGATCTCGGTCTCACCGAGATGGGGTTGCAAACTCTTTGTTTCCCTTTCGTAACTTTTCGGTCCCACCGAAAGAGCGAATCGGTCCCACCAAGATTGCAATGTAAACTCAGTGTTTCCCCTTTGTAACTTTTCGGTCTCACCGAGTTCCACTCGGTCTCACCGAAAGAGCAAATCGGTCCCACCGAGTTTGCCTGACCAACTCTCTGGTTAGCTAATTACCAAATTCGGTCTCATCGAGTTTGTGTAATCGGTCTCACCGAGATTACGTTATGCCCAAACCCTAACCATATCGGTCCTACCGAGTTGCATGTCAGTCCCACCGAAAATCACTAACGGTCACTAGGTTTACATTTTCGGTCCGACCGAGCTTATTGATTCGGTCCCACCGAGATTGGAAAACTGTGTAACGGTTGGATTTTGTGTGGAGGCTATATATACCCCTCCACATTCCTCTCATTTGATGAGAGAGCCATCAGAACACACACACCATTCCAACTCATACGTTCTGAGAGAGAACCACCTACTCATGTGTTGAGACCAAGACATTCCATTCCTACCATATGAATCTTGATCTCTAGCCTTCCCAAGTTGCTTTCCACTCAAATCTTCTTTCCACCAAATCCAAATCCTATGAGAGATAGTTGAGTGTTGGGGAGACTATCATTTGAAGCACAAGAGCAAGGAGTTCATTACCTACACACCATTTGTTACTTCTTGGAGAGTGGTGTCTCCTAGATTGGCTAGGTGTCACTTGCGAGCCTCCGACAAGATTGTGGAGTTGAACCAAGGAGTTTGTAAGGGCAAGGAGATCACCTACTTCGTGAAGATCTACTGCTACTGAGGCAAGTCCTGTGTGGGCGTTGGCCATGGTGGGATTGACAAGGTTGCTTCTTCGTGGACCCTTTGTGGGTGGTTGCTTCTTCATGGACCCTTCGTGGGTGGAGCCCTGTGTGGACTCGCGCAACCGTTACCCTTCATGGGTTGAAGTCTCCATCAACGTGGATGTAGGATAGCACCACCTATCCGAACCACGGGAAAAACATCCGTGTCTCCAATAGCATTTGAATTCTCCAAACCCTTCCCTTTACATTCTTGCAAGTTGCATGCTTTACTTTCCGCTGCCAATATGCTCTTTGCATGCTTGCTTGAATTGTGTGATGATTGCTTGACTTGTCCCAAAATAGCTAAAATCTGCCAAGAACTAAAATTGGGAAAAGGTTAAGTTTTTATTTGGTCAAGTAGTCTAATCACCCCCCCTCTAGACATACTTTTGATCCTACACGATGGTCGAAAGTGATCGGTTGAGACGACCAGTGGCAGGCCTTCGCGGTGACAGGCACTTGGGTATATTTTCCTGGGAGTTCCGCGTTGTTTTTTCCCTTGATCACGTGTAACACATTTACTGTTTTGACTTCTGGTGGAAATTTCTTTTGTTCCCTAGTGTCTTGCTTGTGAGGCTCGTCCTCATCTTCACTTGGTGTATCCTCCCCCTTGTGTACGGCGTTGAGCTTGCCGGACTGCTTAAAGACCCAACATTCTCTGTGGGTATGATTAGCAGGTTTACCAGGGGTACTATGGATCTGACATACTTGGTCTAGAATTTTGTTGAGGCTGGCCAGTTCATCCCTGGTGCCTTTAGAGGGCGGCTTTTGCTGACCTGGCTGAGAGCTTTTGAATACGGCGTTTACTGCCGTGCCCTTCGTGTTGTCTTCTTTATTCCGGCATTTGTTATTGCTGTTGCATCGTGATTTCCCATTTCCATCTTTAACTTCAGATGTACTGGGGTCGATGGTGCTGCATCTGGCTAGCCAGCTGTCCTCACCTGCGCAAAAGTGGGTCATGAGGCTTGTTAATGCAGCCATCGTTCTCGGCTTATTTTGGCCAAGGTGTCTAGCGAGCCATTCATCACGGACGCTATGCTTAAAAGCTGCCAAGGCTTCGGCGTCCAGACAGTCGACAATCTGATTCTTTTTAGTAAGAAACCTGTCCCAAAGCTTTCGGGCTGACTCTCCGGGCTGTTGAGTTATATGACTCAAATCGTCCGCATTCGGAGGTCAGACATAAGTCCCTTGAAAATTTGCCCGAAAGGCATCTTCGAGCTCTTCCCAACTTCCAATGGAGCTTTCAGGGAGGCCTTTAAGCCAGTGACGAGCTGGCCCTTTGAGCTTGAGGGGTAAGTACTTGATGGCATGGAGATCATCTGCTCGAGCCATATGGATATGAAGGATGTAGTCCTCAATCCAGACCCCAGGGTCTGTTGTTCCGTCGTATGTCTCTATGTTTACGGGTTTGAATCCCTCTGGAAATTCATGGTCCATCACCTCATCGGTGAAACATAGGGGGTGTGCGGCACCCCTGTAGCTGGGTGTACCACGTTGTTCGGGTGTTTGTTGTGTTCCATTGTATGCTGGGGCGCACTTGCGTGGTCCATAGATGGATCTTGTTGGGCCGTCCTTTGGGTGCGAGCCCTCGCATGGGTCGTGTGTTGTATTGTGAGTGGCGTTGTATGTCGCTCTGTGTTGGTAGAGGGGTCGTCTATCCGGCCAGGTGGCTGCTTTGATGTTTGGTTGTGGGGGGTCTGAGGCCTCCTCGTCGAATTCAGGTAGTAGCTTCCGCTTTGGGTAGCTCTTGGAGGGGCGATTGTCGCCGTACCTCGCTGCTGTGTTGAGTATTTTACTCCATATGATTTGGAGTGTGTCTTGCGCAGCTTTGATCCTTTGCTTCTGCTTTTTAAGACTCCTCACGGTGGCAACAAGCCTTTTATGGGCATTCTGCTGCTCCGGGTGCCTGTCCGGCGTTATGTCGTCCGGACTATTATCCTTGATAGAATTTGTTTGTTCGGTTTGATTATCCGGATTGCCGTTGTATGGCAGCGGTTCGCCCTGCTCCAGCGCTGGGTCTGTGTGATCGTTATTTCTGTCGAGGCGGGATTTAGGGTGGCGCTTGGGTCGCCGCTTTGACTGCTTCTCGAGGGAACAAGCCTTCGGTGCGTCCTTCCGCTCCTCGTCGTCATCTTTTGGTGCATCCACCATGTATACGTCATATGATGAGGTGGGCGTCCAGCGCCCTGTGTGCGGTGGTTCTTATTCGCCTCCCGTATTGTCGTCCATACCGTCGATGCTTTCAGAGTCGAAGTCGAGCATGTTGGTTAAATCGTCGACAGTGGCTACAAAGTGGGTGGTGGGTGGGCGTCGAATTTCTTCGTCTTCCGCATCCCAATCCTGCTGGCCATGATCCGGGCAGGGCTTTCTTGACAAAGAGAGAGACTTTAGTGATTTCATAATATCGCCGAAGGGCGAGTGTTGGAAGATGTCTGTGGCGGTAAACTCCATGATCGGCGCCCAATCGGATTCGATCGGCAGGGGCGCGGAAGTTTCGAAGTCCGGGGGGGGGGGGGAGTCCGGTTCCTTGGAGTCACAAGTCTCGCAGAGTACGGGGCTGGTGTTCGGCTCGATCGCCGTTAGGATCGCAGCCCCCGAGGCGGTGTCCAACCACCCATCCTCGATCGGCGCGGTTGGCTCCGAATTAAGGGTCGAAGCCGATGCGGGTGCGGCCTCCAGGGCACTTTTCAGTGGCAGAGCTAGATCATGCTTGTCGTGACAGTGCGGCGCGCTCGGCAGTGGCTCGAATCCGTCGAGGATCAAGTCCCCGCGGACGTCAGCCGTGTAGTTTAAACTTCCAAATCTGACCTGATGGCCAGGGGCATAGCTTTCGATCTACTCCAGATGGCCAAGTGAATTGGACCGCAGTGCAAAGCCATCGAAGACAGAGATCTGTCCGGGGAGACAAGTTTCACCCTGGACCGCATCACTATCGATGATAGTAGGAGCCATCAAGCCTGTCGGCGACGACACAGAGGAACTCTCAATGAAAGCACCAATGTCGGTGTCAAAACCGGCGGATTTCGGGTAGGGGGTCCCGAACTGTGCGTCGAGGCCGGATGGTAACAGGAGGCAAGGGACACGAAGTTTTACCCAGGTCCGGGCCCTCTTGATGGAGGTAAAACCCTATGTCCTGCTTGATTAATATTGATGATATGGGTAGTACAAGAGTAGATCTACCACGAGATCGGAGAGGCTAAACCCTAGAAGCTAGCCTATGGTATGATTGTTGTTCTGTATGTTGTCCTACGGACTAAAACCCTCCGATTTATATAGACACCGGAGAGGGTTAGGGTTACACAAAGTCGGTTACAATGGTAGGAGATCTACATATCTGTATTGCCAAGCTTGCCTTCCACGCCATGGAAAGTCCCTTCCGGACACGGGACGAAGTCTTCAATCTTGTATCTTCACAGTCCAGGAGTCCGGCTGAAGGTATAGTCCGGCCATCCGGACACCCCCTAATCCAGGACTCCCTCAGTTATCTTTGCAAGTCTCTTCGAATTATCAGTTTGGTTTGGCCTACTAGATTGATCTTTCTTGCAATGGGAGAAGTGCTTAGCTTTGGGTTCAATCTTGCGATGTCCTTTCCCAGTCATAGTAGGGGCAGCAAGGCACGTATTGTATTATTGCCATCGAGGATAACAAGATGGGGTTTTCATCATATTGCATGAGTTTATCCCTCTACATCATGTCATCTTGCTTAAGGCGTTACTCTGTTTTCATGAACATAATACTCTAGATGCATGCTGGATAGCAGTCGATGAGTGGAGTAATAGTAGTAGATGCAGGCAGGAGTCGGTCTACTTGTCTCAGACGTGATGCCTATATACATGATCATACCTAGATATTCTCATAACTATGCTCAATTCTGTCAATTGCTCAACAGTAATTTGTTCACCCATCGTAGAATACCTATGCTCTTGAGAGAAGCCACTAGTGAAACCTATGGCCCCCGGGTCTATCTTCATCATATTAATCTTCCAATACTTAGTTATTTCCTTTGCTTTTATTTTACTTTGCATCTTTGTCATAAAAATACCGAAAATATTATCTTATCATATCTATCAGATCTCACTCTCGTAAGTGGCCGTGTAGGGATTGACAACCCCTTATCACGTTGGTTGCGAGGATTTATTTGTTTTGTGCAGGTACGAGGGACTCACGCGTAGCCTCCTACTGGATTGATACCTTGGTTCTCAAAAACTGAGGGAAATACTTACACTACTTTGCTGCATCATCCCTTCCTCTTCGGGGAAACCAACGCAGTGCTCAAGAGGTAGCAAGAAGGATTTCTGGCGCCGTTGCCGGGGAGTCTATGCAAAAGTCAATATACCAAGTACCCATCACAATCCCTATCTCCCGCATTACATTATTTTCCATCTGCCTCTCGTTTTCCTCTCCCACACTTCACCCTTGCCGTTTTATTTGCCCTCTCTCTCTATCCTCCCTCTCTTTCTCTATTTGCCTCTTTTTGCCTGCTTGCCCTTTGTTTGCTTGTGTGTTGGATTGCTTGCTTGTCACGATGGTTGTCGGTGTACTAGAGTAGGGGTACCCTTGTACCCCGAACTTGTGCACAGGCAGTCGCAGCGTCCCGTGGCAAGGCCTGCCAGGTCACTGCCAAGATTCCTCGTGGTCCCTCTGAAGACCGTTCAAGAACAAAGTACTCAAGACAAGACCCCGGCAAGAGGAGCTTGCCGGGAAGAAGGCAAGACCCCGGCAAGAGGATCTTGCCAGGAAGGCCATCAGAAGCATTCCAAGGCCCCGGCAAGAGGCGCTTGCCGGGAAGGCCGTCCGAGGCATTCCAAGGAACTTGCCGCGGCGCGCTACGCGCCCCGACAAGGCCCGGTGAGCGACAAGCTCCCGGAAGCGACAAGTCGACGGCCGCGGCAAGGCGCTTGCCGCGGCAAGCCCCCACTCCACGCCCGCGCTCCAGCACATCCACCCACGTGTCGCTCCGGGGCCCCTCCCGAGCGCACATGGCAGGAGGCTGTGCAGCTAGGGGTGTGCGGTGGCACGTAGGCGCTGACAAGACAACCATCATGGCAAGACGGTGGCGTCCCTAGCGGTCCCTTTCGGTGCTGTCTAGGCGACACAGACGGGCATTTAATGCCCTTGTCCCCTGCCGTCAGGGTTAGGTATGATAACACTGTAGCAGCTAGCTGTGCCTACTACAACACCTAGCTGTGCCTACCCACGGCACCCTTTCCATTTTTTCCCTTGGCCCCCGTTGCTCTATGTCGGTAGCCCCTTGAGTATAAAAGGAGGCCCGTGTGCAACGTAGAGGGGGTCGGCCATCGGGAGAGCTCTCGCGAGGTTCAACAATTCCACACACTCGCGCTCGCTCCCGAGCTAGAAATCAATACCAATCCACAAAGCAGGAGTAGGGTTTTACGCATCCGTGCGGCCCGAACCTGGGTAAATCGCTCGCGTGCTTCGCCTCGATCTGCTCTTTGCGCAACCTCCGCCCCCCGCCGAACCAAAAGGGACCCGGTCCGTCGGTCCCGTAGGTGCCCGTGGATCAGAAACCCCGGCATCTCTGGTGCACGGGCACGCGCGGCCTAGGTTATGCCGAGTCTTTCTCCGCATCCACCGCGCCCTCCCCCCGAACGGCACGCGTTGAATGCAGCGTCGTGGGAGAGGTCGTGGGGGTTCCTTTTCTCGAAATGCGGAACGTCCGCCCCCTTCCCCCTTTAAGAGCAGGGGAAACGAGGGCAGTTGGCCCATTCGCCTGTTGCCGTTCCCAATCTCGGAAATCTCCGCCGCCCTCTCGCCTCCCCAAAGCAGAGAGAGAGAGAGCAGCGCCTCGCCCTCCACCGCCGCCAGCATCACCAACGCCGTCGACCCCCTCCACTGCTTCCGCCATGGCTCCGAAAGCCGACAGGGGGAAGACCGTGAAGACGACCGAGGCGCATCGGCTCGCGGCGCTGCGGAGGACGCGGGCCGTTTTTCCCCCCAAGCTCGGCGCGACGGAGCTGAGGGCGGACTATTCTCTGTTCTGGTCGGCGGAGACGCGCGCGCATCCGCGCACAAGAGTTCTCCCCGCCGCCGCCTGTAAGACTGCCCCAAATGGGTACGCCTTCTTCGCGTTGTTCTTCTATTGCGGGCTCTGCCCGCCCTTCTCTGATTTCTTCTGCGACGTCATGAACACCTATGGGTTCCACCTCCTCGACTTCACCCCCAACGCCATTCTGACGATGGCAGTTTTCGCGCATCTCTGCGAAAACTTTGTCGGGGTACTTCCCAATGTGGCCCTCTTCCGCCATTTCTTCACTCCTCGAGTAGAGAGAGGAGAGCCTCTATCCGGCGGGATCGCCTGGATCTCGAGGCCCGGCAAGAAGGAGACCTATCTGGAGGGAGAGTTCCGCGGCAAGTGGGAGGAGTGGAGGGCTGACTGGTGCTGGATTGTCGAGGAGAGTCCGCAGCCTTTCACCGCCCGGCGTCAAACCCCGGTGGCGCGCGGCGACGACTGGAGCGACCTGGCCCCGGAGGACGACAGGCTGGGGATCGCCGTCACCAGGATCCTGCGCCTCCGGAATGCTGGGCTCACTGTCGGCGCAGTTGGCGCAGACTTCCTCCGCCTCCGCATCGCCCCCCTGCAAGAGCGGGGGAGGCCAACTTGGGAGTTCAAGAACGCGGCAGACATTATGAGGCTGCGGCCGGGCCTCAACTACAACTTCACAGTCCTGGAGCTCCATGCGATGCTGCAGGAGCTGTTCAGGTATGACCCCCAGCATCCCGAGGTGTTCAAGTTGCCGGGGGGCGTTGTGACTTTGTGCAACAACTCCGCGCTCGACCGCATCCGTGCAATGATGCCGGAATGCGACTCGCACGGGATTGTGCCAACTTGGCAGGAGCCTGCCGACGAGGTCGTGCAGCACTTCTTCGACAACTTGGTGGAAGTGGACGTCCGCCCCGACGAGAAAGACGGCCTCACTCGCGACACCACTAACGCGGAGATGGCGCGCATCGCCACCAGGCTGGAGGAGGCAACGGCAGCCGCAGCCGCGGGCGAGTTTGGGTTCACCACCGCGGAAGCAGACGCGGCAGAAGTGGCGAGTTGCGGCGAGCAAGGGGAGTCTGCCGGCAAGGAGGGGCTTGCCGGGCAAGGTGCTGAGCCGAGCGAGCCTACCAAAGATACGGGCAGCTCGTGGCAAGTCGACTCCTCTTCCTCCATGCCTCCGGACAGCCCACCAGAAGCAGAGCCCCCAGCGCCGCCCAGAAGGCGTCTCCACAAGGTCGGCGACGAGGCGGGGCGGCAAGCGGGTCAACAGTCGCCACGCCGCGTGACGCGCTCGACCGCGGCAATGGTTCAAGATAACACTAAATTGTGTGACTTTACCAATACCAACAACGATGATTTTATTAGCACTCCGATTGCTCCTCTTACTGATGTTGAATCTTGTGAAATTAATACTGCTTTGCTGAATCTTGTCATGAAAGATCCGGTTTCCGGCCTTCCTAGTGAAGATGCCGCTACCCATCTAAATAGCTTTGTTGATTTGTGTGATATGCAAAAGAAGAAAGATGTGGATAACGATAT
This sequence comes from Triticum urartu, assembly GCF_056163025.1. Lineage (NCBI taxonomy): Eukaryota > Viridiplantae > Streptophyta > Magnoliopsida > Poales > Poaceae > Triticum > Triticum urartu. Next base: position 123,827,860 of record NC_141876.1, on the reverse strand, counting down.
TGTTAAATTGAAGCTATTTCCTTTTTCACTTAGAGATCGTTCTAAAGCTTGGTTTTCGCCTTTGCCTAAAAATAGTATTGATTCGTGGAATAAGTGCAAAGATGCTTTTATCTCTAAGTATTTTCCTCCTGCTAAGATCATCTCCCTTAGAAACAATATTATGAATTTTAAGCAACTTGATCATGAACATGTTGCACAAGCTTGGGAGAGGATGAAATTAATGATACGTAATTGCCCTACTCATGGTTTGAATTTGTGGATGATTATACAAAATTTTTATGCCAGATTGAATTTTGCTTCTGGAAATCTTTTAGATTCGGCTGCGGGAGGCACTTTTATGGAAATCACTTTAGGAGAAGCTACTAAACTCCTAGATAATATTATGGTTAATTATTCTCAATGGCATACTGAAAGATCTACTAATAAAAAGGTGCATGCGATAGAAGAAATTAATGTTTTGAGTGGAAAGATGGATGAACTTATGAAATTATTTGCTAGTAAAAGTGTTTCTTCTGATCCTAATGATATGCCCTTGTCTACTTTGATTGAGAATAATAATGAATCTATGGATGTGAATTTTGTTGGTAGGAACAATTTTGGTAACAACGCGTATAGAGGAAATTTTAATTCTAGGCCTTATCCTAGTAATACCTCTAATAATTATGGTAATTCCTACAACAATTATTATGGAAATTATAATAATATGCCCTCTGATTTTGAATCTAATATTAAAGAATTTATTACTTCACAAAAGAATTTCAATGCTTTGATTGAAGAAAAAATGCTTAAGGTTGATGAGTTGGCTAGGAACGTTGATAGAATTTCTCTTGATGTTGATTCTTTGAAACTTAGATCTATTCCACCTAAGCATGATATCAATGAGTCTCTCAAAGCCATGAGAATTTCCATTTATGAGTGCAAAGAAAGAACCTCTAGGATGCATGCTAAGAAAGATGCCTTTATAAGAGCGTGTTCTTCTAGTTCCTATGAAAATAAAGATGAAGTTATAAAAGTTATTGATGTGTCCCCTATTAAATCTTTGTTTTGCAATATGAATCTTAATAATGATGGGACTTAATATGATCCACCTTTACCTAGAAGGCGTTCCCAGAATTCAGAGTTTTTAGATCTTGATGCTAAAATTGATAAAAGTGGGATTGAAGAAATTAAAACCCTAGATGTTGCTAAACCCACTATTTTGGATTTCAAGGAATTTAATTTTGAAAATTGCTCTTTGATTGATTGTATTTCCTTATTGCAATCTGTGCTAAATTCTCCTCACGCTTATAGTCAAAATAAAGCATTCACTAAACATATCATTGATGCCTTGATGCAATCTTATGAAGAAAACCTTGAATGGGAAGTTTCTCTCCCTTGAAAACTTTATGATGAGTGGTAACCTACTATTAAAATTAACATTAAAGATCATGAATGCTATGCTTTGTGTGATTTGTTAGGTTTCCGTGATTTTCATGATTGCTCTCTAAACTTGCATCTTGCGGATTCCACTATTAAGAAACCTATGCGAAGAATTAATGATGTTCTTATTGTTGCAAATAGGAATTATGTGCCCGTATATTTTATTGTTCTTGACATAGATTTCAATCCTTCATGTCCTATTATTCTTGGTAGACCTTTCCTTAGAACGATTGGTGCAATTACTGATATGAAGGAAGGAAATATTAGATTCCAATTTCTGTTAAGGAAAGGCATGGAACACTTTCCAAGAAAGAAAATTAAATTACCTTATGAATCTATTATGAGAGCCACTTATGGATTTCCTACCAAAGATGGCAATACCTAGATCTATCCTTGCTTTTTATGCCTAGCTAGGGGCGTTAAATGATAGCGCTTGTTGGGAGGCAACCCAATTTTATTTTTATTCCTTGCTTTTTGCTCATGTTTAGTAATAAATAATTTATCTAGCCTCTATTGAGTTTTTTGTGTTTAATTAGTGTTTGTTCCAAGTAGAACCGTTGGGAAGACTTGGGGAAAGTCTTGTTAATCTTGCTGTAAAAAACAGAAACTTTAGCGCTCACGAGAACTGCTGCCATTTTTATTTGAAAAGTGATATTTAGTTAATTCTTTTTTAAGATGATTAATAGATAAATTCCTCACGTCCAGCAATTTATTTTAGAATTTTTGGGGTTCCAGATCTTGCGCTAGCTACAGATTACTACAGACTGTTCTGTTTTTGACAGATTCTGTTTTTCGTGTGTTGTTTGCTTATTTTGATGAATCTATGGCTAGTAAAATAGTTTATAAACCATAGAGAAATTGGAATACAGTAGGTTTAACACCAATATAAATAAAGAATGAGTTCATTATAGTACCTTGAAGTGGTCTTTTGTTTTCTTTCGCTAACGGAGCTCACGAGATTTTCTACTCTAAGTTTTGTGTTGTGAAGTTTTCAAGTTTTGGGTAATGATTTGATGGATTTTGTAACAAGGAGTGACAAGAGCCTAAGCTTGGGGATGCCCATGTCACCACCAAGATAATCTAAGGACACCTAAAAGCCAAAGCTTGGGGATGCCCCGGAAGGCATCCCCTCTTTCGTCTACTTCTATCGGTAACTTTACTTGGAGCTATATTTTTATTCACCACATGATATGTGTTTTGCTTGGAGCATCTTGTATGATTTGAGTCTTTGCTTTTTAGTTTACCACAATCATCCTTGCTGTACACACCTTTTGAGAGAGCCATACATGATTTGGAATTTGTTGGAATACTCTATGTACTTCACTTATATCATTTGAGTTATATAGTTTTGCTCTAGTACTTCACTTATATATTTTAGAGCACAGTGGTGGATTTGTTTTATAGAAACTATTGATCTCTCATGCTTCACTTAGATTATTTTGAGAGTCTTAAATAGCATGGTAATTTTCTTAAATAATCCTAATATGCTTGGAACTCAAGAATATTAAAAACTTTCTTATGAGTGTGTTGAATGCTATGAGAAGTTTGATGCTTGATAATTGTTTTGAAATATGAAGATGGTGATATTAAAGTTATGCTAGTTGAGTAGTTGTGAATTTGAGAAATACTTGTGTTAAGGTTTGTGATTCCCGTAGCATGCACGTATGGTGAACCGTTATGTGATGAAGTCGGAGCATGATTTATTTTTTGATTGTCTTCCTTATGAGTGGCGGTCGGGGATGAGCGATGGTCTTTTCCTACCAATCTATCTCCCTAGGAGCATGCGTGTAATAATTTGCTTTGATAACTTGTCGATTTTTGCAATAAGTATATGAGTTCTTTATGACTAATGTTGAGTCCATGGATTATACGCACTTTCTCACCCTTCCACTGTTGCTAGCCTCTCTAATACCGCGCACCTCTCGCCGGTATCATACACCCACCATATACCTTCCTCAAAACAGCCACCATACCTACCTACTATGGCATTTCCATAGCCATTCCGAGATATATTGCCATGCAACTTTCCACCGTTCCATTTATTATGACACACTCCATCATTGTCATATTGCTTAGCATGATCATGTAGTTGACATCGTATTTGTGGCAAAGCCACCATTCATAATTATCTCATACATGTCACTCTTGATTCATTGCATATCCCGGTACACCGCCGAAGGCATTCATATAGAGTCATATTTTGTTCTAAGTATCGAGTTGTAATTGTTGAGTTGTGAGAAAATAAAAGTGTGATGATCATCATTATTAGAGCATTGTCCAAGTGAGGAAAGGATGATGGAGACTATGATTCCCCCACAAGTCGGGATGAGACTCCGGACGAAAAATAAAAAAAAAGGGGAAAGAAAAGAGGCCATAAAAAGAGAGAGATAAAAGGCCCAAATAAAAAATGAGAGAAAAAGAGAGAAGGGACAATGTTACTATCCTTTTACCACACTTGTGCTTCAAAGTAGCACCATGATATTCATGATAGAGAGTCTCCTATTTTATCACTTCCATATACTAAAAGGAAATTTTCATTATAGAACTTGGCTTGTATATTCCAATGATGGGCTTCCTCAAAATGCCCTAGGTCTTCATGAGCAAGCAAGTTGGATGCACACCCACTTAGTTTCTTTTGTTGAGCTTTCATGTACTTATAGCTCTAGTGCATCCGTTGCATGGCAATCCCTACTCACTCACATTGATATCTATTGATGGGCATCTCCATAGCCCGTTGATACGGCTAGTTGATGTGAGACTATCTTCTCCCTTTTTGTCTTCTCCACAACCACCATTCTATTCCACTTATAGTGATATATCCATGGCTCACGCTCATGTCTTGCGTGAAGATTGAAAAAGTTTGAGAATGTCAAAAGTATGAAACAATTGCTTGGCTTGTCATCGGGGTTGTGCATGATTTAAATACTTTGTGTGATGAAGATAGAGCATAGCCAGACTATATGATTTTGTAGGGATAACTTTCTTTGGCCATGTTATTTTGAGAAGACATGATTGCTTTGTTAGTATGCTTGAAGTATTATTACTTTTATGTCAATATTAAACTTTTATCTTGAATCTTTCGGATCTGAATATTCATACCACAATTAAGAAGAATTAAATTAAAATTATGCCAAGTAGCACTCCGCATCAAAAATTCTGTTTTTATCATTTACCTACTCGAGGACGAGCAGGAATTAAGCTTGGGGATGCTTGATACGTCTCCATATCTATAATTTTTGATTGCTCCATGCTATATTATCTACTGTTTTGGACATTATTGGGCATTATTATCCACTTTTATATTATTTTTGGGACTAACCTACTAACCGGAGGCCCAGCCCAGAATTGCTGTTTTTTGGCTGTTTTAGGGTTTCGAAGAAAAGGAATATCAAACGGAGTCCAAACGGAATGAAACCTTCGGGAACGTGATTTTCTCAACGAACAAGACCCAGGAGACTTGGACCCTACGTCAAGAAACAAAAGAGGAGGCCATGAGGTAGGGGGGCACGCCTACCCCCTAGGCACGCCCTCCACCCTCGTGGGCCCCCTATTGCTCCACTGACGTACTCCTTCCTCCTATATATACCTACGTACCCCCAAACGATCAAATATGGAGCCAAAACCCTAATTCCACCGCCGCAACTTTCTGTATCCACGAGATCCCATCTTGGGGCCTGTTCCGGAGCTCCGCCGGAGGGGGCATCGATCACGGAGGGCTTCTACATCATCACCATAGCCCCTCCGATGAACTGTGAGTAGTTTACCTCAGACCTACGGGTCCATAGTTATTAGCTAGATGGCTTCTTCTCTCTTTTTGGATCTCAATACAATGTTCTCCCCCTCTCTTGTGGAGATCTATTCGATGTAATCTTTTTGTGGTGTGCTTGTTGAGACCGATGAATTGTGGGTTTATGATCAAGTCTATCTTTGAAAAATAATTGAATCTTCTCTGAATTATTTTATGTATAATTGGTTATCTTTGCAAGCCTCTTCGAATTATTAGTTTGGTTTGGCCTACTAGATTGATCTTTCTTGCAATGTGAGAAGTGCTTAGCTTTGGGTTCAATCTTGTGGTGTCCTTTCCTAGTGACAGTAGGGGCAGCGAGGCACGTATTGTATTGTTGCCATCGAGGATAACAAGATGGGGTTTTCATCATATTGCATGAGTTTATCCCTCTACATCATGTCATCTTGCTTAAGGCGTTACTCTGTTTTCATGAACTTAATCCTCTAGATGCATGCTGGATAGCGGTCGATGAGTGGAGTAATAGTAGTAGATGGAGGCAGGAGTCGGTCTACTTGTCTCGGACGTGATGCCTATATACATGATCATACCTAGATATTCTCATAACTATGCTCAAGTCTGTCAATTGCTCAATAGTAATTTGTTCTCCCACCGTAGAATACCTATCCTCTTGAGAGAAGCCACTAGTGAAACCTATGCCCCCCGGGTCTATCTTCATCATATTAATCTTCCAATACTTAGTTATTTCCTTTGCTTTTTTACATTGCTTTTATTTTACTTTGCATCTTTGTCATAAAAATACCAAAAATATCATCTTATCATATCTATCAGATCTCACTCTCGTAAGTGGCCGTGTAGGGATTGACAACCCCTTATCGCGTTGGTTGCGAGGATTTATTTGTTTTGTGCAGGTACGAGGGACTCGCGCGTAGCCTCCTACTGGATTGATACCTTGGTTCTCAAAAACCGAGGGAAATACTTACGCTACTTTGCTGCATCATCCCTTCCTCTTCGGGGAAAACCAACGCATTGTTCAAGAGGTAGCAGTCCTCAACCCCCATAGTACGGAGTCTAGCTCCTCTACCCAGTGCATGTTTGATTCCTTTAAGGACCGCACTAATCTGGGTTTGATGCCGCTCATGATAAGACCATTTTCTCGCTTAACTTGACCGTTAGTTTGCGGGTGATAGATAGAAGCGTAATCGAGTTTGATGCCCATGTTGCTGCACCAAAGTTTTACCTCGTCGGCTGTAGAGTTTGTGCCGTTGTCAGTGATAATGCTGTGGGGGATGCCATAACGATGTGCAAACCCAGATATGAAGTCTATAACCGGCCTTGATTCAGCCGTTTTAATGGGTTTGGCTTCTATCCGTTTGGTGAATTTATCCACCATGACCACTAAGTATTTTTTTCTTATGGGTTCCCCCTTTAAGGGGTTCGACCATATCAAGCCCCCAGACCACAAAGGGCCAAATAATGGGGATTGTTTGGAGAGCGGTAGGCGGCATATGGCTTTGGTTTGCAAAAAAATGGCAACCGGCGCAACGTTGGACCAGATACTGTGCATCTTCTCAGGCCGTCGGCCAATAGAAACCTATACGGAACGCCTTGCTTACAAGGGCCTGGGCTGCGGCGTGGTGGCCGCCGAGTCCAGCATGGATTTCTGCCAAAAGCTTCCGCCCTTCCTCTTTGGAGATGCACCTTTGAAGGACTCCGGTAGTGCTTTTTTTGTAAAGTTCTCCCTCATGGAACTTGTAGGCTTTAGATCGCCGCACTATGCAGCGTGCCTCATTTTGGTCCTCGGGTAGTTCCTGCCTAGTTAGGTAGGCCAGGAATGGTTCTGTCCATGGGGCGATGACGGCCATTATCACGTGGGCTGAAGGTGTTATTTCAATGGCAGAGCCTCCGATTGTGTCAAAGTGTTCGGTATCTGGTGTTGTGGCCGGGTCCGGAATATTGTGACCGGTGTTCCCTTCCCATACCACTGATGGCTTAAACAGCCTTTCCAAGAAGATATTAGGTGGGGCAGGATCGTGGTTAGCACCGATACGGGCGAGGATATCCGCCGCCTGATTGTTTTCCCGAGCCACATGGTGGAATTCGAGCCCCTCGAACCGAGCTGAAATTTTGAGGACGGCGTTGCGATATGCCGCCATTTTCGGATCCTTGGCATCGAAGTCTCCATTCATTTGAGATATTGCGAGGTTCGAGTCCCCACGTACCTCCAAGCGTTGAATGCCCATGGAAACTGCCATCCGGAGACCGTCTAATAGGGCCTCATATTCGGCTGCGTTGTTGGAGTCTGTGTATAGTATTTGGAGTACGTATTGAACTGTATCTCCGGTGGGGGACGTCAAGACGACGCCACCCCCCAGACCAGCCAGCATTTTAGAGCCGTCAAAGTGCATGGTCCAATTGAAGTACGTGCCGTACTCTTTAGGGAGTTCAGCTTCTGTCCACTCGGCGACGATATTGGCCAGTACTTGCGACTTAATGGCTCGCCGTGGTCTATATGTTATGTCGAACGGGAGGAGCTCGATAGCCCATTTGGCAATCCGGCCCGTGGCATCGCGGTTGTTTATTATGTCGTTGAGTGGTACTTCTGAGGCCACCGTAATTGAACACTCTTGAAAGTAGTGTCGTAATTTCTAGGATGCCATGAATACCGCATATGCTATCTCTTGATAATGTGGGTACCGTGATTTGCATGGAGTGAGGACAGTGGATACATAATATACCGGCTTTTAAAGTGGGAATTCATGTCTGTCCGTCTCTCATTTGACGACGAGCATTGCGCTTACAACTTGGTGAGTTGCCGCTATATATAACAGCATTGGTTCGCCGACATTTGGCGCGGCCCGGATTGGGTTGGTGGCCAGGATGGCTTTTATTTCTTCCAATCCGGCCGTGGCTGCGTCCATCCACTCGATGTGTTCGGTGCGCCGAAGAAGGCGGTAAAGGGGGAGTGCCTTTTCTCCTAATCGGGAGATAAAGCATCTTAAGGCCGCCACACATCCAGTTAACTTCTGGATTTGCTTGAGGTCAGTTTGTCAGATTTTGGGTTCCGGCAGACCCTTGAGGTTCGAACACTGGGGTGCGAGCGGAGATTTCGCCTTCTACCTACCTGCACCCCTCCGCCTTGCTAAGATCTAAGCTATGGAAAGAACAATACAAGAGACACAGGGTTTATACTGGTTCGGGCCACCATTGTGGTGTAATATCCTACTCCAGTGTGTGGTGTGGTGGATTGCCCCTTGGGCTAATGATAATGAGCAATACAAGGAAGAACAGCCTCGCGAGGGTCTGTTCTTGGTTGGGAGGATGAACTGCTAGGGGGAGTTCAGTCACCCTTCCCTCTCTCTCTTCTCGATTGCGACCCTAGCTAGTTTTTAGGTTGGCCGATTCTGGATCCTCTCTACCCTGGGGGTGGCTAGTCCTATTTATAGGCAAATGCCCTGGGCCTCTTCCCAAATATTGAGCACGAAGGGCGCCAACAATTGGCCATTTTGAAGGGGAACATCGGGTACACTTATCCTGACTAAAGTTGGTCCTCGCCTGCCAAAGGCTCTGGTGGTGACGCTGGCTTGGGCTCCACAATGACTTCCTCCCTGCCGTTGGACTGGTCTTGGTCTCCTTGCACCGAAACAGGTGCCTTTGCTTGATGCTCTCGCCTGCGCTTGCTCCCTTTGCACCAAAGAGGAAAGGAGGACACTGCGCGGGCTGGCGCCCGCCTGGCACCCTTGGTCGTCATGGCTTGCGTCACGGGCACCTCGTGAGGTACCCCGCCTTGATCTCTCCGCCTCCTCGCGAGCCAGCCTGATGTGGCCGTGCCTGAGGAAGCTCCGTGTCGTCTGCCCCGCGAGGTTTGGCCCCTCGCGAGGGTCTTGGGTCTGTGTCGATGAAGACGGGCCCTGCTGGGCCCCCTTTGAGCCACGCTGCAGGCCGCAGGCAGGCAAGTCTGGGGACCCTCGTTCCCAGAACACCGACAGTAGCCCCCGGGCCCAAGGCGCGCCCGGACTTGGCCGTGCAGGGAGGCGAAAGGGCAAGGGCGAAGCGCCGTGGGCCCTAACAGCCTGCGGCCTTGGGCGCCGCGTGGCGGTTGATTGGACGTGGGCGTCTCCACTTCCCCATGGCGCATCGGCAACTGCACGGATCGGACAAGTCCCTGCATGCAAAGCAGGTCATGATTACCTGCGATCGTGGAGGTCGGCGGTGGGCCTTTGCCGGCCATAAGTACGGAACGACGCGCGCCCTTCCAATCCATCCCTTCTTGCTTCTCCTTCTTCCCGGTCCTTGCTCCGTCTTGCTGCGATGGCTCTGATCCGCCGGTTCTTGTCGGCAGAGAAGGGAAAGGCTCCCCGAGAGGAACCAGACCCACTCCCACCGAAGAAACGGCTCGCCCTCCGCGGCCCGGACGAGGGGGCCCATCAGGTGGTGTCGAGGCCCTGGTGCGAGCGGGCACCGCCGGGGTTCCCGCTTCCCTTGTACGCCCACATCGAGGGCCCTGAAGGAGTTGATGCTGATCGCCATGGGCGGGGCCGCTGTCGGCGCCGACGGGTCACGAAGGTGTGGGTCGTCCCCCTTGGGGTCCACACCGAGGGCTCCTCCCGAGAGTTCGTGCTCCGCGCCGCCATGCCTCCTCAGTCTTGGATTCGCCTTCCTCCCTTCTTCGCCTCCATCATCCCGCAGGGAGAACTCCTGGAGCTTTGGCTGCAGCACGCAGGCTGCAGCACCCTTGCGACCGAAGCAGAGGTCGCGGTCGTTGCTCTGGGCGAGGTCTTCATGACTCGAGGCTGGAGCGAGATCGCCCAGGTTTGCAGGACAAGAGGCGCCTTCGTGATCCACTTGGAGTACGACGGTGCTTCGGTGATGTTCTTCAAGGTATTCGATGCGAATGGGCGCCGGCTGGAGTGCTGCCCCGGGAGAGGTGGTCGGGACCCTACTACAGCGAGGACCGGGCCCACCGACAGCTCCCTTGGCGGCTCCTCAGGCGGCGGAGGCGTCGGAAGTTCCAGCGACTCCGGCGAGCTCTTCGCGACTCCGGAGACGAGCGACGACAGCAACGAGCCCCCGAGCTGGTGCCGCTCCTGGAGCAGGGCGGGCTCGTCAGGCCGTCGCCGACTCTGATCTGGATGGGGTTGGCGCCGGTGCTTGACGGCCCACTGTTGATGATGGCGTCTTTTGCAGGGGCGCGTGTAGTTAGCGTCCCTTTAGGATCTGTTCCCTGCGAGGAATCAAAGACGCGTCCCGTGGGGGCTTGTAAGGTGCCTGTGATCCTGTTTTGTTAATATAACCCTTGTCGTAGAACTGTGCGAGTTGCTCATTCCGTTTTAGCTCAGTTCTCCCTTTCGAACCTCACGAGGGCTTGGTGCTCTACGCCGACAGGTCCCAGTCCCAAGGCGGCTTCAGCCGTCGCTGGTATGCCAGGTCGTGATGCCGTGGTCAAGGCCAGGAGGTGAGCAACCCGGGGTCTGGTAAGAGCCCCTGAGTCGCGATGCTCAGGAGGTCCCCTTTGGTGCTCAAGCAGCCATTGTTCGGTGAGAAAGGGGAGCGGCGTCGCTAACATGGGATTGCATTAGGTGCGGGGATGGTGCCACGGTAGCTGGTGCTTCCGGGTGGTGACTTATCTCGAGAATCAGGGGCCGTTCTCTGGTGTGTTGCCGGGTCCGTGCATCGGCAGGCGTGAAGTTGCTCGGCGAGGTCCTCGCGTGTCCCTCCCCTCTCGCCTTTGCTCCCCTTTCTGCTCTATGTCCTCGGGTCTCGGCCCTCGAGCGAGTCTCAGCCGTCGCTGGTATGCTAGGTCGCGATGCCGTGGACAAGGCCAGAGGGTGAGGGCTGGAGAGCCAGTAGGACCCCTGAGTCGCGATGCTCAGGCACCCCCCTTTAACGTGCAAGCGGTTCGCGCGGATGAGAGTGAAGGAGACACCGCAAGGGCCTCGCCTGACGCAGCTCCTTTAGGAGATCCTGTAGACCTATCATAGAAAGAACGAGGGGTTGCCATGACAATTGACAGTCAGCCGTTGGTTGCTTCCGAGGGGCGATGAGGCACTGAAGGCTTGACGAGGTGGCGCCATGCGGGGCTGCCGCGGCCAGAGCTCAGCCATTCAGGTTTGTCGGTGTTGCAGGGACGGACCCATGCACAAGCGTCATGCCGTTTGGGAGCAGCTCCGTCAGTTGGCGTCAGTTGAGCGGGCAACTAGGTCAAACTCATTAGACGCGAAGGAGTGGATTCATTCAAGTAGATGCTGGGAAGGCGGACATCACTGGGTCTGGCCCGAGCGACTTGGGGATGATGCAGCCCGTGGGGCGCCCCCTACAAGGTAAGCTAACAACATGAAATAAAAGGGATACATGCCGCAAGGACGGACCCACGCGGCCTAGGAATAATGTAGCCCTGGGGGGGGCGCTCCCAGCTGGAAGTGAAACTTGAAAGATGTCACCTGATGATGTTGAGGACGAAGGAGTGTTAGTGTAGCAGACTCGGTGGGTTTCGGAAGCCGATCCTCACGAGCCCCAGGCCCAGGGGCCTCGGGAGGCTCTGGAGGCGCTGGTGGTTCCTTACGGACCATCTCCATCTCCGCCAGGGCTGTGGAATGCCTGGCCTCTTGAGCCTCCATGATGCCCCTCGTGAGGCACTGGTACATGGCAGCCGCGTTCGGCAAGCCGTAAGGCATGCGAACATAGCTGTGGGATGGACCTTCGCAGCGCCCCACTCATGAGGGCCAGAGGCGCTCTAGAGAGGCGACTCGATTGAGCCCTGGTATGTCGATGCAGACGCGTAGCCCACCATCCTCGCCTGGATGGGGAGCCACAGCTGGTAGGCGGCGGCCGCCTCTCATGACTCTTGACTCCTGTAGCTCCTGAATGGCCTTGCTGACGAACTCCTGAGGGTCTGGCTCTCCTTGCTTTACTCCTTCCTAAGGGAAACGTGCTTCGAAACACCCCTCCATGTGGTGCCCAAGCGCCTCCCTCATGACCTTAGCCAGGTCGGTGGCCCTCCAGGGGAGAGCCCTCGAGCCCTGCCTGAGGAGGGCGCCGGGCGCGCTTTCCTATGCGATGGAAGGAGGTTCCCCCTGGGCAGGCGCGGGCCCTGAGGGGCCTGCCTCCTGAGGGGCCGGGCTGGACGATGTCTTCTTCTTCTTGGGGGCGGTCTCGGGAAACCTCCTGCTTCCGCGATCCGGGTCTTCTAGTGACGCGGCCTGAAAGGCTCGTTCCAGGGAACACACCACGTCCTTCTCTTCACAGGGCACCGTGATGACTCCGCCACTTCCTGGCATCTTGAGGACGTTGTAGCCGTGGTGAGTTACGGCCATGAACTTGGCCAGCGCTGGGTACCCAAGGATGGTGTTGTACGGCAGGCGAATGTGAGCGATGTCGAAGTCGATGAGCTTGGTGCGGTAGTTGTCACGTGTCCCGAAGGTGACTGGGAGGCGGGCCTGCCCAATCGGGACCGTGGAGCCGTCGGTGACTCCGGAGAAAGGCTTGGTCAGCTGAAGCTGGTCGTAGGGCACTTGGAGATTGTTGAATGTTTCCACGGACAGGACGTTGATCCCTGCCCCGCCATCGATGAGGGTCCTGGTGACCACCACGTTGCTGATGATTGGGGAACAAAGCATCGGGAGGACTCCGGCTGTAGCTGCACACTTGAGCTGATCTGCTGAGCTGAACGTGATGGCGCACGCCGACCACCTGAGAGGGCGTGTGGCTTCCAGCTTAGGGAGGACTGCATTCACTTCGTGGGCGAACTGCTTGAAGATGCGTTGAGAGGCTGGGGCTTGAGCCCCTCCCAGGATGCAGGCGACTACGCGCGGCTCCTGGAAGCCCCCAGCCCCCTCGTCCTGATGGCGGTCCTCGTTTCTCCTTGGCTGCGGCGGCAGCGGAGGGAGGCCTGCGTTGCCTTGCGGGCGATCCTCGCGAGGCTGATCCCTCCAGTCTCCCTCGCGAGGCGGGTCTTGCCAGCGATCCTGGCGAGGTTGATCGCGCCACCCTTGGCGCGGGCCGCGGTCTTCCCAGCGTCCAGCGTTCCTTCCTCCTCCTCGACCATAGCCCCGGTCACCGTGGTCGGGGCGACGGCCGATCCTTCCTTCTCGCACGGCTCGGAGGTCTTGACATTCGTTGGTGTTGTGGGTGTGGAGGTCATGGTACACACAGTACCGACTGCCCTTGGGAGGTTCGGGCAGATCTCTGCCCCACTTGGTGTCTGGTTCTGCCGCGAGCACGACATCCCCCTTGCGCTTCACATCCTTGGCCTTGGGCTTCTTCTCTTCTGGGTCTGCGGCAGGCAGCTCGAGGAGGGAGAGACGCCCTTCCTCAGCCCTGGTGCACTTGGTTGCCAAGTTGAACAACTCCAAGGAAGTGCACAGGTCTTCATGCATCGCCAGCTCCTCCTTCATCTTGACATCACGCACGCTGTCGGAGAAGGCTGAGATGATGACCTCCTCGGTCACCTTCGGAATCTTGAGGCGTGCATTATTGAAGCGCTGGATGTACTTCTGCAGGGTCTCTCCGGGTTGTTGCTTGATGCGGCGCATGTCGCTCACGGCGGGTGGCCGGTCGCGAGTACCTTGGAAGTTGGCGATGAAGCGGGTGCGCATCTTGTCCCAGGAGGAGATCGTGCCTGGGGCCAGGTTCAGGAGCCAGGTTCGGGCCCCGTCCTTGAGCGCCATGGGAAACCAGTTCGCCATGACCTTCTCGTCTCCGTTGGCAGCTTCGATGCCCAGCTCATAGAGCTGGAGGAACTCCGCAGGGTCGGCCGTGCCATCGTAACGAGGAGGCAGGTCTGGCTTGAACTTGCCGGGCCACGCGACACTGCGTAGCTCGGCGGTGAATGCTCAGCAGCCTGCTGTGGCCACGGGAGGCCTTGGGTGACAAAGAGCTTGGTCTTGCATGCCCCCACGCGCTGCAGCTGGGAGCAGCGCGGGGTCTTGACGCGCGGGAGTAGGAGCATGGTCCCGACGTGCTGGAGCAGGGAGCGCCCGGGCAGCTTCTTGAGGGTGAGGGACTTCTTGGCAGCTCTGCTCTTGCCGTGCTAGCACCTGACGGAGCGGGTTCCGCCCAGGGGCCATGCGCCTTGGATCCATGGCGCTTTCTTGAGGAGGAGGCGGCCGGGGCGCCGCCGGAGCTTCGTCGCCCGCGCGGGGCGGGGTGCGGTGCAGCGGAACGGACGGCGCAGGAGAGCCCCCTGCGGCACGGACGAGCTCGGCGACGCGGTCGAGCCATTCTTCGTAGATGTCGTCGACGGGGCGGTAGCACAGGAGCTCGTTTGCCGCGATGAGCGCAGCTCGAGCCTCCATGGGTGCGCGGAGCGTGCGGGACGAAGAACCAGCCGGGGTGGGCGAGGGAGTAGCGGTGTGGCCGTCTTGCCGCACAGCCGGATGCTGAGACGACGCTTGCTGCTCGTCCCCCGCCGGGCCGGTGGCGGCGTTGATGGCAGGTGACGGGGAACGGCGAGGACGCCCGCCGACAGGAGCCGTCTGGGCGACGCGGGAAGCGAGAGCGGCCCGTCACTCGGCGCGGGCCCGACGAGCGTCAGACATGGACGCAATGGTCGAAGGAGAACAGGGTGGTCGAATTCTGGCGCACCCCTACCTGGCGCGCCAAATGTCGGATTTCGGGTTTCGGCAGACCCTTGAGGTTCGAACACTGGGGTGCGCGTAGAGATTTCGCCTACTGCCTACCTGCACCCCTCCGCCTTGCTAAGATCTAAGCTATGGAAAGAACAGTACAAGAGACACAGGGTTTATACTGGTTTGAGCCACCGTTGTGGTGTAATACCCTACTCCAGTGTGTGGTGTGGTGGATTGCCCCTTGGGCTGATGATAATGAGCAATACAAGGAAGAACAGCCTCGCGAGGGTCTGTTCTTGGTTGGAAGGATGAACTGCTAGGGGGAGTTCAGTCACCCTTCCCTCTCTCTCTCTCTCTTCTCGATTGCGACCCTAGCTAGTTTTTGGGTTGGCCGATTCTGGATCCACTCTACCCTGGGGGTGGCTAGTCCTATTTATAGGCAAAGGCCCTGGGTCTCTTCCCAAATATTGAGCGGGAAGGGCGCCAACAATTGGCCATTTTGTAGGGGAACATCGGGTACACTTATCCTGACTAAAGGTTGTCCTCGCCTGCCAAAGGCTCTGGTGGTGACGCTGGCTTGGGCTCCACAATGACTTCCTACCTGCCGTTGGACTGGTCTTGGTCTTGTTGCACCGAGACGGGTGCCTTTGCTTGATGCTCTCGCTCGCGCTTGCTCCCTTTGCACCAAAGAGGAAAGGAGGACACTGCGCGGGCTGGCGCCCGCTTGGTGCCCTTGGTCGTCATGGCTTGCGTCACGGGCACCTCGTGAGGTACCCCGACTTGATCTCTCCGCCTCCACGCGAGCCAGCCTGATGTGGCCGTGCCTGAGGAAGCTCCGTGTCGTCCGCCCCGCGAGGCTTGGCCCCTCGCGAGGGTCTTGGGTCTGTGTCGATGAAGACGGGCCGTGCTGGGCCCCCTTTGAGCCACGCCGCACACCGCAGGCAGGCAAGTCTGGGGACCCCCGTTCGCAGAACGCCGACACAATTGGGATAGCCCACTGCGACAGAGCTCGGATTTTAGCCGGATTTGCTTGAATTCCTCTACTGGAGACGATGAAGCCCAGGAGCTTTCCGGCGGGTACGCCGAAAACACATTTTTCCGGATTGAGCTTAATGTCGTATGTTCGGAGATTGTCGAACGTGAGCCTCAAGTCGTCTATTAAGGAGTCGACATGTCTGGTTTTAACGAACACATCGTCTACGTATGCCTCCATTGTTTTGCCGATCTGCTTTTCCAGACATGTCTGAATCATGCGCTGATATGTTGCGCTGGTGTTTTTGAGCCCGAAGGGCATTGTGTTAAAACAGAAGGGGCCATATGGTGTGATAAATGCCGTTGCGGCTTGATCGGACTCCACCATCTTAATTTGGTGGCACAATGAGTCGTGTCCTGCGGTGGCATCGATAATTTGATCGATGCGAGGGAGGGGGAATGGATCCTTTGGGCAAGCCTTATTGAGGTCCTTGAAGTCGACGCATAGGCGCCAGGATTTGTCCTTCTTTGGTACCATTACCAGGTTTGCTAGCCAGTCCGGATGTTTTATTTCTCTGATGAATCCAGCCTCCGGTAACTTGGCTAGCTCCTCTCCCATGGCTTGTCGCTTATGTTCGGAGAAATGCCGAAGAGTCTACTTGACCGGCTTGAATCCCTTTAGAATGTTAAGTCTATGCTTGGCCAGTCTGCGTGGGATTCCTGGCACGTCTGAAGGATGCCAGGTGAATATGTCCCAATTCTCGCGCAGGAACTCCCGTAGTGCGGCGTCTACAGCGGGGTTTAACTGTGCCCGATGGATGCAGTTTTTGTGGGGTCCGTTGGATGGACTTGGAATTTGACTATTTCATCCGCTGGTTTAAAAGAGGTGGACTTGGATCTTTTGTCGAGTATCACGTCGTCCCTGTCCACTGTGGAGCGCAGCGCAGTTAATTCCTCCGCCGCAAGGGCTTCGGATAATGCCTCGAGGGCCAGTGCGGCTATTTTGTTCTCGGCGTGGAGTGCTATGTCCGGATCACTAGCTAGAGTGATGATTCCATTGGGCCGGGGCATTTTGAGCTTCATGTACCCATAATGGGGTATAGCTTGGAAGATCATGAATGCCTCTCGCCCTAGAAGGGCGTGGCATCCGCTACTGAACGGGGCCACTTGGAATGTAATTTCTTCGGACCAGTAATTCTCCGGAGTGCCGAATACCACATCTAGTGTGATTTTACCAGTGCAACGTGCCTCCCAACTGGGGATGATTCCTCGGAATGTCGTGCTGCTTTGCTCAATACGGTTTCTATCTATTTCCATTTTTTGAAGAGTCTCCTCATAAATGAGGTTTAATCCGCTGCCGCCGTCCATGAGCACTTTAGTATGCTGAAAGCCGTCCACAATTGGACTGAGGACCAAGGCGGCTAGTGCTTGGGCTGTTCGGAATTTAGGTTCGTCACTGGCATTGAAGGTGATAGCCGTGTCGCTCCATGGATTTATTGCTGCCACGTGGCAGACTTCGGCAAGGCTACGGAGTGCTCGCTTACGCCTATTATTTGAGGCGAAGGTCTTGAAGACTGTTAGTACTGTATTGTCATCCACGGGATGGTGCTCTGAGGTGTTTTGAATGAGGAGATCCTCATCGCTCTTGGCCACCTACCGAAGTACCCAACATGCTCTAAGGCTGTGTGTTGGTATGGTATCTGCTGTACTATGAATTTTGCAGGGCCCGTTAAGCCATCCCTCCAATACGGTTCCACGCCCTGTACTAGGCTTTTGCTTCTTTGTAATTGAGTCGGGCGACTTATGAGAGTGCACCCTTTTAGTTCGGACTGGGGGTTTTGTCAGAGCCGGATTATCCCAAAATTTTGTTTGGGTTTTCCAGGCGCTTTCCATCACACAGTACTTACGTACTATGGCCGCCAAGTCAGCGAAGTGTGCAATGTCACGGCGACTTATGGCGTTGAGGTTTCCCTTGTCCGTGCAATTGTTGCAGAAGAACGAAATTGTGTCTTCCTCGCGACAGTCCTTGACCTTGTTCATTACAAGGAGGAATCTGGCCCAATAGTGATGTACTGTCTCTTGGGGCTCTTGCCTAATGTGGGAAAGATCGTTTATATCTGGGTGGGTGGGTGGATTTAAGTCCAGACCTTGACCCAATCTGAGACCGAGGGGCGGAGGAGTTTCCGATCTTGGAAGTTCGGGCTCCGGGATGTTGCCCCGCAGGTTCGGCATGCAGCCTGATTCTAGGTTCAGGTTTAGGGCGATGTCCTCCCGTGGATGGGTATCCGGCTCGGAGAGCTCGGGAATCTAGAAATAGTTCATCCTCAGGATAGAGGAAGAATCACCGCATTGCTCCTCCACCACCATTATCTGATGGGTGACCGGCGAAGAGTTAATCTCCCTTTGGTTGGCTTTAAGCCCAATCCGATCGTAGTGTGTAGCGACTCCCAGAGCGGCAATGAATTCCAAGAGCTCGTTCAAAGAGGAGAGCTCCATTGGATCCATCTGCTCGGTGAATTTCAAGCCAATGTGGAGGCTACTTTTGATGACCCGAGAAGTCATCGTCGGCGTAGCGGCCGAGCGGGCGGTCATGACGGAGCCGCCTAGTCGGAGAGTTTGGCCTACAGCCAGGGCTCCCCCAGAGGTGATGTTGTTCTTGACAACGAGACGAGCCATCCCTCCTTATGATGACGACACAGTGGAACTCTCAATGAAAGCACCAACGTCGGTGTCAAAACCGGCGGATCTTGGGTAGGGGGTCCCGAACTGTGCGTCTAAGGAGGATGGTAACAGGAGGCGGGGGACACAATGTTTACCCAGGTTCGGGCCCTCTTGATGGAGGTAATACCCTACGTCCTGCTTGATTGATCTTGATGATATGAGTACTACAAGAGTTGATCTACCGTGAGATCGTAGAGGCTAAACCCTAGAAGCTAGCCTATGGTATGATTGTTGTTGTCCTACAGACTAAACCCTCCGGTTTATATAGACACCAGAGGGGGTTAGGGTTACACAAAGTCGGTTACAAGGGAGGAGATCTACATATCCGTATTCCCAAGCTTGACTTCCACGCCAAGGAGAGTCTCATCCAGACACGGGATGAAGTCCTCAATCTTATATCTTCATAGTCCAACAGTCTGGCCAAAGGATATAGTCCGGCTGTCCGGAGACCCCCTAATCCAGGACTCCCTCACTTATCCTTCGAGCTTCAGCTCGAAGAGCCCCTCAACAATCTCTTCATAATTTTCTTTCTTCGAAAAATTTCTGAAATTTTTAGTGACTCAAAATAAAAATGAACCAAACTTAACAAGATTGATAGCAACTACTCCTACAAGTGCCTAGAGGCCATATCATGCATTAAAACTACTTTTGACCACATAAATTTGACATGCAAGCTCAAGAACAGGGTCACCTAAGCAGCAAAAAATTGCAATAAATAAAGCACTAGAACAAAAACTAATTGGACCATTGGAGGAGTCACATACCGAAGAACAATCCCCCAAAGCAGTTTTGTGAATGGAGCTTTGAGCAAGGAGATCGAAAATGGCAGCAAGATGAGCTAGTGGATGATTTTTTCTGGAGGAAGACGGAGTGTGTGGGTGCTGGAATAAGTGGAGGGGGCCCACGTGGGGTCCACGAGGCAGGGGGCATGCCCTGGACCCTCGTGGCCAGGTGGTGTGGCCCCCTAGTGTGTTCTCAGTGCCAATAATTCTTAAATATTCTACAAAAAATCATCTAAAATTTTCAGGACATTTGGAGAACTTTTATTTTGGGGTATTTTTTATTTCAATGATGATTCAGAAAATAGACAGAAAATACTATTTTTGCTTCATTTAATCTAAATAACAGAAAGTAAAAGGAGGGTACAGAGAGTTGTGCTTTCTAACTTCATCCATCTCATGCTCATCAAAAGGAATCCACTAACAAGGTTGATCAAGTCTTGTTAACAAGCTCTTTCCAAATCGCATGAAACCGAAGAATTTTCGAATAACACTATGTTACCTCAACGGGGTTATGCACATCCCCAACAATAAGAATATCATATTTCTTCTTGACAGTAGGAAGAGGGAATTCGAAACCTCCTATAATAATCGTTGGAATTTTTCCAATACAATTTATACTGTGGACTTGAGGTTGTTTCCTCGGAAAGTGTACCGTATGCTCATTACCATTAACATGAAAAGTGACATTGCCTTTGTTGCAATCAATAACATCTCTTGCAGTATTCAAAAAGGGTCTACCAAGAATAATAGACATACTATCGTCCTAAGGAATACCAAGAATAACAAAGTCCGTTAAAATAGTAACGTTTGCAACCACAACAGGCACATCCTCACAAATACCGACAGGTACAACAGTTGATTTATCAGCCATTTGCAAAGATATTTCAGTGGGTGTCAACTTATTCAAATCAAGTCTATGATATAAAGAGAGAGGCATAACACTAACACCGGCTCCAAGATCACATAAAACAATTTTAACATAATTTCCTTTAATGGAGCATGGTATAGTTGGCACTCCGAGATCTCCTAGTTTCTTTGGTATTCCACCCTTAAAAGTATAATTGGCAAGCATGGTGGAAGTTTCAGCTTTCAGTATCTTTCTTTTATTAGTAACAATATCCTTCATGTATTAGCATAAAGATTCATTTTAAGCATATCAGTCAAACACATATGCAAAAAGATAGGTCTAACCATTTCAGCAAAGCACTCAAAATCCTCATCATCCTTTTTCTTGGATGGTTTAGGAGGAAAAGGCATGGGTTTCTCAACCCATGGTTCTCTTTCTTTACCATGCTTCCTAACAATGAAGTCTCTCTTATCATAATGTTGATTCTTTGATTGTGGGTTATCAAGATCAATAGCAGGTTCAACTTCTACATCATTGTTATTGCTAGGTTGAGCGTCAACATGAACATCATCACTAGGTTCATGTTCATTACCAGATTGTGTTTCAGCATCAGAAATAGAAATATCATTAGGATTCTCAGGTGTGTCAGCAACAGGTTCACTAGAAGCATGTAGAGTCCTATCATTTTTCCTTTTCCTCTTCTTAGAAGGACTAGGTGCATCAACATTAATTCTCTGAGAATCTTGCTCAATTCTCTTAGGGTGGCCCTAAGGATACAAAGGTTCCCGAGTCATTTTACCACCTCAAGTCACAACTCTAACAACATTTTCATTTTTCTTATTATCTAATTCATTGAGCAAACCATTCTGAGCTTTAAGTACTTGTTCTACTTGAGTAGTAACCATAGAAGCATGTTTACTAATAAGTTTAAGTTCACCCTTAACTATAGACATATTATCACTCAAGTGTTCAATCATATAAGAATTATGTTTCAATTGTCTACCAACATAGGCATTGAAGTTTTCTTGTTTAACAATAAAATTATCAAACTCATCCAAGCATTGGCTAGAAGACTTATTATGAGGAATGTCACCTTCATCAAATCTATAGAGAGAATTTACCTTTACTACGTGTGTCGGGTTATCAAGACCATGTATTTCTTCAATAGGTGGTAAATTCTTAACATCTTCAGCTTTAATACCCTTTTCTTTCATAGATTTCTTAGCCCCTTGCATATCTTCAGGGCTGAGAAATAGAATACCCCTTTTCTTCGGAGTTATCTTAGGAGTTGGTTCAGGAAGTGTCCAATCATTATCAATACTCATCATATTATTCAATAGCAATTCAGCTTGATCAACAGTTCTTTCCCTAAAAACACAACCAGTATAACTATCCAGGTGGTCTTTGGAAGCATCAGTTAGTCCATTATAAAAGATATCAAGTAGTTCATTTTTCTTGAGAGGATGATCAGGCAAAGAATTAAGTAATCAGAGAAGCCTCCCCCAAGCTTATGGGAGACTCTCTTCTTCAATTTGCACAAAATTATATATTTCCCTTAAGGCAGCTTGTTTCTTTTGAGCGGGGAAATATTTTGCAGAGAAGTAATAAATTATATCCTGGGGACTACGCACACAACCAGGATCAAGAGAATTAAACCATGTTTTAACATCACCCTTTAATGAGAACAGAAATAACTTAAGGATATAGTAATAACGAATTTTTTTCCTCATTAGTGAATAGGGTGGCTATATCATTTGATTTAGTAAGATGTGCCACAATTGTTTCAGATTCATAGCCATAAAAAGGATCAGATTCAACCAAAGTAATTAACTCAGGATCGACAGAGAAATCATAATCCTAATCAGAAATACAGATAGGTGAAGTAGCAGAAGCAGGGTCATATTTCATTCTAGCACTCAAGGATTTTTCATTCAACTTAGCTAACAGTTTCTTAAGATCATATCTATCATTGCAAGCTAAAAAATCTCTAGCAGTTTCTTCATCCATAACATAGCCCTCGGGCACAACAGGCAATTCATATCTGGGGGAGAATCTTCATCATCACTTTCATCAATATTATCAGTTTCAATAATTTCATTCTCTCTAACCCTAGCAAGTTGTTCATCAAGAAATTCACCTAATGGCACAATATTATCAAGCATAGAACTAGTTTCATCATATGCATCATGCATAGAAGAAGTGGCATCATCTATAACATGCGACATATCAGAATGAATAGCAGGTGTAGGTGTCGCAAATTTACTCATAACAGAAGGTGAATCAAGTGCAGAGCTAGATGGCAGTTCCTTACCTCCCCTCGTAGTTGAGGGAAAAATCTTGGTTCTTTCATCTTTCAAGTTCCTCATAGTGATCAACAGATATAAATCCCAAGTGACTCAAAGAATAGAGCTATGCTCTCGGTAACGGCGCCAGAAAATTGTCTTGATAACCCACAAGTATAGGGGATCGCAATAGTTTTCGAGGGTAGAGTATTCAACCCAAATTTATTGATTCGACACAAGGGGAGCCAAAGAATATTCTCAAGTATTAACAGTTGAGTTGTCAATTCAACCGCACCTGAAAGACTTAATATCTGCAGAGTATTTAGTAGCAAAGTAATATGGAAGTAACGGTAACGGTGGCAAAAGTAACAGTAGCAGTTTGATAGTAATTGTAACAATGGCAACAGAAAAGTAACTAAGTAGAGATCAATATGTGAAAAGCTCGTAGGCAATGGATCAGTGATGGATAATTATGTCGGATGCGATTCCTCATGCAACAGCTATAACATAGGGTGACAAAGAACTAGGTCCAATTCATCAATGTAATGTAGGCATGTATTCCAAATATAGTCATACGTGCTTTTGGAAAAGAACTTGAATGACATCTTTTGTCCTACCCTCCCATGGCAGTGGGGTCCTATTGGAAACTAAGGGATATTAAGGCCTCCTTTTAATAGAGTACCGGACCAAAGGATTAACACTTAGTGAATACATGAACTCCTCAAACTATAGTCATCATCGGGAGTGGTCCCGATTATTGTCACTTCAGGGTTACCGGATCGTAACACATAGTAGCTGACTATTGACTTGAAAAATAGGATGAAGAACTCACATATATTCATGAAAACATAATAGGTTCAGATCTGAAATCATGGCACTCGGGCCCTAGTGAAAAGCATTAAGCATAGCAAAGTCATAGCAACATCAATCTTAGAACATAATGGATACTAGGGATCAAACCCTAAATAAACTAACTCGATTACATGATAAATCTCATCCAACCCATCACCGCCCAGCAAACCTATGATGGAATTACTCACGCACGGTGGTGAGCATCATGAAATTTGTGATGGAGGAAGGTTGATGATGACGATGGCGACGAATTCCCCTCTTCGGAGCCCTGAACGGACTCCAGATCAACCCTCCCGAGAGAGATTAGGGCTTGCGTGCAGCTCCGTATCGTAAAATGCGATGAA
The DNA here is from genome assembly GCF_056163025.1 of Triticum urartu. NCBI lineage: Eukaryota > Viridiplantae > Streptophyta > Magnoliopsida > Poales > Poaceae > Triticum > Triticum urartu. The sequence continues at coordinate 123,804,330 of NC_141876.1, read as the reverse complement.
TCCTTCTCTTTGATTTTTTTCTCCTCGAACGTGAATATATAGAGTTGGAGTTGAGGTCGGTGGAGCCTTAGGGGGCCCACGAGACAGGGGGGAGCGCCCCCCACCCTCGTGGACATGATGTGGCCCCCCTGGTGTTGATTCTTTTGCTAGTATTTTTTATATATTCCAAAAATATTCTCCGTGAAGTTTTAGGTCATTCCGAGTACTTTTATTTCTGCACAAAAATAACACCATGGCAATTCTGCTGAAAACAGCGTTCGTCCGGGTTAGTTCCATTCAAATTATGAAATTTAGAGGCCAAAACAAGGTCAAAAGTGTTTGTAAAAGTAGATACGATGGATTCATATCACAGCTCATAAACAAGAAACATATCCTTAGTCCTTTTCAGTTATTTCAGGGTGTTCTAGACTGCTGTCCAGTGATCCACTCCAGGATTACTTTGGTACCTCCCTGCTAAACTCATATCAAGGCACACATCAGGTTTGGTACACAGCATTGCATACATGCTAGAACCTATGGCTGAAGCATAGGGAATGACTTTCATTTTCTCTCTATCTTCTCTAGTGGTCAGGCATTGAGTCTGACTCAACATCACACCTTGTAACACAGGCAAGAGCCCTTTCTTTGACTGATCCATTTTGAACTTCTTCAAAACTTTATCAAGGTATGTGCTTTGTGAAAGTCCAATTAAGCATCTTGATCTATCTCTATAGAAGGCAGCGGGAGGACACCGTGCTGAGGAAGGAGGAGGCCCAGATGGAGGAGGAGGACAGGCAAAGGAGGCGGGAGGAGGCCTAGAGGAGGAAGGAGGCGGACCAGAACAAGGATGGGTATGAGGTATGATCAATCATGCGCTTGCTCGTTCCTTTTGCTATGAGTTCAGTTTTCGTGTTCCTTTCTGCTCCTGTCTGAATTGGTAAAATGAGGATCATTAGCATTACTTTCTGTTCATCAGCGTGTTTTGACCAATCATCAGCATTTAGGCAGGTTTAGATCTCTGAAAAAACTGATGTTTGTTGTCACTATAATGGTAGAAGTAGAATAGTTGATCACAATTCTGTTGCATTACAATTTAAAACCCCAATCCCTTGCCATATTTTAGTTTCTACTAAAGAAATGCCTAAAAATGCCCACCTCAGCTTATGGATGATGCAGAGCGTGTTAATTCTTTGTATGGAATTTTAGCTAGTGTTTGATCTTGATGGAGTGACCGTTCTAAGGATAAATCACCACCCCGATCTCTATATCTAGTCAGGTGAGAGTGGTTCTGGCCTCGGTTGGATGAGGATGGGCCTGGGGTCTCTGGCGATTCGGGCGACGCGGCCCCTCCGCCTCCCCCGCTGCCTCCAGCATGCCTCACGGTCGACCCCCCCCCCCATCTGCCTCTCCGCTGCCGGCCACTGCCTCCTCGCCGCCCGCCCCCTCGTCGGAGGATGCGCCACCGCCGCCGGCCAGTCCCGAGCTATCCCGCTTCCGCTGGTCCGACCTCGTGGACGACAAGGTGGCCTCGCCCGCCGGTGACTGCCCTGGCTCACCCCCCCTCCCGTGCCCTCGGTCTCGCAGCCCCGCCGTGTGTGGTCACCGGCCTGGCCTCCCACGGGAGTGAAGGAAATATGCCCTAGAGGCAATAATAAAGTTGTTATTTATGTTTCCTTATATCATAATAAATGTTTATTATTCATGCTAGAATTGTATTAACTGGAAACTTAGTACATGTGTGAATACATAGACAAACAAAGTGTCCCTAGTATGCCTCTACTAGACTAGCTCGTTAGTCAAAGATGGTGAAAGTCTCCTGACCATACACATGTGTTGTCATTTGATGAACGAGATCACATCATTAGAGAATGGTGTGATGGACAAGACCCATCCGTTAGCTTAGCATAATGATCGTTTAGTTTTACTGCTATTGCTTTCATCATGACTTATACATGTTCCTCTGACTATGAGATTATGCAACTCCCGAATACCAGAGGAACACCTTGTGTGCTATCAAACATCACAACGTAACTGGGTGATTATAAAGATGCTCTACAGGTGTCTCTGATGGTGTTTGTTGAGTTGGCATAGATCGAGATTAGGATTTGTCACTCCGTGTATCGGAGAGGTATCTCTGGGCCCTCTCGGTAATGCACATCACTATAAGCCTTGCAAGCAATGTGACTAATGAGTTAGTTACGGGATGATGCATTATGGAACGAGTAAGGAGACTTGCCGATAACGAGATTGAACTAGGTTTGATGACATCGATGATTGAATCTCGGGCAAGTAACATACCGATGACAAAGGGAATAACGTATGTTGTTATGCGGTTTGACTGATACAGGTCTTCGTAGAATATGTATGAACCAATATGAGCATCCAGGTTCCGCTATTGGTTATTGACCGGAGATGTGTCTCGGTCATGTCTACATAGTTCTTGAACCTGTAGGGTCTGCATGCTTAACGTTTGATGACGATTTGTATTTTGAGTTATGTGATTTGATGACCGAAGTTTGTTCAGAGTCCCGGATGAGATCATGGACATGACGAGGAGTCTCAAAATGGTCGAGAGGTAAAGATCGTTATATTGGAAGGTAATATTCTGATACCAGAATGGTTCCGAAGTGTTTCGTGTATTTTTTGGAGTATCGGGAGGTTACCGGAACCCCCCGGGGAAGTAGTCAGCCTTAATGGGCTTTAGGGGAAAGGAGAGAAGGGCCTCAAGGGGTGGCTGCGCCACCCTCCATGACTGGTCCGAATTGGACTAGGAGGGGGCGGCGCCCCCCTCTTTCTTTCTCCCCTCTTCCTCCTCCCCTTGGGCTGGCCTCTTCTTCCCCCTCCTTTATATACATGGGAGGGGGGCACCCCAAAGGCACACCAAGTCTTCTCTTAGTCATGTGCGGTTCCCCCTCCAAAGTTACACACCTCAATCATAATGTCGTAGTGCTTAGGCGAAACCCTGCGACGGTAACTTCATCATTACCGTCGCCACGCCGTCATGCTGATGGAACTCTCCCTCGTCCTCAACTGGATCAAGAGCCCGAGGGACGTCATCATGATGAACGTGTGCTGAACACGGAGGTGCTGTACGTTCAGTGCTAGGATCGGTTGGATCGCGAAGACGTTTGACTACATCAACTGCATTACTAAACACTTCCGCTTTCGGTCTACGAGGGTACATGGACACACTCTTCCCACTCATTGCTATGCTTCTCCTAGATAGGTCTTGCGTGATCGTAGGATTTTTTTTGAAATACTGCGTTCCCCAACAGTGGCATCCGAGCCAGGTCTATGCGTAGATGCTATATGCATGAGTAGAACACAAAGAGTTGTGGGCGATAATAGTCATACTGCTTACCACCAATGTCTTTCTTTGATTCGGCGGCATTGTTGGATGAATTGGCCCAGACCGACATTACATGACCGCGTTCATGATATTGGTTCTACCGACGTGCTTCACACACAGGTGACTGGCGGGTGTCTGTTTCTCCAACTTTAATTGAATCGAGTTTGACTACGACCAGTCCTTGTTGAAGGTTAAAACATCACACTTGACGAAAAATCGTTGTGGTTTTGATGAGTAGGTAAGAACGGTTCTTGCTAGAAGCCCGTAGCAGCCACGTAAAACTTGCAACAACAAAGTAGAGGACATCTAACTTGTTTTGCAGGGCATGTTGTGATGTCATATGGTCAAGACGTGATGAGATATAAATTGTTGTATGAGATGATCATGTTTTCTAAATGTTATTGGCAACTGGCAGGAGCCTTATGGTTGTCGCTTTATTGTATGAAATGCAACCGCCATGTAATTGCTTTACTTTATCACTAAGCTCTAGCGATAGTCGTAGAAGCAATAGTTGGCGAGACGACAATGATGCTATGATGGAGATCAAGGTGTCAAGCCGGTGATGATGGAGATCATGACAGTGCTTTGGAGATGGAGATCAAAGGCACAAGATGATGATGGCCATATCATGTCACATATTTTGATTGCATGTGATGTTTATCCTTTATGCATCTTATTTTGCTTAGTACGACAGTAGCATTATACGATGATCCCTCACTAAATTTCAAGGTATAAGTGTTTTCCCTGAGTATGCACCGTTGCTACAATTCGTCGTGCCGAGACACCACGTGATGATCGGGTGTGATAAGCTCTACATTCACATACAACGGGTGCGAGTCATTTTTGCACGTGCAAAATACTCGGGTTAAACTTGACGAGCATAGCATATGCAGATATGGCCACGGAACACTAAGACTGAAAGTTCGAACGTGAATCATATAGTAGATATGATCAACATAGTGATGTTCACCGTTGAAAACTACTCCATCTCACGTGATGATCGGACATGGTTTAGTTGATATGGATCACGTGATCATTTAGATGACTAGAGGGATGTCTATCTAAGTGGGAGTTCTTAAGTAATATGATTAATTGAACTTTAATTTATCATGAACTTAGTACCTGATAGTTTTTGCATGTCTATGTTGTGGTAGATCAATGGCCCGTGCTACTGTTCCTTTGAATTTTAATGCATTCCTAGAGAAAGCTAAGTTGAAAGATGATGGTAGCAATTTCATGGACTAGGTCCATAAATTGAGGATTATCCTCATTGCTGCACAGAAGAATTACGTCTTGGAAGCACCGCTAGGTGCAAGACCCGTTGCAGGAGCAACTCCGGACGTTATGAATGTCTGGCAGAGCAAAGCTGATGACTACTCGATAGTTCAGTGTGCCCTGCTTTATGACTTAGAATCAGGACTTCAAAGACGTTTTGAACATCATGGAGCATATGAGATGTTCCAGGAGTTGAAGTTAATATTTCAAGCAAATGACCGAATTGAGAGATATGAAGTCTCCAATAAGTTCTATAGCTGCAAGATGAAGGAGAATAGTTCTGTTAGTGAACACATACTCAGAATGTCTGGGTACCACAACCACTTGACTCAACTGGGAGTTAATCTTCCTGGTGATAGTGTCATTGACAGAGTTTTTCAATCACTGCCACCAAGCTACAAAAGCTTCATGATGAACTATAATATGCAAGGGATGGATAAGACAATTCCCGAGCTCTTCGTGATGCTAAAGGCTGTGGAGGTAGAAATCAAGAAGGAGCATCAAGTGTTTATGGTTAACAAGACCACTAATTTCAAGAAAAATGGCAAAGGGAAGAAAGGGAACTTCAAGAAGAATGACAAGCAAGTTGCTGCTCAAGTGAAGAAGCCCAAGTTTGGACCTAAGCCTGAGACTGAGTGCTTCTACTACAAAGGGACTGGTCACTGGAAGCGGAACTGCCCCAAGTATTTGGCGGATAAGAAGGATGGAAAAGTGAAAGGTATATTTGATATACATGTTATTGATGTGTACCTTACTAATGCTCGTAGTAGCGCCTGGGTATTTGATACTGGTTCTGTTGCTCATATTTGCAACTCGAAACGTGGGCTACGGATTAAACGAAGATTGGCTAAGGACGAGGTGACGATGCACGTGGGAAATGGTTCCAAAGTCGATGTGATCGCCATCGGCACGCTACCCCCACATCTACCATCAGGATTAGTTTTAGACCTAAATAATTGTTATTTGGTGCCAGCGTTGAGCATGAACATTATATCTGGATCTTGTTTAATGTGAGACAATTATTCATTTAAATCAGAGAATAATGGTTGTTCTATTTATATGAGTACTATCTTTTGTGGTCATGCACCCTGGATGAGTGGTCCATTTTTTGTTGAATCTCGATTTTAATGATACACATATTCATAATATTGAAGCCAAAAGATGCAAAGTTAATAATGATAGTGCAAATTATTTGTGGCACTGCCGTTTAGGTCATATTGGTGTAAAGACATGAAGAAACTCCATGCTGATGGGCTTTTGAAATCACTTGATGCTTGCGAACCATGCCTCATGGGCAAGATGAGTAAGACTTTGTTCTCCAGAACAATGGAGCGAGCAACTGACTTGTTGGAAATAATACATACTGATGTATGCGGTCCGATGAGTGTTGAGGCTTGCGGTAGGTATCACTATTTTCTAACCTTCACAGATGATTTGAGCAGATAGGGGTATATCTACTTGATGAAACATAAGTCTGAAACACTTGAAAAGCTCAAAGAATTTCAGAGTGAAGTGGAAAATCATCATAACAAGAAAATAAAGTTTGTACGATCTGATCGTGGAGGTGAATAGTTGAGTTATGAGTTTGGTCTTTATTTGAAACAATGTGGAATAGTTTTGCAACTCACGCCGCCAGGAAGACCACAGGGTAATGGTGTGTCCGAACGTCGTAACCGTACTTAATTGGATATGGTGCGATCTATGATGTCTCTTACTCATTTACCGCTATCGTTTTGGGGTTATGCTTTAGAGACAGCTGCATTCACATTGAATAGGGCATCATCTAAATCCGTTGAGACGACACCATATGAACTATGGTTTGGCAAGAAACCAAAGGTGTCATTTCTTAAAGTTTGGGGCTGCAATGCTTATGTGAAAAAGCTTCAACCTGATAAGCTCGAACCCAAATTGAAGAAATGTGTCTTCGTAGGATACCCAAAAGATACTATTGGGTACACCTTCTATCACAGATCCGAAGGCAAGATATTCGTTGCTAAGAATGGATCCTTTCTAGAGAAGGAGTTTCTCTCGAAAGAAGTGAGTGGGAGGAAAGTATACCTTGATGAGGTAAATGTACCTTCTCCTGAATTGGAAAGTAGTTCATCACAGAAACCAGTTCCAGTGAACCCTACACCAATTAGTGAGGAAGCTAATGATGATGATCATGAAACTTCAGATCAAGTTACTACTGAACCTCGTAGGTCAACCAGAGTACGATCCGCACCAGAGTGGTATGGTAATCCTGTTCTGGAAGTCATGTTACTTGACCATGACGAACCTACGAACTATGAGGAAGCGATGATGAGCCCTGATTCCGCAAAATGGCTTGAGGCCATGAAATCTGAGATGGGATCCATGTATGAGAACAAAGTGTGGACTTTGGTTGACTTGCCCGATTTATCGGCAAGCCATAGAGAATAAATGGATCTTCGGGAAGAAGACTGACGCTGACGGTAATGTTACTGTCTACAAAGCTCGACTTGTTGCGAAAGGTTTTTGACAAGTTAAAGGAGTTGACTACGATGAGACCTTCTCACCCGTAGCGATGCTTAAGTCTATTCGAATCATGTTAGCAATTGCCGCATTTTATGATTATGAAATTTGGCAAATGGATGTCAAAACTGCATTCCTTAATGGATATCTTAAAGAAGAGTTGTATATGATGCAACCAGAAGGTTTTGTCGATCCAAAAGGTGCTAACAAAGTGTGCAAGCTCCAGCGATCCATTTATGGACTTGTGCAAGCCTCTCAGAGTTGGAATATATGGTTTGATAGTGTGATCAAAGCATATGGTTTTATACAGACTTTTGGAGAAGCCTGTATTTACAAGAAAGTGAGTGGGAGCTCTGTAGCATTTTGCTACCTCTTGAGCACTGCGTTGGTTTTCCCCTGAAGAGGAAAGGGTGATGCAGTAAAGTAGCGTAAGTATTTCCCTTAGTTTTTGAGAACCAAGGTATCATTCCAGTAGGAGATCATGCTCGAGTCCCACACACCTACACACACAAATAAGAACCTCGCAACCAACGCGATATAGGGGTTGTCAATCCCTTCACGGTCACTTACGAGAGTGAGATCTGATAGATATGATAATATAATATTTTTGGTATTTTTATGATAAAGAGAAATAAAGATGCAAAGTAAAATAAACAGCAATAGAAATAGCTAAGTGTTGGAAGATTAATATGATGGAAGGTAGTCCCGGGGGCCATAGGTTTCAGTAGTGGCTTCTCTCAAGAGCATAAGTATTACGGTTGGTAAACGAATTACTACCGAGCAATTGATAGAATTGAGCATAGTTATGAGAATATCTAGGTATGATCATGTATATAGGCATCACATCCGTGACAAGTAGACCAAAATGATTCTGCATCTACTACTATTACTCCACACATCGACCGCTATCCAGCATGCATCTAGAGTATTAAGTTCATAAGAACAGAGTAATGCTTTAAGTAAGATGACATGATGTAGAGGGATAAACTCATGCAATATGATATAAACCCCATTTTTTTATCCTCAATGGCAACAATACAATACGTGCCTTGTTGCCCCTGCTGTCACTGGGAAAGGACACCACAAGATTAAACCCAAAGCTAAGCACTTCTCCCATTGCAAGAAAGATCAATCTAGTAGGCCAAACCAAACTGATAATTCGAAGAGACTTGCAAAGATAACCAATTATACATAAAAGAATTCAGAGGAGATTCAAATATGGTTGATAGATGAACTTGATCATAAACCCACAATTCATCGGATCTCGACAAACACACCGTAAAAGTAGATTACATCGAATAGATCTCCAAGAAGATCAAGGAGAACTTTGTATTGAGATCCAAAGAGAGAGAAGAAGCCATCTAGCTAATAACTATGGACCTGAAGGTCTGAGGTAAACTACTCACACATCATCGGAGAGGCTATGGTGTTGATGTAGAAGCCCCTCCGGCGTAGCGCCGGAAAAGGCCCCAAGATGGGATCTCACGAGTACAGAAGGTTGCGGTGGTGGAAATAGGGTTTTGGCACCCTCCCTGATGTTTCTAGGGTATATGGGTATATATAGGAGGAAGAAGTACGTCGGTGGAGCAAAGAGGGGCCCACGAGGGTGGAGGGCGTGCTTGGGGGAGGTGGGCGCTCCCCCTACCTCGTGCCTTCCTCCTTGATTGCTTTACATAGAATCCAAGTCCTCTGGATCATGTTTGTTCCGAAAATCACATTCCCGAAGGTTTCATTCCGTTTGGACTCCGTTTGATATCCTTTTCCTTCGAAACACTAAAATAGGCAAAAAAACAGCAATTTGGGCTGGTTAATAGTTTAGTCCCAAAAATAATATAAAAGTGTATAATAAAGCCCATTAAACATCCAAAACAGAATATAATATAGCATGGAACAATAAAAAATTATAGATACGTTGGAGACGTATCAAGCATCCCCAAGCTTAATTCCTACTCGTCCTCGAGTAGGTAAATGATAAAAACAGAATTTTTGATGTGGAATGCTACTTAGAATTTTCAATGTAATTCTCTTATTTGTGGTATGCATATTCAGATCGGAAAGATTCAAGACAAAAGTTTAATATTGACATAAAAATAATAACATAGCCAAAGAAAGTTATCCCTACAAAATCATATAGTCTGGTTATGCTCTATCTTCATCACACAAAATATTTAAATCATGCACAACCTCGATGACAAGCCAAGCAATTTCTTACTTTTGATGTTCTCAAACTTTTTCAATCTTCACGCAATACATGAGCGTGAGCCATGGACATAGAACTATATGTGGAATAGAATGGTGGTTGTGGAGAAGACAAAAAAGGAGAAGATAGTCTCACATCGACTAGGCGTATCAAGGGGCTATGGAGATGCCCATTAATAAATATCAATGTGAGTGAGTAGGGATTGCCATGCAATGGATGCACTAGAGCTATAAGTGTATGAAAGCTCAACAAAAGTAACTAAGTAGGTGTGCATCCAACTCGCTTGCTCATGAAGACCTAGGGCATTTTGAGGAAGCCCATCATTGGAATATACAAGCCAAGTTCTATAATGAAAAATTCCCACTAGTATATGAAAGTGATATCATAGGAGACTCTCTATCATGAAGATCATGGTGCTACTTTGAAGCACAAGTGTGGTAAAAGGATAGTAGCATTGTCCCTTCTCTCTTTTTCTCTCATTTTTTGGGCCTTCTCTTTTTTATGGTCTTTCTATTTATTTTTCGTCCAGAGTCTCATCCCGACTTGTGTGGGAATCATAGTCTCCAGCATCCTTTCCTCACTTGGGACAATGCGCTAATAATGATGATCATCACACTTTATTTACTTACAACTCAAGAATTACAACTCAATACTTAGAACAAAATATGACTCTATGTGAATGCCTCCGGTGGTGTACCGGGATATGCAATGAATCAAGAGTGACATGTATGAAAGAATTATGAATGGTGGCTTTGCCACAAATACGATGTCAACTACATGATCACGCAAAGCAATTATGACAATGATGAAGCGTGTCATAGTAAACGAAACGGTTGTAAGTTGCATGGCAATATATCTCGGAATGGCTATGGAAATGCCATGATAGGTAGGTATGGTGGCTGTTTTGAGGAAGGTATATGGTGGGTGTATGATACCGGCAAAAAGTGCGCGGTATTAGAAAGGCTAGCAATGGTGGAAGGATGAGAGTGCGTATAATCCATGGACTCAACATTAGTCATAAAGAACTCATATACTTGTTGCAAAAATCTACAAGTTATCAAAGCAAAGTATTATGTGCATGCTCCTAGGGGGATAGATTGGTAGGAAAAGACCATCGCTCGTCCCCGACCGCCACTCATAAGGAAGACAATCAATAAATAAATCATGCTCCGACTTCATCACATAACGGTTCACCATACGTGCATGCTATGGGAATCACAAACTTTAACACAAGTATTTCTCAAATTCATAACCACTCAACTAGCATGACTCTAATATCACCATCTTCATATCTCAAAACAATTACCAAGCATCAAACTTCTCATAGTATTCAACACACTCATAAGAATTTTTTTACTAATCTTGGATGCCTATCACTTTAGGACTAATTTTTAAGATTAAAGAAAATTACCATGCTGTTTTTTAGGACTCTCAAAATAATATAAGTGAAGCATGAGATAACAATAGTTTCTATAAAATAAATCCACCACCGTTCTCTAAAAGATATAAGTGAAGCACTAGAGCAAAAACTATATAGCTCAAAAGATATAAGTGAAGCACATAGAGTATTCTAATAAATTCCGAACCATGTGTGTCTCTCTCAAAAAGGTGTGTGCAGCAAGGATGACTGTGGTAAACTAAAAATCAAAGACTCAAATCATACAAGATGCTCCAAGCAAAACACATATCATGTGGTGAATAAAAATATAGCTCCAAGTAAAGTTACCGATTGACGAAGACGAAAGAGGGGATGCCTTCCGGGGCATCCCCAAGCTTTGGCTTTTTGGTGTAATTAGATTACCATGGGGTGCCATGGGCATCCCTAAGCTTGGGCTCTTGCCACTCCTTGTTCCATAATCTATCAAATCTTTACCCAAAACTTGAAAACTTCACAACACAAAACTCAACAGAAAATCTCATGAGTTCCGTTAGCGAAAGAAAACAAAACACCACTTCAAGGTACTGTATTGAACTCATTATTTATTTATATTGGTGTTAAACCTACTATATTCAAACTTCTCCATGGTTTATAAACTCTTTTACTAGCCATAGATTCATCAAAATAAGCAAACAACACACGAAAAACAGAATCTGTCAAAAACAGAACAGTCCGTAGTAATCTGTAACTAACGCAAACTTCTGGAACCTCAAAAATTCTAAATTAAATTTCTGGAGGTGAGGAATTTATATTTTAATCATATTCAAAAATAATTAACTAAATATCACTCTCCAAATAAAAATGGCATCAGTTCTAGTGAGCGCTAAAGTTTCTGTTTTTTACAGCAAGATCAAAAAGACTTTTCCCAAGTCTTCCCAACGGTTCTACTTGGCACAAACACTAATTAAACACAAAAAAAGAACCAAAACAGAGGCTAGATAAATTATTTATTACTGAACAGGATCAAAAAGCAAGGAATAAAAATAAAATTGGGTTGCCTCCCAACAAGCGCTATCGTTTAACGCCCCTAGCTAGGCATAAAAGCAAGGATAGATCTAGGTATTGCCATCTTTGGTAGGCAATTCATAAGTGGTTCTCATAATAGATTCATATGGCAATTTAATTTTATTTCTAGGGAAGTGTTCCATGCCTTTCCTTAGCGGAAATTGGAATCTAATATTCCCTTCCTTCATATCAATAATTGCACCAATCGTTCTAAGGAAAGGTCTACCAAGAATAATTGGACATGAAGGACTGCAATCTATGTCAACAACAATGAAATCTACGGGCACATAGTTCCTATTTGCAACAATAAAAACATCATTAATTCTTACCATAGGTTTCTTAATAGTGGAATCCGCAAGGTGCAAGTTTAAAGAACAATCATCAAATTCACGGAATCCTAGCAAATCACATAACATTTTCGGAATCGTGGAAACACTAGCACCCAAATCACACAAAGCATAGCATTCATGATTTTTAATTTTAATTTTAATAGTAGGTTCCCACTCATCATAAAGTTTTCTAGGGATATAAACTTCCAACTCAAGTTTTTCTTCATAAGATTGCATCAAAGCATCAATGATATGTTTAGTAAAAGCTTTATTTTGACTATAGGCATGAGGAGAATTTAGCACGGATTGCAACAAGGAAATACAATCTATCAAAGACCAATTATCATAATTAAATTCCTTGAAATTCAAAATAGTGGGTTCATTGATATCTAAAGTTTTGACCTCTTCAATCCCACTTTTACTAATTTTTGCATCAAGATCTAAAAACTCAGAATTTTTGGAACGCCTTCTAGGTAAAATGGCTCATCTTCAGTCCCATCATTATCAAGATTAATATTTCAAAACAAAGATTTAATAGGAGACACATCAATAACTTTTAGATCTTCATATTTATTTTCATAGAAACTAGAAGAACACGCTTTCACAAAGCAATCTTTCTTAGCACGCATCCTAGCGGTTCTTTCTTTGCACTCATCAATGGAAATTCTCATGGCTTTGAGAGACTCATTGATACCATGCTTAGGTGGAATAGATCTAAGTTTCAAAGAATCAACATCAAGAGAAATTCTATCAACGTTCCTAGCCAATTCATCAACCTTAAGCAATTTTTCTTCAAGCAAAGCATTAAAATTCTTTTGTGAATTCATAAACTCCTTAACACTAGTCTCAAATTCAGAGGACATCTTAATAAAATTTTCATAAGAATTGTTGTAGGAATTACCATAATTATTAGAGGAGTTACTAGGGAATGGCTTAGGATTAAAGTTTCCTCTATACGCTTTGTTACCAAAATTATTCCTACCAACAAAATTCACATCCATAGATTCATTCTTATTCTCAATCAAGGTACACAAAGGCAAATCATTAGGATCATAGGAAACACTCCTATTAGCAAACAATTTCATAAGTTCATCCATCTTTCCAGTCAAAACATTAATTTCTTCTATCGCATGCATTTTTTTATTGGTAGATCTTTCGGTGTGCCATTGAGAATAATTAACCATAATATTATCTAGGAGTTTAGTAGCTTCTCCTAAAGTGATTTCCATAAAAGTGCCTCCCACGGCCGAATCTAAAAGATTTCTAGATGCAAAATTCGACCTGGCATAAAATTTTTGTATAATCATCCAAAGATTCAAACCATGTGTAGGGCAATTACGTATCATTAATTTCATCCTCTCCCAAGCTTGGGCAACATGTTCATGATCAAGTTGCTTAAAATTCATAATATTGTTTCTAAGAGAGATGATTTTAGCGAGAGGAAAATATTTGAGATAAAAGCATCTTTGCACTTATTCCATGAATCAATACTGTTTTTAGGCAAAGACGAAAACCAAGCTTTAGCACGATCTCTAAGGGAAAAAGGAAATAGCTTCAATTTAACAATATCATTGTCCACATCTTTCTTCTTTTGCATATCACACAAATCAACCAAAGCTATTTAGATGGGAAGTGGCATCTTCACTAGGAAGGCCGGCGAATTGATCTTTCATGACAAGATTCAACAAAGCAGCATTAATTTCACAAGATTCAACATCGGTAAGAGGAGCAATCGGAGTGCTAGGAAAATCATTGTTGTTGGTATTGGCAAAGCCACACAATTTAGTATTGTCTTGAGCCATCATGACAAGCAAGCAATCCAACACACGAGCAAACAAGAGGCAAGCGAAAAAGTGGCAAACGGAAAAAGAGAGGGCGAATAAAACGGCAAGGGTGAAGTGGGGAGAGGAAAATGAGAGGCAAATGGAAAATAATGTAATGCGAGGGATAAGAGTTTTTGATGGGTACTTGGTATGTCTTGACTTGTGCATAGACTCCCCGGTAACGGTGCCAGAAATGGCTCGTTGTCGGGAGTCAAATCTTGACTTGACATGGCGCAAATCTCCCCGACAATGGCGCCAGAAATCCTTCTTGCTACCTCTTGAGCACTGCGTTGGTTTTCCCTTGAAGAGGAAAGGGTGATGCAGTAAAGTAGCATAAGTATTTCCCTCAGTTTTTGAGAACCAAGGTATCAATCCAGTAGGAGATCACGCTCGAGTCCCACACACCTACACAAAAAAATAAGAACCTCGCAACCAACGCGATAAAGGGGTTGTCAATCCCTTCACGGTCACTGACGAGAGTGAGATCTGATAGATATGATAAGATAATATTTTTGGTATTTTTATGATAAAGAGAAATAAAGATGCAAAGTAAAATAAACGGCAATAGAAATAGCTAAGTGTTGGAAGATTAATATGATGGAAGATAGACCCGGGAGCCATAGGTTTCACTAGTGGCTTCTCTCAAGAGCATAAGTATTACGGTGGGTAAACGAATTACTATCGAGCAATTGATAGAATTGAGCATAGTTATGAGAATATCTAGGTATGATCATGTATATAGGCATCACATCCGTGACAAGTAGACCGAAACGATTCTGCATCTACTACTATTACTCCACACATCGACTGCTACCCAACATGCATCTAGAGTATTAAGTTAATAAGAATAGAGTAATGCTTTAAGTAAGATGACATGATGTAGAGGGATAAACTCATGCAATATGATATAAACCCGATCTTTTTATCCTCGATGGCAACAATACAATACGTGCCTTGCTGCCCCTGTTGTCACTGGGAATGGACACCGCAAGATTGAACCCAAAGCTAAGCACTTCTCCCATTGCAAGAAAGATCAATCTAGTAGGCCAAACCAAACTGATAATTCGAAGAGACTTGCAAAGATAACTAATCATACATAAAAGAATTCAGAGGAGATTCAAATATTGTTCATAGATAAACTTGATCATAAACCCACAATTTATCGGATCTTGACAAACACACCGCAAAAGAAGATTACATCGAATAGGTCTCCAAGAAGATCGAGGAGAACTTTGCATTGGGATACAAAGAGAGAGAAGAAGCCATCTAGCTAATAACTATGGACCCGAAGGTCTGAGGTAAACTACTCACACATCATCAGAGAGGCTATGGTGTTGATGTAGAAGCCCTCCGTGATCAATGCCCCTCCGGTGGTGCGCCGAAAAAGGCCCCAAGATGGGATCTCACTGGTACAGAAGGTTGCGGCGGTGGAAATAGGGTTTTGGCTCCGTCCCTGATGTTTCCAGGGTATATGGGTATATATAGGAGGAAGAAGTATGTCGGTGGAGCAACAAGGGGCCAACGAGGGTGGAGGGCACGCCTGGGGGAGGTGGGCGCGCCCCCCTGCCTCGTGCCTTCCTCGTTGATTGCTTTACATAGACTCCAAGTCCCCTGGATCACGTTTGTTCTGAAAATCATGTTCCCAAAGGTTTCATTCCGTTTGGACTCCGTTTGATATCCTTTTCCTTCGAAACACTGAAATAGGCAAAAAACAGCAATTTGGGCTGGGCCTTCGGTTAATAGGTTAGTCCCGAAAATAATATAAAAGTGTATAATAAAGCCCATTAAACATCAAAAACAGAATATAATATAGCATGGAACAATAAAAAATTATAGATACGTTGGAGACGTATCACATTTCTAATATTATATGTGGATGACATATTGTTGATTCGAAATACCTCAGTGAAGCTGCTTATATATTGGGCATCAAGATCTATAGAGATAGATCAAGACGCTTAATTGGACTTTCACAAAGCACATATCTTGATAAAGTTTTGAAGCAGTTCAAAATGGATCAGTCAAAGAAAGGGTTCTTGCCTGTGTTACAAGGTGTGAAGTTGAGTCAGACTCAATGCCCGACCACTGCAGAAGATAGAAAGAAAATGAAAGTCATTCCCTATGCCTCAGCCATAGGTTCTATCATGTGTGCAATGCTGTGTACCAGACCTGATGTGTGCCTGGACAGCGGTCAAGAACATCCTGAAATACCTGAAAAGGACTAAGGATATGTTTCTTGTTTATGGAGGTGACAAAGAGCTCGTCATAAATGGTTACGTCGACGCAAAGCTTTGACACTGATTCGGATGACTCTAAGTCACAGATTGGATACATATTTATATTGAATGGTGGAGCTATCAGTTGGCACACTTCCAAGCAGAGCGTCATGGTGGGATCTACGTGTGAAGCAGAGTACATAGCTGCTTCGGAAGCAGCAAATGAAGGAGTCTGGATGAAGGAGTTCATATCCGATCTAGGTGTAATAGCTAGTGCATCGGGTCCAATGAAAATCTTTTGTGACAATACTGGAGCAATAGCCTTGGCGAAGGAATCCATATTTTACAAGAGAACCAAACACATCAAGAGACGCTTCAATTCCATCCGCGATGAAGTCAAGGAGGGAGACATAGAGATTTGCAAAATACACACGGATCTGAATGTTGCAGACCCGTTGACTAAGCCTCTCTCATGACCAAAACATGATCAGCACCAAGACTCCATGGGTGTTAGAATCATTACTCTAATGCAAGTGGGAGACTGAAGGAAATATCCCCTAGAGGCAATAATAAAGTTGTTATTTATACTTCCTTATATCATGATAAATGTTTATAATTCATGCTAGAATTGTATTAACCGGAAACTTAGTACATGTGTGAATACATAGACAAATAGAGTGTCCCTAGTATGACTCTACTAGACTAGCTCATTAATCAAAGATGGTTCGAGTTTCCTAACCATAGACATGTGTTGTCATTTGATGAATGGGATCACATCATTAAAGAATGATGTGATGGACAAGACCCATCTGTTAGCTTAGCATAATGATCATTTAGTTTTACTGCTATTGCTTTCATCATGACTTATACATGTTCCTCTGACTATGAGATTATGCAACTCCCGAATACCGGAGGAACACCTTGTGTGCTATCAAACATCACAATGTAACTGGGTGATTATAAAGATGCTCTAAAGGTGTCTCCGATGGTGTTTGTTGAGTTGGCATAGATCGAGACTAGGATTTGTCACTCCGTGTATCGGAGAGGTATCTCTGGGCCCTCTCGGTAATGCACATCACTATAAGCCTTGCAAGCAATGTGACTAATGAGTTAGTTACGGGATGATGAATTACGGAACGAGTAAAGAGACTTGCCGGTAACGAGATTGAAATAGGTATGATGATACCGACGATTGAATCTCGGGCAAGTAACATACCAATGACAAAGGGAATAACGTATGTTGTTATGCGGTTTGACCGATAAAGGCCTTCATAGAATATGTAGGAACCAATATGAGCATCCAGGTTCCGCTATTGGTTATTCACCGAAGATGTGTCTCGGTCATGTCTACATAGTTCTCAAACCCATAGGGTCTGCACGCTTAACGTTCGATGACGATTTGTATTATGAGTTATGTGATTTGAGGACCGAAGTTTGTTCAGAGTCGCGGATGAGATCACGGACATGACGAGGAGTTTCGAAATGGTCGAGAGGTAAAGATAAATATATTGGAAGGTTATATTCGGACACCGGAATGGTTCCGAAGTGTTTCAGGTATTTTCTGGAGTACCGGGAGGTTACCGGAACCCCCCGGGGAAGTAGGGGGCCTTAATGGGATTTAGGGGAAAGGAGAGAAGGGCCTCAAGGGGTGGCTGTGCCACCCCCCATGGCTGGTACGAATTGGACTAGGAGGGGGCGGCGCCCCCCTCTTTCCTTCTCCCCTCTTCCTCCTCCCCTCCTTCTCCTAGTTGGAATAGGAAAGGGGGGTGGGGTGCGAATCCTACTTGGACCAGGAGACCAAGTAGGACTCCCCCTTTGGCGCACCCCTTGGGCCGGCCTCCTCTTCACCCCTCCTTTATATACGTGGGAGGGAGGCAGCCCAAAGGCACAGCAAGTCTTCTCTTAGCCGATTGCGGTGCCCCCCTCCACAGTTACACACCTCAGTCATATTGTCATAGTTCTTAGGCAAAGCCCTGCGCCGGTAACTTCTTCATCACCGTCGCCACACCGTCATGATGATGGAACTCTCCCTCGTCCTCAACTGGATCAAGAGGTCGAGGGATGTCATCGAGTTGAACGTGTGCTGACTGCGGAGGTGTCGTACGTTCGGTGCTAGAATCGGTTGGATCGCGAAGACGTTCGACTACATCAATCGCGTTTCTAAATGCTTCCGCTTTTGGTCTACGAGGGTATGTGGACACACTCTTCCCGCTCGTTGCTATGCTTCTAGTAGATAGATCTTGCGTGATTGTATGATTTTTTTTGAAATATTGCGTTCCCCAACAGGGAGCGCCAACGCCTCTAACCCGCGGCCGGCGCCGCAGACTCGACCGGCGAGCACTGCTCGCTTGGTCAGGGCCCAAGGCTCCGCTTTGCGGAGGTGTCGGGCTCGACGCTGCCGGTCCTGTGGTGTAGCCGTCCTGGCGTGGCTCGCCGTCTGCGCTTTGTCCGCCCTCCCCTGACCTCTCGGACGTTGGCCATCATCGGCGTTGGTGCCCCAGCTCCCATGATCCGCAGGTCTCCATTCCGGCCGTTTATCGCGGCTTTCGACTCGTTGGCTCTTCAATTCCAGGCTTCCTCCCCCCAGGCAACTCTGGCCGGCCCTGCATCGCACTCCTGCTCCGGCGACGGTGGTGGCGGCGGCGGCGGCTCGTCGAGGGGAAACCCTCCGAGCCTGTGACTCGCCCCGTTCGCAGGCCCCTGCGCTGGCAGGCCAGGGCATCCTGGGCCGTGGCCCGGCTCCCCCTTCCCCACCCCCCTCTGCTGGGCAGGACCGGGTGGGCCGCCCCCCTCTCCAGGCCTTTCCGCGTGCCTTGATAACCCACATGTATAGGGGATCGCAACAATTTTCGAGGGTAGAGTATCCAACCCAAATTTATTGATTCGACACAAGGGGAGCCAAAGAATATTCTCAAGTATTAGCAGCTGAGTTGTCAATTCAACAACACCTGGAAACTTAATATGCGCAGCAAGGTATTTAGTAGCAAAGTAATATGAGAGTTGTGGTAACGATAGCAAAAGTAATATTTTTGGTTTTATAGTGATTGTAATAGTAGCAACGGAAAAGTAAATAAGCGAAGAACTATATATGAAAAGCTCGTAGGCAATGGATCAGTGATGGATAATTATGTTGGATGTGATTCCTCATGCAATAGTTATAACATAGGGTGACACAGAACTAGCTCCAGTTCATCAATGTACTGTAGGTATGTATTCCGAATATAGTCATACGTGCTTATGGAAAAGAACCCTCCCGTGGTAGCGGGGTCCTATTGGAAACTAAGGGATATTAAGGCCTCCTTTTAATAGAGTACCGGACCAAGCATTAACACATAGTGAATACATGAACTCCACACACTACGGTCATCACCGGTAAGTATCCCGCTTATTGTCACTTCGGGGTTAACGGATCATAACACATAATAGGTGACTATAGACTTGCAAGATAGGATCACGGACTCACATATATTCATGAAAACATAATAGGTTCAGATCTGAAATCATGGCACTCGGGCCCTAGTGACAAGCATTAAGCCTAGCAAAGTCATAGCAACATCAATCTTAGAACATAGTGGATACTAGGGATCAAACCATAACAAAACTAACTCGATTACATGATAAATCTCATCCAACCCATCACCGTCTAGCAAGCCTACGATGGAATTACTCACGCACAGCGGTGAGCATCATGAAATTGGTGATGGAGGAAGATTGATGATTACGATGGCGACGGATTCCCCTCTCCGGAGCCCCAAACGGACTCCAGATCAGCCCTCCCGAGAGAGTTTAGGGCTTGGCGGGGGCTCTGTATCGTAAAACACGATGAATCCTTCTCTCTGATTTTTTTCTCCCCGAACACAAATATATAGAGTTGGAGTTGAGGTCGAAGGAGCACCAGGGGGCCCATGAGGCAGGGGGCATGCCCAAGGGGGTAGGCGCGCCCCCACCCTCGTGGACAGGGTGTGGGCCCCCTGGCCTTGATTCTTTCGCCAGTATTTTTAATATATTCCAAAAATAATCTCTGTTGATTTTTAGGTCATTCCAAGAACTTTTATTTCTGCACAAAAATAACACCATGGCAATTATGCTGAAAACAGCGTCAGTCCACGTTAGTTCCATTCAAATCATGCAAGTTAGAGTCCAAAACAAGGGCATAAGTGTTTGGAAAAGTAGATACATTGGAGATGTATCAACTCCCCCAAGCTTAAACCTTTGCTTGTCCTCAAGCAATTCAGTTGACAAACAGAAAGTGATAAAGAAAAACTTTTACAAACTCTGTTTGCTCTTGTTGTTGTAAATATGTAAAGCCAGCATTCAAGTTTTCAGGAAAGATTATGAACTAACCATATTCAAAATAACATTTAGGTCTCATGTTTACTCATATCAATGGCATAATCAACTAGCGAGCAATAATAATAAATATCGGATGACAACACTTTCTCAAAACAATCATAATATGGTATAACAAGATGGTATCTTGCTAGCCCTTTCTGAGACGGCAAAACATAAATGCAGAGCACCCCTGAAGATCAAGGGCTGACTGGAAATTGTAATTCATGGTGAAAGAGATCCAGTCAAGTCATACTCAATGTAAACTAACAATAATACATGCAAATGACAGCGGTTTTCTCCAACTGGTGCTTTTTAATAAGAGGATGATGACTCAACATAAAAGTAAATAGATAGGCCCTTCGAAGAGGGAAGCATGGATTTGTAGAGGTGCCAGAGCTCGATTTTGAAATAGAGATGAATAATATTTTGAGAGGTATACTTTCATTGTCAACATAACAACCGAGAGATATCGATATCTTCCATGCTACACACATTATAGGCGGTTCCTAAGCAGAATGGTAAAGTTTATACTCCCCCACCACCAACAAGCATCAATCCATGGCTTCCCCCAAACAACGGGTTCCTCCAACTAACAACAATCCTGGGGGAGTTTTGTTTGTAATTATTTTGATTTGAGCATGGGACTGGGCATCCCGGTGACCAGCCATTTTCTTGTGAATGAGGAGCGGAGTCCACTCCTCTTGAGAATAACCCGCCTAGCATGGAAGGTAAAGACAGCCCTAGTTGATACATGAGCTATTTGAGCATACAAAGAAGAATGTTTATTTGAAGATTTAGAGTTTGGCACATACAAATTTACTTGGAACGGCAGGTAGATACCGCATATAGGCAGATATGGTGGACTCATATGGAATAACTTTGGGGTTTATGGAGTTGGATGCACAAGCAGTATTCCCTCTTAGTACAAGTGAAGGCTAGAAAGAGACTGGGAAGCGACCAGCTAGAGAGCGACAACAGTCATCAACACGCATTAAAATTAATCAACACCGAATGCAAGCATGAGTAGGATATAATTCACCATGAACATAAATATTGTGGAGCCTATGTTGATTTTGTTTCAACTACATGCGTGAACATATGCCAAGTCAAGCCAATCGAATCGTTCAAAGGAGGATACCACCCTATCATACCACATCACAACCAGTTCAATAGCATGTTGGCACACAAGGTAAACTGTTATAAAGTCCTAGCAAATTAAGCATGGCATCAGCAACTATAATCTCTAATTGTCATTGCAAACATGTTTCGTTCATAATAGGCTAAATCAGGCACGATGAACTAATCATATTTACAAAAACAACAGAGGTCGAGTTCATACGAGCTTTTCTCATCTCAATCAGTTCATCATATATCGTCATTATTGCCTTTCACATGCACGACTGAACAGTGTGGATAATAATAATAGTGCATGTTCATTGGACTAAGCTGGAATCTGCAAGCATTCAATATACAGGAGAACACAAGGTAATATGAGCTCTTTGTTAGATCAACAATAATGCATATGAGAGCCGCTCAACATTTTCATCGTGGTCTTCTCCTCTCGACCCCCAAGGAAAAGAAAACAAACAAAACTATTTAGACAGGAAAGCTCCCAACAAGCAAAAGAAGAACGAGAAACCTTATTGGGATTTCTTTTTAGCTACTACTACTACAGGCATGGAAAGTAAACTAACTAAAAGCTACAACTACTTTTTTTTGTTTTTCTTAAGGTTTTTCAATCACACAAGAAGAAAGCTTAAAAACAAAATAAACTAGCATGGATGATACAAAGAAAAATTATGAGCACCGACAACTGGCATGAGTGTGTGAACATAAATGTAATGTCGGTGAGAAATACATACTCCCCCAAGCTTAGGATTTTGGCCTAAGTTGGTCTATGCACATGGATCAAAACTGTAGCTGTGGTCGTACTGAGATGCAGCGACAATTGCCTCATGAGCTGCAGCTTGGAGGTGAGCTGCCTCCGTCCTCCTCTCGTACTCGTTTACCTCCTCCCTGGTTATAACATATCTCCTTTTTGCCTGAAAGTCAAAGAAAGTAGGAGCAGGGAGAGTGACGTGATAGGTGTGTCGTCTGTCAAAGATTAGTCGGTATTGGAGGGACTGATCATTCCTCTTAACAAACTGATGAGGAACCATAGCATTATAATCTAAATAAGCAGGAGGCAGCTCAATATCATCTCCACATATGGGTATCTCAAGAAAATCAGCTAAACTGGTTGCATAAATTCCACCGAAGAAATCTCCATTAATACTATTATTATGCAACCTACTTGCAACAATGGCCCCCCAAGTTATATTGTCTATCTCCTAATACGACACTCTAGAGAACACTAAGATCAGGAACACACATGTGACATGCCTCATCCTTACCGTTAATGCATCTACCTATGAAGAGAGCAAAATAATGTATGGCAGGAAAATGAATGCTCCCTATGGTAGCTTGCATGATTTCCCTAGATTCCCCCACAGTTATACTAGCAAGAAAGTCTTTATATTCAGATTTGCGAGGCTCACTAGCACTACCCCACTGCGGGAGTTTACAAGCAGTATTAAAATCTTCTAAATCCATAGTATAAGATTTGTCATAAAGATCAAATAGGACAGTATGAGAATTGTGCGAGGATGTAAATTTAAACCTGCTCACAAATGAATCAGTTAAGTGGAGGTATTGCCGGCACTTATCTACCTCGAAGCTCTCCAGATCAGCGTTATGCACATATGCGTCAAATTCTTCCTTGATGCCTGCCCGAACCATGAAATCCTCTGACAGCCATTCACAAAGCCGCACTTGAGCCTCCCTTGGTAGTTCATTGTCCGACTCGCATATTGCGGGCATTGGGCCTTGCTTCCTTGAGGAACCACCTTGGTACATTTTCCTAAACATATTTCTTCCTCTGAAAAATTTCTGAAATTTTTAGTGACTCGAAATAAAAGTAAACCAAACTGAACAAAAATGATAGCAACTACTCCTACAAGTGTCTAGAGGCTATATCATGCATTAAAACTACTTTTGACCACATAGAGGAGTCACATACCGAAGGACACTCCCCCAAAGCAGTTTTGTGAATGGAGCTTTGAGAAAGGAGATCGAAAATGGCAGCAAGATGAGGAAGAACTCGAGTTTGAGCTGGTGGATGATTTTTTCTAGAGAAGACGAAGTGTGTGGGTGCAAGGATAAGTGGAGGGGACCCACGTGGGGTCCACGAGGCAGGGGCGCGCCCTCCACCCTCGTGGGCACATGGTAGGTCCCCCTGGTGTGTTCTCAGTGCCAATAATTCTTAAATATTTTGGAAAAAAAATCATATTTCATTTTTAGGGCCTTTGGAGAACTTTTATTTTCGGGGTATTTTTTTATTGCAAGGATAATTCAGAAAACAGACATAAAATACTTTTTTTTTCTTTATTTAATATAAATAACAGAAAGTAAAAAGAGGGTACAGAAAGTTGTGCTTTCTAACTTCATCCATCTCATGCTCATCAAAAGGAATACACTAACAAGGTTGATCAGGTCTTGTTAACAAACTCATTTCGAATAACATGAAACCGGAGAAATTTTGAATAAAACTAGGTTACCTCAACGGGGATATGCACATCCCCGACAATAAGAATATCATATTTCTTCTTCATAGTAGGAAGAGGGAATTCAAAACCTCCAATAGTGATTGTTGAAATTTTTCCAATAGAATTGATACTGTGGACTTGAGGTTGTTTCCTCGGAAAGTGTACTGGATGCTCATTACCATTAACATGAAAAGTGTCATTGCCTTTGTTGCAATCAATAACAACCCCTGCAGTATTCAAAAAGGGTCTACCAAGGATAATCGACATACTATCATCCTCGGGAATATCAAGAATAACAAAGTCCGTTAAAATAGTAATGTTTGCAACCACAACAGGCACATCCTCACAAATACTGACAGGTATAGCAGTTGATTTATCAGCCATTTGCAAAGATATTTTAGTAGGTGTCAACTTATTCAAATCAAGTCTACGATATAAAGAGAGAGACATAACACTAACACCGGCTCCAAGATCACATAAAGCAGTTTTAACATAGTTTCTTTTAATGGAGCATGGTATAGTTGGCACTCCGGGATCTCCTAGTTTCTTTGGTATTCCACCCTTAAAAGTATAATTAGCAAGCATGGTGTTAATTTTAGCTTTTAGTATCTTTCTTTTATTAGTAACAATATCCTTCATGTATTTAGCATAAGGATTCATTTTAAGCATATCAGTCAAACGCATACGCAAAAAGATAGGTCTAATCATTTCAGCAAAGCACTCAAAATCCTCATCATCCTTTTTCTTGGATGGTTTAGGAGGAAAAGGCATGGGTTTCTCAACCCATGGTTCTCTTTCCTTACCGTGCTTCCTAGCAACGAAGTCTCTCTTATCATAACGTTGATTCTTTGATTGTGGGTTGTCAAGATCAACACCAGGTTCAATCTCTACATCATTATCATTGCTAGGTTGAGAATCAACATGAACATCATCATTAACATTATCACTAGGTTCATGTTCATTACCAGATTGTGTTTCAGCATCAGAAATAGAAATATCATTGGGATTCTCAGGTGTGTCAACAACAGGTTCACTAGGAGCATGGAAAGCCTTATCATTTTTCTTCTTCTTCTTCTTCTTCTTCTTCTTCTTCTTCTTCTTAGAAGAACTAGGTGCATCAACATTAGTTCTCTGAGAATCTTGCTCAATTGTCTTAGGGTGGCCCTTAGGATACAAAGGTTCCCGAGTCATTTTACCCCCTCTAGTCATAACTCTAACATTATTATCATATTTCTTATTATTTAATTCATTGAGCAAATCATTCCGAGCCTTAAGTACTTGTTCTACTTGAGTGGTAACCATTGAAGCATGTTTACTAATAAGTTTAAGTTCACCTTTAACTATAGACATATAATCACTCAAGTGTTCAAGCATACCAGCATTGCGTTTCAATTGTCTACCAACATAAGCATTGAAGTTTTCTTGTTTAACAATAAAATTATGAAACTCATCTAAGCATTGGCTAGCAAACTTATAACGAGGAATATCACCTTCTTCAAATCTATAGAGAGAATTTACCTTCACTACCCGTGTAGGGTTATCAAGACCATGTATTTCTTCAATAGGTGGTAAATTCTTAACATCTTCAGCTTTAATACCTTTTTCTTTCATAGATCTCTTTGCCTCTTGAATATCTTCAGGACTGAGAAATAGAATACCCCTTTTCTTCGGAGTTGGCTTAGGAGATGGCTCAGGAAGTGTCTAATCATTTTCATTACTCAACATATTATTCAATAGCAATTCAGCTTGATCCATAGTACTTTCCCCGAAAACACAACCAGCACAACTATCTAGGTAGTCTCTAGAAGCATCGGTTTGTCCATTATAAAAGATATCAAGTATTTCATTTTTCTTGAGAGGATGATCAGGCAAAGTATTAAGTAATCGGAGGAGCCTCCCCCAAGCTTGTGGGAGACTCTCTTCTTCAATTTGCACAAAAATTATATATTTCCCTTAAGGCAACTTGTTTCTTATGAGAGGGGAAATATTTAGCAGAGAAGTAATAAATCATATCGTGGGGGCTACGCACACAACCCGGATCAAGAGAATTAAACCATGTTTTAGCATCACCCTTTAATGAGAACGGAAATAACTTAAGGACAAAGTAATAGCGAGTTTTCTCATTATGAGTAAACAGGGTGGCTATATCATTTAATTTAGTAAGATGTGCCACAATAGTTTCAGATTCATAGCCATAAAAAGGATCAGATTCAACCAAAGTAATCAACTCAGGATCGCCAGAGAAATCATAATCCTTATTAGTAATAAAGATAGGTGAAGTAGGGAAAGCAGGGTCATATTTCATTCTAGCATTCAAATATTTTTCTTTAAGCTTAGCTAATAATTTCTTAAGATCAGATCTATCATTGCAAGCAAGAAAGTGTCTAGCAGTTTCTTCATCCATAACATAAACCTCAGGCATAACAGGCAATTTATATCTAGGGGGAGAATCTTCATCATCACTTTCATCAATATTACCAGTTTCAATAATTTCATTATCTCTAACCCTAGCAAGTTGTTCAACAAGAAATTCACCTAGTGGCGCAATATTATCAAGCATAGAAGTAGTTTCATCATAAGTATCGTGCAAAACAGAAGTGGCATCATCAATAACATGCGACATATCAGAATGAATAGCAGGTGTAGGTGTCGCAAGTTTACTCAAAATAGAAGGTGAATCAAGTGCAGAGCTAGATGGCAGTTCCTTACATCCCCTCGTAGTTTAGGGAAAAGTCTTGGTTCTTTGATCTTTCAAGTTCTTCATAGTGACCAGCAGATATAAATCCCAAGTGACACAAAGAATAGAGCTATGTTCCCCGGCAACGGCGTCAGAAAATAGTCTTGATAACCCGCAAGTATAGGGGATCACAACAGTTTTCGAGGGTAGAGTGTTCAACCCAAATTTATTGATTCGACACAAGGGGAGCCAAAGAATATTCTCAAGTATTAGCAGCTGTGTTGTCAATTCAACCACACCTACAAACTTAATATCTGCAGCAAGGTATTTAGTAGCAAAGTAATATGATAGTAGTGGTAATGGTAGCAAAAGTAATATTTTTGGTTTTATAGTGATTGTAGCAGTGGCAACGGGAAAGTAACTAAGCAGAGATCAATATGCGAAAAGCTCGTAGGAAATGGATCAGTGATGGATAATTATGTCAGATTGATTGCTCATGCAACAGTTATAACATAGGGTGACACAGAACTAGCTCCAGTTCATTAATGTAATGTAGGCATGTATTCCGAATATAGTCATATGTGCGTATGGAAAAGAACTTGCATGACATCTTTTGTCCTACGCTCCCGTGGCAGCGGGGTCCTATTGGAAACTAAGGGCTATTAAGGCCTCCTTTTAATAGAATATCAGACCAAAGCATTAACACATAGTGAATACATGAACTCCTCAAACTATGGTCATCACCTGTAAGTATCATGGTTATTGTCACTTTAGGGTTAACGGATCATAACACATAATAGTGACTATAGACTTGCAAGATAGGATTAGGAACTCACATATATTGATGAAAACATAATAGGTTCAGATCTGAAGTCATGGCACTCGGGCCCTAGTGACAAGAATTAAGCATAGCAAAGTCATAGCAACATCAATCTTAGAACATAGTGGATACTAGGGATCAAACCCTAACAAAACTAACTCAATTACATGATAAATCTCATCCAGCCCATCACCATCCAGCAAGCCTATGATGGAATTACTCATGCACGGCGGTGAGCATCATGAAATTGGTGATGGAGGAAGGTTGTTGATGATGATGGCGATGGATTCCCCTCTTTGGAGCCCCGAACGGACTCCAGATTAGCCCTCCTGAGAAAGTTTAGGGCTTGGCGGCGGCTCCGTATCGTAAAATGCAATGAATCCTTCTCTCTGATTTTTTTCTCCCCGAACACGAATATATAGAGTTGGAGTTGAGGTCGGAGGAGCACCAGGGGGCCCATAAGGCAGGGGGCAGGCCCAGGGGGTAGGTGCCCCCCACCCTCGTGGACAGGGTGTGGGACCCCTGACCTTGATTCTTTTGCCAGTATTTTTTATATATTTCAAAAATAATATCCGTTGATTTTCAAGTCATTCCAAGAACTTTTATTTCTGCACAAAAATAACACCATGGCAATTCTGCTGAAAACAACGTTAGTCCGGGTTAGTTCCATTCAAATCATGCAAGTTAGAGTCCAAAACAAGGGCGAAAGTGTTTGGAAAAGTAGATACGTTGGAGACGTATCATGCCTTAGGCCCACCTCACGGACACAGTGGATTTGGCCACCTAGCGGCTTCCTGTGCCCCCATCTCCCCCCGCTTCACCCTCGTTGCCGCACCCTCTCTCATCGACTCCCCCTCTCACCGCCACCCCACCTCCTCCTCCCGACCTCCCCCACCCTCCCTTCTCCAGCCAAGACCCGGGAGTGGGAGGACGGTGAGGCCTGCCGCAAACGCCGCTATGAGGACCGGTGTGACCCCCCCACCCCTCCCCCGATGTGCTCTGTCGCGAGGATGAACCCCAGCGGGAGCTGCGCGACCGGGAGGCATGCCGGGATGACCGCCGCTCCCCTGGGCGCTCCGAGCGTCGTGGGTCATCCCGCTCCCTGCTACCTCTTGAGCATGCGTTGGTTTTCCCTTGAAGAGGAAAGGGTGATGCAGCAAAGTAGCGTAAGTATTTCCCTCAGTTTTTGAGAACCAAGGTATCAATCCAGTAGGAGACAACACACAAGTCACCTAGTCCCTACACAAACAATCAAGAACCTTGCAACCAACGCGATAAAGGGGTTGTCAATCCCTTCACGGTCACTCGCAAAAGTGAGATATGATAGAGATAGTAAAGTAAATATTTTTGGCATTTTTGTTGTATAGATTGGAAATAAAGATTGCAAAATAGTAAACAAGATGCGATGTAAATAAAAGAGATGCAATATAATAAGAAAGAGACCCGGGGTCATAGGTTTCACTAGTGGCTTCTCTCAAGATAGCATGTATTACGGTGGTGAACAAATTATTGCTGAGCAATTGATAGAAAAACGCATAGTTATGAGAATATCTAAGGCAATGATCATGAATATAGGCATCGCGTCCGTGTCAAGTAGACCGAAACGATTCTGCATCTACTACTATTACTCCACACATCGACCGCTATCCAGCATGCATCTAGAGTATTAAGTTCATAAGAACAGAGTAACGCATTAAGCAAGATGACATGATGTAGAGGGATAAACTCAAGCAATATGATATAAACCACATATTTTTATCCTCGATGGCAGCAATACAATATGTGCCTTGTTGCCCCTACTCTCACTGGGAAAGGACACCGCAAGATTGAACCCAAAGCTAAGCACTTCTCCCATTGCAAGAAATATCAATCTAGTAGTCCAAACTAAACCGATAATTCGAAGAGACTTGCAAAGATATCAGATCATGCATATAAGAATTCAGAGAAGAACCAAATAATATTCATAGATAATCTTGTTCATAAATCAACAATTCATCGGATCTCGGCAAACACAATGCAAAAGAGTATTACATCAAATAGATCTGCAAGAACATCGAGGAGAACCTTGTATTGAGAATCAAAGAGAGAGAGAAGAAGCCATCTAGCTAATAACTATGGACCCGAAGGTATGTGGTAAACTACTCACGCTTCATCAAAGAGGAAATGGTGTTGATGTAGACGCCCTCCGTGATCGATCCCCCCTCCGGCAGATGGCCAGAAAAGGCCCCAAGATGGGATCTCACGGGTAGAGAAGGTTGCAGCAGTGGAAAAGTGGTTTCGTGGCTCTCCCTGGTCGATCTAGGGTATAAGAGTATATATAGGCGAAAGAAGTACGTCGGTGGAGCTAGGTGGGGCCCACGAGGGTGGGGGCGCGCCTACCCCCTAGGGGCGCCCTCCTACCTAGTGGCCGCCTCACAGAGTTCCAAACTTCAACTCCAAGTCTTCTGGATTGCTTTCGGTCCAAGAAAGATCATCATGAAGGTTTCATTCCGTTTGGACTCCGTGTGGTATTCCTTTTTTGCGAAAATCTAAAATAGGCAAAAAAACAGAAACTAGCACTGGGCCTCCAGTTAATAGGTTAGTCCCATAAATAATGTAAAAGAGCATATTAAAGCCCATTAAACATCCAAAACAGATAATATAATAGCATGGAACAATCAAAAATTATAGATACGTTGGAGACGGATCAAGCATCCCCAAGCTTAATTCCTGCTCGTCCTCGAGTAGGTAAATGATAAAAACAGAATTTTTGATGTGGAATGCTACCTAACATAATTATCAATGTAATTTTCTTTATTGTGCCATGAATGTTTAGATCCGAAAGATTCAAGACAAAAGTTTAATATTGACATAAAATTAATAATACTTCAAGCATACTAACAAAGTAATCATGTCTTCTCAAAATAACATGGCGAAAGAAAGTTCATCCCTACAAAATCATATAGTTTGGCTATGCTCCATCTTCGTCACACAAAATATTCAAATCATGCACAACCCCAATGACAAGCCAAGCAATTGTATCATACTTTAATATTCTCAAGCTTTTTCAACTTTCACGCAATACATGAGTGTGAGCGATGGACATAGCACTAAAGGTGGAATAGAATGGTGGTTGTGGAGAAGACAAAAAGGAGGAAGATGGTCTCACATCAACTATGCATATTAATGGGCTATGGAGATGCACATCAATAGATATCAATGTGAGTGAGTAGGGATTGCCATGCAATGGATGCACTAGAGCTATAAATGTATGAAAGCTCAACAACAGAAACTAAGTGGGTGTGCATCCAAATTGCTTGCTCATGAAGACCTAGGGCATTTTGAGGAAGCCCATTGTTGGAATATACAAGCCAAGTTCTACAATGAAAATTCCCACTAGTATATGAAAGTGAGAAAAATAAGAGACTCTCTATCATGAAGATCATGGTGCTACTTTGAAGCACAAGTGTGGAAAAAGGATAGTAGCATTGTCCCTTATCTCTTTTCTCTCTCTCTTTTTCTCTTTTTTTATTTTTTTGTTTGGCTTCTCTGGCCTCTTTTTTTCCTCACACGGGACAATGCTCTAATAATGATGATCATCACACTTGTATTTATTTACAACTCATGGATTACAACTCGATACTTAGAACAAAATATGACTCTACATGAGTGCCCCCGGCGGTGTACCGGGATGTGCAATGAATCAAGAGTGACATGTATGGAAAAATTATGAATGGTGGCTTTGCCACAAATATGATGTCAACTACATGATCATGCAAGGCAATATGACAATGATGAAGCGTGTCATAATAAACAGAACAGTGGAAAGTTGCATGGCAATATATCTCGGAATGGCTATGAAATTGCCATAATAGGTAGGTATGGTGGCTGTTTTGAGGAAGGTAAATGGTGGGTTTATGGTACCAGCGAAAGTTGCACGGTACTAGATAGGCTAGCGACGCAGGAAGGGTGAGAGTGCGTATAATCCATGGACTCAACATTAGTCATGAACAACTCACCTACTTATTGTAAAATTCTACAAGTCATCAAAACCAAGCACTACGCACACGCTCCTAGGGGGATAGATTGGTAGCACTACAAAAAAAGACACATCCGTGACATTTTGGGCCGAATGAAATTTTTTTGTGTCATACATATGACACTTCTATGACGATAATTGTGACAAAACCCGGTATCATCATAGATGTGGTGGGATCCTACTTCTATGACAAAAAATCATGATAGAAAATGGGATTTTCGTCCTGGGCGGGCCGAAGACGCAGCTGCATGACATTCTTTGGGCCATCCATGACGGAAAAAACTGTGGTAGAAGCGAGGGGGAGGAAAATTTCGGGGAGTTCCCGGTTACGATGGGAGGTGGGGGGCCGAGCGATGAACGTTTCTCTCGTACACGTACGCGCGTGTGTGCGAGGCGTTGGCTCTAACTGAACCCGAGCGAGGCGTTGGGCTCTAACTGAACCCTAGCGATTGCACTGCAGGCTACACGTTACTGAACCCGAGCAATCGATCGATGCCTGTTAACTAAACCCGATCGAGCGATTCCTTCGCTAATGCTGCTAACTGAAGCCGATCGATTGGATGAACAGTAAGCGTTGAGGGGGGGGGGGTTGGATGAACAATGAGCGGTGGCGTTGCCTCTGGATGAACAGGACCCCGTGGTGTGGAGGGCTGGATGAACAGTAGACGGTGGAGGGGTGCCCGTGGAGGGGTGGTTGAACTGGACCCCGTGGTGTGGAGAGCTGGATGAATAGTAGACGGTGGAGGGGTGCCCGTGGAGGGGTGGTTGAACAGTAGCCGGTGGAGTAGCGCGCGGTGGAGGCTGGATGAACAGGAGCCCGTGGAGGCTGGAGGAGGTCGACGGTAGCATGTGGAGGCTGGAGGAGGTCGACGGTGGAGATGAACAGTATCCCGTGGAGTCCCGTTTTGCGGTACGCCACACCCTCTCGATCAACAGGACCCCCGTTTCGACCTAGTGCTCCAACACAAGTCTGTTTCCTCCGTTTTGCGGTACGCCACACCCCTCCCGATCAACAGGACCCCCGTTTCGACCGTAGGAGGTCCGTTTCCTCCGTTTTGCGGTACGCCAGACCCCTCCCGATGAACAAGATCCCATTTCAAACATGGCCGGTTGAACACAAGGCCGTTTCCTCCGTTTTGCGATACGCCAGGCCTCTTTTCCATCGCATGTTCCGTCCAAGCCCTCCCGATGAACACGATCATGCATTCCGTTCCGACCCAGCCGGTTGGCTCCCACGCGTTGCGTTGCCTCCCGATTAACACGACGCATTCCGTTGCCTCCCCATGACCACGACGCATTCCATTGCCTCTCCATGAACATGACGACGATGCTATTTCTCTGTTCCGACCCAGCCATGTACACGAGCCCCGGCCGTACGTATGCGCGAGTAGGCGTTCGAGACCCTGCCCCTATGTACGTATGTGGCCGTATTTTCTTTCTTGCACCCTGGCCGCTGTACGTACATGTACATGCTACGTGCGCACCTCTACTACGACACGTACACGCCTCCACTACGACACGTGCGCGCCTCTACATCGACCAGTATATATGTACGTACATGTTCGCGATCAGAATGACAATGCTACGTACGCTTCGACCAGGTGGGTCCCGACTATCAAGCACTTCCTTGCCTGCGAAGATGTAGCTGGTGGCTCCCAGCAGTCAGGGGGCGAATCGTTTTGTTTTTGTTTTTTTTGCCCGGACGCACTTCCTTGCGTGCGAAGGTGTAGCTGCTGGGTCCCAGCAGTCAGGGGGAATCGTTTTGGTTTTTTTTGCCTGAACGCACTTCCTTGCGTGCGAAGACGTAGCTGGTGGGTCCCAGCAGTCAGGGGGGCGAATCATTTTTTTCAGACGCACTTCCTTGCGTGCTAAGATGTAGCTGGTGGGTCCCAGTAGTCAGGGGGGCGAATTGTTTTTTTCGGACGCACTTCCTTGCGTGCGAAGATGTAGCTGGTGGGTCCCAGCAGTTAGGGGGAAACGTTTTTTTCGCGAAATACGGTGGCCCGTCCGGTGAGTCCCCGCTATCAGGTGGAGGAATAATTATTTTGCGCGTAATAAGGAGGCACTTCCTTGCTGCGGCTGTGGACCTAGCTGTTAGCCTCTCCATGTACAGTCCATGTCCGATGGATCCCATTCCTTGACCACGTTGACCACGCCGTGCCGAGAGCAGCGGGGCGGTGGATGACGGCGAGGCCTAGGAAGGGGACGACGCGGAGCCGGGGAAGACGCGGGAGTGGATGCCCACGCGTAGAGGAGTATGAGGGTGTGATGGCCTGGCTTAATAGGGATGATAGACTACTCATGTCAATAAGGAATTCCTTCTTTTCCGGAAGCCCATTCGGACAGAACTCCAAAGTTAAGTGTGCTCAGCTTGGAATAATTTCAGGATGGGTGACCGATCGAGAAGTTGCTCCCAGGTGCGCACGAGTGAGGACAAAGTGCGCAGAAAAGACTAGTATTGATCTGTGGAGCCAGTCTAGATCCCGCCAGGAGTAATGATCACCGGCGGGTGTGTCCGGGGCGTTACAAGTTGGTATCAGAGCCGACCCTAGCGGTTACACGGATGGTTGCGGACAGGTGCGTGGTCATGTTGTTCATGACATTTGTGACCCGTCGTGGCACACGGCATGGCACATGTACTAGACTGGAAGCACAGACATATATGCCAAGAGGGAACGTTCCTGTGGCCTGACGGGACATCGGTTCCTCTGAGTGGGGGTGTATGTGATGGCCTGATTAATAGGGATGATAGACTACTCATGTCAATAAGGAATTCCTTCTTTTCCGGAAGCCCATTCGGACAGAACTCCAAAGTTAAGCGTGCTCATCTTGGAGTAATTTTAGGATGGGTGACCGATCGGGAAGTTGCTCCCAGGTGCGCACAAGTGAGGACAAAGTGCGCAGAAAAGACTAGTATTGATCTGTGGGGCTAGTCTAGATCCCGCCAGGACTAATGACCACCAGCGGGTGTGTCCGGGGCGTTACAGAGGGTTCACTCGTTCGGCTGCGGTGTGAGGCTGTCATCGCCGCAGAATAACAGGGGGTGTGGGTGCGTAGAGGGATGGCCGGGCCAACGGTGGGAGTAGTAGGGGGCGGTGAGGCCTCCGCGGCATCACAGCCGGCCACGGGCGGCAGGAGCAGGCGGCACGACTGGCGCTGCTTTGGGCGGCTGGAGCAAGAAGACCAGAGGTTGAAGAAGCACTACGACCGTTGGATGGACATCGTACGGCCACTGGACCTAGAATCGTTCATATATTGACTAAAGTTGACAAAGGCGTCCGTCCCAGTCAACTTAGTACGCCCACAAGTCAGCCTCCCACCAAGGTGGGTCCTAGCTAGCAGGGGGTATTCATTTTTTTGTGCGTAATAAGGAGGCACTTCTGGTCGGTCCGAGCTGACAATGGGGGGAACTTTTTTTCGCGAAATACGGTGGCCCGTCCTGTGGGTCCCAGCAGTTAGGGGGAAACGTTTTTTTTCGCGAAATACTGGTGGCCCGTCCGGTGGGTCCCTGCTGTCAGGTGGAGGAATAATTATTTTCCGCGTAATAAGGAGGCACTTCCTTGCGGCTGCCGTGGACCCAGCTATCAGCCTCTCCACGTACAGTACTCTTCCGATGGAAGTCGGTCGTTGACCACATTGACCACGCCGCGCCGAGAGCATCACGGCGGTGGACGACGGCGAGGCCTAGGAAGGGGACGACGCGGAGCCGGGGAAGACGCGGCAGTGGAAGCCCACGCGGAGAGGAGTACGAGGGTTCACCGGTTCGGCTGCGGTGTGAGGCTGTTGTCGCCACAAAATAACAGGGGGTGTGGGTGAGTAGAGGGATGCCCTGGCCAGCGGTGGGAGTAGTAGGGGGCGCTGAGGCCTATGCGGCAGCACAGCCGGCCACGGTAGGCGGGAGTAGGCGGTCCCACCGGCGCTGCTTTGGCGGCTGGAGCAAGAAGATCAGAGATTGAAGAAACACGACGGCCGTTGGATTGACATCCAACGGTTACGTCTGCTAGAATCGTTTGTTGACGTATATAATAACTAAAAAAATCTTGCATACGCGTCAACTAAACAGGCCCACAAGTCAGACCACTCCCTCTCTTTTTTAGTAATTTATATATAGCTCATGGCAACTTCTTATGCAATTTATTGCAGTCGTTTTTTGGTTGGCCAGCGCCAATTTCACATATTTCTATGGGTTCCAAACTATTTTTAATACCGAAATGTCGAGCCAGATTTAAAGTACTTTGAAGATATATTTAAATTAGGTTAATGCCCAGTGAAATAGGAATCTGAAAATGTGAAAAAATTCAGAAATTATAAAGTAATTGCCAATTTGTCATCTGTTTTATATTTACAACCCATTTCATATTACTTTCAAGATTTGCAGGCGTCTTGAAAGACTTGTAGCTCATCAGGGCATAGAAAAATAAGTAGGCCTGGATTGGGTATTCTTCAAAAAAAAAACCGGGCTCATTTTCACAAAGAAAAAATAGCTGGGATGGTCACATGGTGAACATAAAATATAAGCCTAGGCTAGACGGGCCACAGCCCAGTTCAAACCCTGCTCCATCTCAACAATACCAAACAAAAAATACTGCTCGAGTAGCTACGTCCCAGGTGTCAGCCGATCATGTGTTGTTCTCTTGTCTATTGACTATATACGCTCACAATGTCGTGGGTCCCAGATGTTAGAAAAACACTAGGAGGAAGCATTTTATTTTTCCATACGCTGACGTGGTGGGCTCCTACTGTCATCCTCTCCACGTATTTCTGCTGATTCCTGTTGTTTGTTGACCATGTTGACAACGCGAGAGGGCGGCGCCGCGGCGAGCGCACCAAAGCGCGCGGAGGATGTCGGCGTTAACGATTTAGGAGACGGTGGGGATGTGATGCGTGCGCTGAGGCGCAGCCAGTCGTGGGAGGCGGAAGCAGGCGGCCCCGCCGGCGCTGGTTTGGTTTTGGCGGCTGGAGGAAGATAGGACTGAAGAAACACGACAGACTGTAAAAGTAGCAGGAGTACTTAAAAACCTTAACTGAAACCAGCAGGGGCACTTAACAACCAAAGCTGAAAGCAGTATGAGTACTTATACAGGTTCAACCATACAAAGCACGCCTCTAATAGTGCTACTTTGCCTACAGTTAACCAAGGGTGAGACCGCCAAGCCCCAGGACAAGGCCCAACCGCCACCCCACGCATCGACAACCTTCTGAAAGCGGCTTCATCTTGCAACGTGGTCAATAAACAGGATATTCGCTTTAGAGCCACGGAAAAGCATGAACATAATCTTCTGTCCTATTCTCCAAGATGGACGCGCCTTCATTATTTGAGACCACCCATGAATAAGTATCTTTTCACCTCCAAGGGGAATTGAGTAGGTCGACATAAACATCATGTTGTGACCAAGCGCAAGTCTGACCCAACCATGGTCAGGCATCTGTATAGGAACAATAGAACTCGGTAGTTCCAGTTTCAAGAAGATCACAACTGTAAAACTGTGTATAAGCAATAGTTTATGAACAACATATATAACAGAAAACAGCTCGTACCATAAGTTTCTCGACACAGTTGGACCTGTTCAACGAGTGTAGCAGTGGCACACATATCCCACGTGGCCTTCCACCATTGAAACGCCCCACAAGGACCTCAAGACGATCAATAAAGTGTAGGAACTTCTGGATGTCGATCCAGTCAACTTCAGTGCCATTAGTAACAGCCGAGTTATTACAAAGTAACAAACGAGCAGACTGCTTAACTCTGAAAAAACCTACACGTGCCACCAATTATAAGAAAATATTAGTTAGAAGTAGCATCTTCGTGAGAGATTCGTTGCTACTTCTAAAGTTAAATTGTGATTAGTTAGACAGAATAGGTGGATTAAGAAGTAATCGAGGCAACAAGCAAGAACCAGATACAAAACTAACATGGATGAACAATTGGAGGACGTCGGGGTGGAAGATCGCAGTGAAGATGAGACCAGGTTCTACTATTTCCATCAACATTCGTGCACCAACTTTCAGTCCGTAACACTTGAGAAAGTTTATCCAAGTTCGGCCATAAAAAAGCAGCGATCTTCTTGGTTCATGAACTCAACTCGGAACTTATAACCATGGCTTGTCTTCACTGTGACCATTAAACTAGTGTATTCAGTTATGGCAAGGCCGAGCATCTTGAGTACATGTGTTCTGGCAGAGCAAATAATACATTGTAGGAAAAATAATATGAGAACACAACATGCTCAAAAAAACCCCGCCCTCCCGGATAGAAAAGAGGATTCTAGGAACATACTATGCGCGTTTCAAAATGCTGTGTTAGGATGAGAAGGAACAAGTGTGGCGTCTCGCCGAGGGCACAGAAACCTATCGGGTACTCGCACTTTGGGCACTGCAAATGAAACGCACTATATTCATTAGGAAGAAAAATGCATTAATGGCGACGGCTACCATCCTAGCATTACCTGCGACCAAGCGACTTGGATTTATCGGGGATGGATGAAGAATTCGTACCTGGTTCTCCATGAGAAAACCCTATGAAATCACCGAGAGGGGGTTTTCTCTAAACAAGTAGACGAGGGAGAAGGGGATTCAGGCCCAGTGAAATATTGCTGCTTCGTGCGTCCAGCTTACTGCTAAAGCTGGAAAGGGGGGTTGTGATTTGATGGCTCATTGGGCATTACTGCGGAGCTACGACCAGGGTGTGTCTACCGTGAAGTTGTGCACAATAATTTGTGCATATGGCACATGGACGCCGTTGCCAGTTGCCCCACATATCAGCGAAAGGAAGTAGAAAGACAGGAGTAACTAGTTACACATAAATATATTTTTTAATAGAGAGATTCTCCCTCTATAAAGAAATATACAAATCATTTATATCACAGGCTCACCTTGCCGAGAAATATACTCCGTCTGCAATGCACGGGCATTATGGGGGTTCAGCTGAGAATATAATACTCAAATAGGCTCACGGTTCTGGATTTTGGGCCGTAGGCCGACCCTGCATGTTTGGGGGGGCCATGTGTTCTACCTCAGCGCTTTTCATATTGCAAGCGATCGGTATGGCGCTGGTTTTAGATGTTGTCGCAAGGCGAATACAAAAAATTGAATAAAGCACGACAATTGTTGGAATGAAATCAAACGACAGTTCCTAACCAGCAATCAGAGTTGCAATTCTATCAATGATATACCATGTGATAAATAATACTGTCGTACTACTTATACACACAGGACACTTGTTTCACATGCCTGATTATTACATCAAAATCTCTCGAAGGATAGATCAGTTTGGTAGTTGCGTGCTGCTACTGAAGAATTTCAAAGTTGATTTGGACCAGCTCTCCTTGCCGAGAAAGTTTGATTTTGACATCATCCCCTACCGCAAGATATGATTTAGATTTGAACCTTGACCATCCTTTAGCATCAATCATCATGCGACCATCCTTTGTACTTACGGTATATTGAGCAGGTTCATTCACACCAAGGCTGCGCATGGTAAGAGAAACTTGGCCGCGGTCGCCCGGATTGTTGAACGACTCCCTCGTTGCTCTAGGAATTCTCTGTTTGGAAACAAGAAGACATACCCAAACAGTTAGGTCAACACAGTGAATCATGTGAAACAACATGGAAAGAAAAAAGAACGAAGCACTTGGGCGGCCAATGCTTACCAAGAAGGTGGACATGTCAGTTTTTGTAAGGACTTTGGTATATGAAGTGCGAACTGCAGCCCAGTATGTTGCCGGTGCAACTGCACAGGCCGGAGCAAATGCAAGTGCAAGTGTTGGTGCAGGTGTCGAAGCCGCAGCTGCTGCCAGAGATGGTGCTCCTTGTAGAGCTGGTGCCGGTGTCGGAGCAGGTGTCGGTGTCGATGCCCGATCCTCTGGCAGATCAGACTGATCCGCTGACGCAGTCGGTGCCCAATCCTCAGCTGGATTAGACTGAGCTGTTGCCGCTGTCAGTGCTAGAGCAACTGCCGGTGCTCGATCTGTGTGAGACAGCGGCGATTGTGTCTGGTCTGCTATGATCAGCTTTCTAACTTGACTAGGATCCGTGACCGTGATCCAGTTTTTTCTTCATTTCTTTTAAACGCAAGGGACTAATTGTGGCGTTTTTGTTAAACCAAACTACAGTTCATCATAGGGATTCAGCTTGTGCTCAGACAACAGACTGATCCAATTTTTTCTAGTAATATAAGTGATGGACAGTGCCTTCGTTACAGACACGACATAAGAAGTGAAACCTCCAAAAATAGCCATCGTAGAGCAAACCAAACGGTTTATTCTGTGATGAATGTCACATGGCAAAACCTGCATCGTGAAATTGCAGGAAAAGAAAGAAAACATGACATTAAATCCATAAGATTTAGACAGTAAATCAATAAGATTTACTTGATGTGACACGAGTGAATCCTTACTAAGAAATCACTATGTTGAAGTACTAAATAGAAGATTGATCGTCCAACTAAGCATGGCATGCAGGGGCCCCGCCTACTCCCACAAGCAGGACAGTCCAAAGGTCGTGACAAATCCTATGGACCGAACATCCATGGGACTGGAAATCCTGGTGGGTGCGATAAACCCTGCAATGCATACAAATATTGGGGTGTAACCATAATTGATAAACCGTCCTCACAAAAAATATGATCTGTATACTTCAAAATATACAGACTGAATTGAGTGGACAAACATTAACATAGACCGTCCTCAGGACTGACCACACACCAAAAGCGGCAGTACTAATAAACAATACAAGGTTCACAAACACAAATCAAGTACTGAACAATAGTACTTACTACAGACAAGCAAAGTTGCACTAACTGAACTCTGCAGACTATTTCTTGCCACCGAGCTACGGGATGAACCCCGCATAACTGACTAGGCCATGGACTTCGTGTGAGATGTCTACATGCACCATCACCATCTTGTCAACCTTGGAGAACCTAACAGAGTGGTCTTTCCACTCATAAACATGATGATGAAGACAGGCCGCATCAGATTTGTTGGGAAGCTTTACAAGAACCACACCCTTCGTAATCGAAGGCACAACCAGGAAATTGTTGTGGTCAAGTACAACCTCGAGAACACGCCTGACAACAATGCTACAGGAAAACACTAGTTCAGGACACGTGGCGACAAGGACACAACAGCTGGATAGTTCAGCAGTAGAACTCATGATCAGGTCTTCCAGTTCACACGGCATGACTTTGAGAACTTCATCTCCACCGCGGACCTGGTTCTAATTCAAACAGAAACCATATTTTATTACTACCTCCATTCTGAAATATAAGATGATTTTTGATATTATACTCCACTAGCACATATGCCCGTGCGTTGCAACGGGAGAGACATTTCTTTGCAAAAAGCAACTGGAGAGATAATTGACATGTCCACAAAAAAGATCTCCACATGAATCTTTCATAAAAACATGAACATTTTTTTAATTTGTGTTTTTTAAAGGAAACATATTTTGAACATTCAGAACAATTTTAGAAATGGGTTTCTTTGAACTCATAAATTATTTAGAATTTGCGAATATTTCACTAAAACAAGAATATTTTTCATATTTGCACACATTTTTAAAACACAATTTTTTGGAAAATCTCAAACAATTTTTAAAAACACAAATAAAAAATGGAACATTTTTTTAAATTTTGGACAAATTTTTGAATGAGAAAAAATATATAAATTTCTGAACATTTTTATAAAACAGGATATGTTTTGGAATTCTGAACATTAAAAAAAATCATTTTTTCGGAAATTACGAACTCTTTTGAAAATTATGAATTTAAGGAAAAAAATGGAGAAATAAAAAAACTTGAAAGGAAAAAATACAAAAGAAATAGAGAAAGAAACAAAAAAAAAATAGAAACATAATAAGAATAAAAATCGGTTCAGCCCAGGTTGGGCGCCCTATGCGACACTCGAACTATTTGACGCCCCATGCGATAATTAGGGTTTTTTGGATGGGCACGAAAATAAATAGTTTGGCTTTGCTGGGCCACATTGCAGGCGGCCCGTGTACGGAATTGTGGTGTTTTTCCTTTTGTAATACACGAACGGACAGAAATTTAGTACCACCTCGAATAGCAGAATTTTTTTTGATGGTGAACGAATGAAAAAATCGGAGAAACACACCTTGCTTTATTAGTAGGTATAGATATATGACTACATATACGCACAGAAATGAGTGAACAAAGATACTAGAACATGTCTTCAAAGGCATGAGAGCAGAGGGATTACATGCAATATCCATAACACAAGTTACTGAGGCAAATATACCCTCTTAAAAGGTAGAATTGATGTTCATAAAGTACTCCCTCCGTCCCAAAATTCTTGTCTTAGATTTTTCTAGATATGGATGTATCAAGTCACATTGTAGTATTAGATACATCCGTATCTAGACAAATCTAAGACAAGAAATTTGGAACAGAGGGAGTAGTTGAAAGTAATCTATAAGAAATCAGTGTCAACCTCTCGCATGTTTTGGTCAAAAGACGAATTTAGAACCGTCATTTGGCACACTAAAATCACATGCAAGATCACCTAGAAAGTTGTACTACCAGTACTAGTACTGCGTGTTAGATGAAAAAACACGATCAAGATCGAGAAAAAGATCGTCAACAAGAGACATTACATGGACTTGCTTAATGAGGGATCCCGGAGAGGGGGGCTTGGACAGGGCGATGGCTTTGAGCTTGTCTGCGGTAGTCTCGGCGGGGTGCTTGCGCTTCTTCGTACCATGAGCCTCGACGGTTTTGGCCAGAGCCATAGACATCATGTCGGCCGGTGCTCCGGCGTCCATCCAAGACAAGAAGCTGAGAGAGAAGAGTGAAAGGAGGAACGAGATAAGGGAGAAGTGAAGCAAGTGGGGGTTTTCTTCAAGAGAGGAAGCTGAGAGAGAAGAGTGAAATGATGGTTGCTTCGTCCATCCAACTTACTGCTGGAAAGGAGGGGGTTTTGTGATTTGACGGCTCATTGGGCATTACTGCGGCGGTTCGATCGGGGTAGTCTACCGTCACTCTACTACGGAGTAATTTAGTGCATGGCTGGTGGACCCAGGTGCTGGCTATCACACACGTCAGCGAAAGTGAGTAATTTAGTGCATGGCTGGAGAAGGATCCGCACAGTAGAGCATGTCCACTGTTTTTCTGAAGAAAAAAATGATTACAGCAAGCGTTTCCACTCTTACGATGGAGGAGTGCGAAACACGGCAGCCACTTGAACATACACAGTGCTCCTACTACTAGGCATGTGCAGTGGTTAATACGTCAATACTACGCAATCTTGTTGCTAGTGTAGTAAGATATGATGATAACAAATGATGTTGTGCGCATGTCAACTACTCCTATATGTAACATAGTACCGCTTTTTCGACTGTCCGGTCGAGAATGAACGGTGAGATCAATGTTAACAGAACTAGGTCCAAAGCGCATGGAGACTACGGTGCTATAGTACTCCATGAAACATGAACCATATGAAGCACGAATAGTGTTAGGCAGGGTGTATGAAGGGTACACGGGATGGGAGAAAAAGTTCCCTTCTCGACCCACTTTTGGGTGTTTGGCAGAGTGCATGAAGGGTGCATGAGTCCACACTAGTAGGTTGACAAAAATACACGAAGTGGAAACAACTATATTGAGATGAGAATGCAACCAAACACACCCAGACGCTTTGTGCTACAGTGACTGATCTGCACCGTCTGAGTTTGATCCAACGGTCATGTTGTGCCGAGACATGGACATGCCCATGCAGAGGGTGCCTAAACACCACCAAAGTCCCTCTGCTTCTCGAGGCGCACGACGTTGGTGATGCAGGGTGCAACCGCCCGCAGAGCCCACTCCCGATCGACGAGAGCCCGCTCGTCAAAGACGGCGTCCAATGGCACGAACGGATTCCGGTGACGGAGCCCTGAAAGGATTCACCCGGCAATGGCGACGGCAGCCCGCAACCCCTCCTTGTCTAGCTCAACCCCCACCATCGCGCGGAGACGGCTCAGCTCCTCGGAGATATAGGTGAAGAAGGAGACCAGGTCAGGAAGCCGCAGCTCGTTGAAGTTGACCGGGTGGTCGAACGGGTTTAGCCTGATGGCCGGCATCGTCGCGCTGGCACGACGGTAGGCATCGCGCAGCCGCAACACGTGCGTGGCAACTTGGTTCACCAAGTGGCTGAGGCGATCCTAGACCTCGTCATGATCGGCCCGCTCGCGCTCCAGCCGGCTCCCCTGGCGGCCTATCGTATCTCCCGCTTTCTGCAGCAATGCCACCGACGCCTCAAGCATCTTTGTGGTGGACGCCTGCAGCTTTTGAAGCTCTGTGAACTCCGGCACATAACGGAGGAGCATGGCACTCCTCTCCTCCTTGAGCTCACGGAGCTCCATGTCCTTGGCCCTAAGCTCCGCATCCTTGGCATGGAGCTCCTATGTCAGGAGCCTCACCTCGGACTCCGTGATCTGCTGCGCCGCCATGGCACCAGGTAGAAGCAATGGGGAGAGGAAGCAAAGGGGGCGAAACGGCTGAAAGGCAATGCAATCTATGGGTAGGCGGAGGGAGCGGGGAATATTTTGGTTTTCACCATGGTAAAACACGAGTCGACGACTTCTCACATCAGGGAGTAGTGGGTTTTTATAGGCGGAGTCATCATGACTAATTGCTACCGCGCCTGCTCCCGTCAATCAAAAAATTAAAAATCCTGCGGCACCCAAATACCAGAGCAACGCCGCGGTGGATATTTAAATTTACTTGCCGGCAAGTAGATAAAAAAAGGGGTGAAAAAACAAATGTGGCGGCGGCCTAGCTAATTGGTCGAACTAGCCCAACTAGCTAGCCACCGTGCTTCACTGATGTACTCGGCGGGAAAGGTGGTCTTTCGTGATTTGACGACTCATTTACTTGCTTCGGTGCTACGACCGAGGAGGACCCAGAAAACACGCGGTAGGGCATCCCACGTCAGGAAGAATATATGTGTGCACCACCCGGGAGGACCCCGAAACCACGCGGTAGGGTGTGCCACATCTCGGCACAGAGGAAAAATGTGCGTGTAAAAATATATTGTATCAGACGTAGTACCTATGGTTCTACCTCGGGACCCAGCCGGTCGGTCGAAAACACCCCACTAGCCACACAACTTCATCATGCAAACGTGGCACGGAGGATAGATGTGGTTAGCTCCGTCTCGACCAGCCACAACGTCTCTTGTTCTAAGAGATTCTTCTATTTTCCAAGCTTTTTTAGTTGTAATAACACCATGGCAAGCTAGCGCCGCTCTTCGTGTGTGCCCGTGCAAAGGTTAGACGATGGAGAGAAGAGAGATTGAGATCGCAGACCTGGGACCCACCAATAAGTGAGACAACGGTCATGCACGTGTTGACGAGGCACTCCCTCTACTCTACTCAACACAAGTACTATATAAAATCAAGTTATGGGACAAAGCCAACAACCATTCATCTTTTTCAGGCTATCTAC
This sequence comes from Triticum urartu, assembly GCF_056163025.1. Classification (NCBI taxonomy): domain Eukaryota; kingdom Viridiplantae; phylum Streptophyta; class Magnoliopsida; order Poales; family Poaceae; genus Triticum; species Triticum urartu. The sequence continues at coordinate 123,759,351 of NC_141876.1, read as the reverse complement.
ATACGCTTTGTAGTCCAGGTTGCCAGTTCGAATCTCGTCTTTAAGATTTGTTAGTTTTAGGTCCAAATTTGATTAATGACAAGTGGGACCCCCGTGTGTTGTTCCGATATTTCAGTGTAGGATGGTTTTTTTGAACAAACACTTTGCGTGGTTAGACATGTAACGGCACGAGTTACACGTTTTTTGCAAGTTTACGAACAAAAATGACAGCGGCATAGAATATCACATCCACCCCGCAACTTAGATACTATGGTGATACGAGTTTTTACACCGTTGGAAGTGAGATCCAATGGCTTGGGAGTAGTCTTTGTAATTATGCGCAATTTCCAAACTCTTCAAAGGTTTTTTTGCAAATAAAACATTCAGGCCTCGTGTGTGCCGCTGCATCTTCGATCCAACGGCTCCCCGGTGCTCATATTAGGTGCTCCCCGTAGCTTAATTACCCACTATGGTGATATGAGCATCTAGGTCGTATGATCAGTGATCAGATGGCACATGCGTAGTACTTGTACTTTCTGCGCATTTCCCAAACTCTATCAGCCGTATATTGCAAAAACATTCAAACCTCCTACTGTGGGCCATTAGATCTCAGTGAACTCGTATCACCATAGAATCTACGGTGCGGGAGCACCTCATACTCTCCCATGCGAGAAAACATAAGGTGCTATCGCAGCTTGGATGCTAAGGTGATATGAGCTTGGAGGTCGTTTGATCTGAGATCCAATGGCATCTGAGCAGTCTTTGTGCTTGTAAGCAGTGGCCGAACTCTTTTGGGGCTTTTCTGCAAAAAACCATTCGAACCACCGAGGAGGTGTTGGGTCACAAATCCAACGCCTCCGAAGAGCTTGTATCACCAAAGCATCTAAGGTGTGGTAGCACATGATATTCTTACATACAGGAGAGTATGATGTCCTCCTTCATCTTAGATGCTACGGTGATACGAGCTTCGAGGTCGTTGGATATGGGATCAAAGGGCATCTAAGTAGTTTTTGTATAAATTATGTGCAATTCTCAAACTCATCAAGGTTTCCTGCAAAAATATTAAGACACATCATGTGAGCTGCTATATCTCAGATCTACAAGCAACAAGCAACTCGTATCGGCATATAGCATCTAGGTATGGGGGCACATGATATTCTCCCGTGGAGGAGGGGTGGGGGTGCACAACCAATCAGTGGTTGGGAGGGTGGGGACAAATATAATCTAAACAACCCTAAACAGAGCTCCACAATTTTATCTAAGGTCGAGGGGTTGACCCCCGACAATCATAGATCCGCCTAAACACAACATTTGCATGTACTGTAGTACTAGACTTAATATTCACGTTTCAGTTTCATGTTCATTTTAAATATTGAACTGAGTACCATGGATGTCTTACATTTTACTCCCTTCGTTCCTAAATATTAGTCTTTTTAGAGGCTTCAAATGGACGGGCACATACAGATGTATATAGACATATTTTAGAGTCTAGATTCACTCATTTTGCTCCATATGTAGTCATTTGTTGAACTCTCTAAAAGACTAATATTTAGGAATAGAAGGAGTATTTTTGAATTCGTGTCATACATGCATGGTTTGGAAAAATAGATGCACTATACTTATTGGATTATTATTGTGTTCGCGCGTGTGTGTCTCTGTGTGTGTGTGGTCATATGCTTGATACATACAAAGTTTTCTCACCTCCATATTGTTCATCTTTTAAATTTGAATTTGCATTGGAAAACTTATTAGAGATACCATGAAATGTGAAATCCACGTTGAGATCACTATATCACAAACTCACTCTAATTCAACAACTCATCATAAATCAATTACCACGTTCAGATTAGTATTTGCATGGAAAATACGGGTATTGTAATACACGTAGATTCGTTCGGCAATTTAAAAGGTTCCTTTCATATTCTCGAATGGTAGGACCCAACAGCGTACCAGCCAAACCTTGGCTCGTGTTGATCCTAAAAAACCGGGCTCGTGTCCTTCGGTGGCGTGCGTGGTACGCACATTAGGCAACCCCAACCAGTCGAGCCTTAGCGTTTCAAGTCCAAATATCTGGCAGACAGAATTCCAGCGCAAGGAAATTCCCCTCATGTCCCCGGTCCATAATGACTACCAATGAACAACAGAGGGATGCTTTAGTAACTAGACAACGTTACCTACCATGCCGAGCACGGTTCAATTCCCTCGGTCGCCGCTCGTCAAGGTCACCCATCAACTGCATTGCCTAGTACTACTACTACTACACCAGGATGAGCACAAAATTGAGCCCGTTTGTTCGTGCCTAGTACTTGAGTTAATATATCAGGCAATGCACTGGTACGGAGGGATTATCCTTTTACTCTGCATATATAACTTGTCTGAAGTCTAACTAAGCAAAATGTTTGACCAAATTCTTTCTTAAGAAATACAACAGGACAGATGTATGGCTTGAAAATTTATTGCATGATGCAGGTTATGATATTGTTTCGAATCCTGGATCTTAAATTTCAGAAAATCCAAAAGTGAGCATAAATTCTTGAAACTAAGCATGGTCACGTGATATGGCAAGTTTTTTCTTCAATTTGAGACAAGCTACTTATGACAAGTTGCACAAATGAAGAGCCAAGGTATTTTGGAACAAAGACCTGTGATGTTAAGGTGAACAATTTCATTATTGAAACCGTGGGCATTTACGAGCCGCCACGAGTCCCCGCTTCTCATCGGCAGGTGCCGTCCGAGCAAGCGTGTGAGTCGACGGGAGGGGTGTGAGCAGACCGCTACGCCGGCTGTCAGGGAGGCGTGCGAGCAGACCGATGTGCAGGCTCACCGGGAGGCGAGCCCTTTGACCAGGCTCCGCCGCCCACCGTCGTCCCAACTGCTCCCACTTTTAATGTCGCTGACGCCGCAGTTTAAAATCAACCCTGCACTACCCGGTATCGCTACAATCCTCTCTCTTCCTCTTCGATTCTCCTGTCGTCTACCTCCAACTAGCCTGACCTAAACGTACGCCATGCCGCATCATGATGGTCTGCACTTAGTGTTCCAGTTTCCTGAGGAAGACACCCAGCCGGAGTCTCAAGAACATAAGGCGCTTTGGGACGAGCTTGAACTGGCCTTGCGGGAAGATGCCGCGCCTGTCCCCGCTCCCGTTTCGGCTCCCGTTGCCCCGACTGTGCCAGCCCTCATCCCCGTGGCATTGATGGGCTGGGAGCCGCACATTGTCGCCGAGCTTGATCCCACGGGGTTTCATGAGGTCCCCGCCGACTTTCACGCGCCCGTGCACCTGCCAGCGCATGCACCTGCGCGTGCACTGATGTGCGCGCCCATGCCGGTGCCCGTGCACACGAATGTTTCCGCCGTGCCGTTGACAACACCTGTCCCCGCGCGGGTGCTAGTGCCCCCCTCAGCGGCATGGATGGCCGTCGTCGACCGCTTCCTTGCACCAACGCCAGTCGCCTCCTCCCGCCAGTTGACTCGCTCCGAAGTCCAGAACATTTTGGCCTTCCTTGAAGTTAGGCCAACGTCCAGGAGTACGCCAACAATGGTGCAAGACGCTGCCATCGCCGCCGATCAGTGGCCCGACGACACATAAAGCACGGCAGAGGAGCCGCTTCCCACCGCGAGACGCCCCCGCCGCCGCCGCATAATCTAAATTTGCCACGACAAATGTTCGGATTGCCACGCTTAAAATCTGAACGTTTATCATTTCTGTTTATTTTATATCGATCGTCGTATAATTTAAAGTTGGAGTTAGACTGAACGAAATGTATGGTTTGATCGATTGAATGTTCTGCTAGAGCTGTATCAAATTAAATATAAAATTTCATCAAGCCACATGTATTCCTTGTCATCCAACGACCTAGACTACTTCAATGTCGAGCGCTCAACACATTTAGCGTGCAGTTAATTTCATGCCCAAAATAGTGCTAATCACATGACAACACACAAATAATATCCTAGTAGTTAATATCCGCATGCACTTAATATACTTCCAAATTAACGTGCATTGCACGTACACACTGACTAGTGCTGCTAGTACGTGAAACTGGTGCCATGACTTGTGAACGCATCCAGATATGGTCAACGACAACATCGCCCGCGAGCTTTTCCTGTTTGCCCGTGCATCTAAACGCAGAAGGGGAGGAGAGAGAGAGCACACATGGAACCCACCAGTAAGTGAAGGCAAATAGTACTAAAAATAATATTACATGTTGTCCATTAATTAGGTTGTGGTAATATAAAAACATTATGTGAACAAAGGGGGTACAACAAACATTGCTATTCTACGTATGTTGCCTATTGACGTGCGGCTTGAAGGCCCGATCGCATGTTCGATCCTCGTCCTTTATTTTTTAATTTGTATATGGGTCCAAATTTGTTTCACGACATGTGGGCCCCTCGGTGTGTAGTTTGTAGCACTTTAGTTTGTGGGTCGAAATTTGTTCCATTCCAAGTGGACTATCGGTGTGTAGTTTTGTAGCTTATTTATAATAATTAAAGAGAACAACATAGTTTTTTCAATAATACCATGGTGCGACGTTGAAGGCGAGAAAGGACTTGCGAGAGAGTGATGAACGAGCCAGAGGGAAATCAACTAGGGGAGTTGCATGGGTTGCAACGGTGTTTGGAGTAGTTGTGGGCCGAATGCTACGAAAATATAATCTAAACCGACCGGAATAAATGCCTACACAAATTAATCCAAGGTTGGAGTGCCCCTCGCAATGTAAATAGCTCCGGCTTTGCGAGAGATGGATAGGTAGTAGCTTCAATGCGTGGAAGATACGGTGTGAGAAAGCGAGGTCAATCGAGAGACATATAGATAGAGAGACAAAGTGAGTGTGGTCCGACATTCATTGAACAAATATATATGCTCTGGAGAGATATTGTCCGATTGAGCTTTTTGGCAAGGGTGAGGGCTGTAAGATAGAGCTTGAGAAATGATCCAGTCACAGACGTGTAGATATATTTTGTGCGTGGGAGGAAGCAAGGTTAACCGATCACATAGGGTCGCTGTGCGATCGAAAGAGTGAGACAGGTTGGAGAGAGTGACCTAGATAGACGATGTGCGTGAGAGAGTATACAATGTGAATAGGTCGAATTGGGCTCAAACATGGTGATATATCGTTTTTTTCCGAGAAATAGCAAGGTTAATCGAGACATACGGATAGAGAGAGAGAGAATGGCCCACCATGAGGTCGAAAGAGTGGCGGCGGCTTGGATGGACTGACCTAGATAGACAATCTGCGTGAGAGAGTATAGAGTGTGTCGATCGAGGCCCGAATAGGGAGATATATCATTTGTGTGTGAAAGAAAACAAGGTTAAACGAGACTCAGATAAAGAGAGCGAGATTGAGCGAGTGTGGCCCATCGTGCGGAAGAAAGAGTGAGACAGTCTCGAGGGAGTGACCTAGATACACAACGTGCGTGCATGCGCACGAGAGGTTGGGGTGCTAGATAGGCAATGCATGTATTTAGCGCGAGAGGGTAAGAGGGAGAGGGGGAGAGAGAGAGAGAGAGCTTGGCATGGGGTGCAATGGCGGGTGTGTGAGGTAAATACATTTGGTAACAGAGTGGGAAAAGGGGTTGTGTAGTTGAGAGACTTAGAGATCGAAACATGGAGAGAAAGAATGAACGTGTGTTGGAAACCGATAGCTTCCTAAGGTGGTTAGCAGAGGAAGATTGACCAATACAGGAAGTATGTAGCGTTTGTGCGGGGGGGGGGGGGATAAAAACAACATTTGAATGTACATAGTATGAGACTTAATATCAATGTTTCAATTCGGTGTACATTGTAAGATTTGAACCGAGGACCGGGCATACGGGTAATTATTTCGAATTCGTGCCATACTAAGTTTCGAAAAGTTGACGTTGACTCAGTTTGTTGTGCTATTTTGTAGGTCATATGTTTGAATCCATCCAAAAGTTTTCTCACTACCATGGTGTTCATCACATACATATGAATTTGTATTAAAAAGTAGTGTGGATACAGTGAAATGCGAAATCCATGTTAGAATTGGAGATCGCTACGTGACACACACTCTAATTCGAATAACTAACTACGTGACACACACTCTAATTCAAATAACTAATTATGTGACACACACTCTAATCCACGTTAGCGTGGGTACCGTTTCAATTTTTTTCAAATAACTCCCCATTAATTAATTTATAGTACTCCCTCTATTCACTTTTATAAGACCTTGAAGACATTTCAGACAATGTGCAAAAAAATTCATTTTAAGTTGTCTGAAACGACTTACAAAAGTGAACGGATGGAGTATCTCGTTTCGAATGACTAAATATTGCAAGGAAAACATGGGCATGGTAATACATACAGATTCGTTTGCAAATGAAAGAAGATTCGTTTGCATTCTCAAATGTAGGCGCACCAGGCAGACCAGGGTCATGTCGGGGTGGACGCTGCTTCGGTGCCTTAAAGGCAACTGCCTTTGGGTTACTGACATGTGGGCGAGCCACCTGTTCGGCCCACATGTCATGGACACAAAGGCAGGTGCCTTAAGGCACCGAAGCATAGTCCCGTCAGGGTGGTCGCGTGTGTCGGACGGATGCGTAGCACCCAGCCCCCCTCCCCAAAAAAGGACGAAAACAATATAAGTTCGCGCTTCCACGTTTCGGATTGAAATATCTAGCAGCCCCAATTCTAGCCCTGCAAAATCTTTCTTCTCCACCGTCCCCTTCCGCGCCCAGATTTTGCTCAAATCCCTAATTCGCTGCCAACCCTCGAATTGCCCCTCGTCTTGTCTCTTTCCCCACCGTTCCCCACTTCTGTGCCGGACGACGACGAAGACAATGGTCGCGCTTCACCACCGCACCGGAGCTACCTCATCTATGCCCTTGTCCACCGACAATGTTGATACGTCTCCAACGTATCTATAATTTTTGATTGCTCCATGCTATATTATCTACTGTTTTGGACATTATTGGGCTTTATTATCCACTTTTACATTATTTTTGGGACTAACCTATTAACCGGAGGCCCAGCCTAGAATTGCTGTTTTTTGCCTATTTCAGCATTTCGGAGAAACAAAATATCAAACAGAGTCCAAACGGAATGAAACCTTCGGAAACATGATTTTCTCATCAGATAAGATCCAGGAGACTTGGGCCCTCCGTCAAGAAAGCCACGAGGCGGTCACGAGGGTGGAGGGCGCCCCCCTAGGGCGCGCCCCCTGCCTCGTGGGCCCCTCGAAGCTCCACCAACATACTTATTCCTCCTATATATACCTACGTACCCCCAAACGATCGGGGACGGAGCCAAAAACCTAATTCCACCGCCGCAACTTTCTGTATCCACGAGATCCCATCTTGGGGCCTGTTCTGGAGCTCCGCCGGAGGGGGCATCGATCACGGAGGGCTTCTACATCATCATCCAAGCCCCTCCGATGAAGTGTGAGTAGTTTACTTCAGACCTACGGGTCCATAGTTAGTAGCTAGATGGCTTCTTCTCTCTTTTTGGATCTCAATACAATGTTCTCCCACTACTGGAATCAGCTAGTTTGCCATCTGCCAGTTCTTTGCCGTCCGCTAGCGGACGGCAAAGAAGCTCTTTGCCATCAGCTTCCAAAAAGCAGACGGCAAAGAACTGGCTGATGGCAAAGACCAAGTGTGCCATCAGCCAGTTCTTTGCCGTCTGCTAGCGGACGGCAAAGATTCTTTGCCGTCGGCTAGCGGACGGCAAACAGGGAGGGGCCCCACTGACGAGCTGCAAAAAAAAACCTAATGGGCCCCCTCTTTGCCGTCCGCTAGCGGATGGCAAAGAGCAAGTAGGCGGACGGCAAAGGGTGGCGGACGGCAAAGAGGGAGGCCCCACGTAATGTTAACGGGGCCGTGCCCCACACCCCCCTCTCTCTCTCTTTCTCTCCCACCTCCACCGCCCCGTCGCACCACGCCCCGCCGCCGCCCCAGCGCCCCCCCCGCCGCCCCAGCGCCCCCCGGCGCCCCCCCCCCCCGCCCCGTCGCCCCCGCCGCCCCCACCGCCCTGCCGTCTGGGCGCCGCCATGCCCCGGCGCCCCGGCACCTCCGCGCCCCGCCGCCCCGGTCGGGCCTGGCGCCGCCGCCCCAGGCCGCCTCGCCCCCCTCCTCCGCCGCCCCAGGCCGCCCCGCCCCGCTCCTCCGCCGCCCCAGGCCGCACCGCCCCCCTCCTCCACCCTGCAGGTGAACTTCTTCCTTTTTTCCTTTTTTCTGTTTTTTTAGTTTTAGGTTTATGTTTAGTTTAGATTTAGTTTTAGTTTTAGGATTAGTTTTAGGTTTATAGGTTTAGTTTTAGTTTATTTTTAGGTTTAGATTTAGTTTTTTTCTTTTTCTATTTTTTTAGTTTTAGTTTTAGGTTTAGTTTAGTTTTAGGAAAGAAGAAAAAGAGAAAAAGAGGAGATCAGGAGAAGAAGAAGAGGAGGAGGAGGAGAAGAAAAAAGAAGAAGAGGAAGAAGAAGAAGAAAAAAGAGGAGAGGAGGAGAAGAAGAAGAGGAAAAAGGAAAGGAGGAAGAAGAAGAAGAAAAAAGACGAGAGGAGGAGAAGAAGAAGAGGAAAAAGGAAAGGAGGAAGAAGAAGAAGAAGAAGAAGAAGAAGAAGAAGAAGGAAAAAAAGGAAGAAAAGGAAAAAGAGGAAGAAGAAGAAAAGGAAAAAAAACCCGACCCGACACGGTACCCTGACCCCGACCCGGCACCCCGACACGACACCCCGACCCCGAGACCCGACCCCGACCCCGAGACCCCGACCCCGACAACCCGACTCCGACCACGACCCCGACACCCCGACCCCGACACCCCGACCCCCCAAGCCTGACCCGACACCCCGACCCCGACCCCGACACCCCGACCCCGACCCGATACGGTACCCAGACCCCGACCCGGCACCCCGACACGACACCACGACCCCGAGACCCCGACCCCGACCCCGACACCCCGACCCCGACACCCCGACCCCGACCCCGACCCCGACACCCCGACCCCGACCCCGACCCCCCAAGGCTGACCCGACACCCTGACCCCGACCCCGACACCCCGACCCCCTGAGCCTGACCCGACACCCCGACCCCGAGCCTGACCCGACACCCTGACCCCGACACCACACCCCGACCCCGAAACAACACCCCGACACCGACACGGCACTACCCCGACATCGACACGACACCCCGACCCCCCGACCCCGAAACAGCACCCCGACCCCGACACGGCACCCCGACACCGACAGGACACCCCGACCACCGACACCTCCCAAAAAGGTGTTCTTTGGCCTTCCAGAGGCCGACGGGGTCATATATTTGTGGATTATTAGTTAGGTCATATATTTTTCGATTTTGTTATGAAAAACATCATATATAATTGTGTTGATCGTGTAGTTTTAAATGTGCAGTTGTTTCATCGCTGCGAGGTTTGGTGTTCGACGACCTCGCCGTGCGTTTGACGAGCTCTGCCCCTTCGTTCGTGGGTGAGCACAAATGACAAGTCCTCCTCCCCCATTAATTATTTGATCTATTCCGATGAAACTTGATAGCTAGCTATATATGTGTCTTGAATCATCAGTATGCGTAACCAATATGTGTCTCCCGTTCGAAAGCGTCATAGTTATAAATATGCATGCATTTGCATATTTATAACCTTGATTCTTCCGAATTGTCCAACGCTATCCATGGACAGCCCGAGTATGTGTAGATTGGGTTCGTTTTTCCATATGCTTTGCTCCGGATCCGACGCATATATTTCGTCAGTGCCTCCCCTGTTGTTCTCCGGGTACACATCCTCTCTGTTTATTGCAGAGACGTGTATCAGGAGAACAGCGGGGAGGTGCTGCCGAAATTTTGCGTCGGATCCGGAGCATAGCATGGGAAAATAAACCCAATCTACACATACACGGGGTGGGATTAGGACCTATCATTACCTATTAGACTGTAGGTTGCATGGACGTAATAAAATTGACAAAGTAGATCAACTGATGAATATATACATGGTGAATTACATATATAATTGTTGTGTGTCCAGTAGTTCTGAAAGTCAAGATGAGTGACCGTGCTTGGATGTATACCGGTCACACTGGTCAGAACAAATGGAGCGCTGAATGGTTCACAAAAACTAAGGGGTTTGTGCAAGCCGCATTTGCAAATGGCCAAAAGAAAACCTAGTGCCCCTGTTTCCGGTGCGGCAATTGGGAAAAGAAGACAGAGGCTGAAATGGGCAAACACCTGCAGAAGAGTGGTTTTACGCCCGATTATACGGTGTGGACATTTCATGGTGAGTCTGCCCAACGTGACCGAGCTGAGGTGGATCGTCGTCGCACCGACGAGCATGGTACCGGGATGGAAAACATGGTGCAAGGCTATGATGATGCTCGGGATTCGGACGAGGAGATGGAGGAATCTGCAAAGGCCTTCAATGAAATGTTGGAGTCTTCGAAACGTCCGCTCCACGAGCGCACTGAGCTTTGTCAGTTGGATGCCATCTCACAAGTAATGGCTCTGAAGGCTCAGTTCAACTTGGGCAGAGAATGCTATGACGCAATTATGACAGTATTTGGACGCTTTCTACCCAAAGGCCATGTAATGCCTGCAAACCTGTACCAGTCGGACAAAATCCTCCGTGCACTGAAGATGCCCTATGAGAAGATACATGCCTATGAGAAAGGATGTGCCTTATTTAGGCTTGACTATGCGGACTTGAACTATTGTCCCATTTGCAAGTCTTCTAGGTATATTGTGGTAGACAACGGTATGGGTGAGAAGACACAGATCAAAATCCCCGTTAGTGTTCTTCGGTATATGCCAACCGTACCAAGACTTCAACGTCTTTTCATGGTCGAAGAGACGGCCAGACAGATGACATGGCACAAAATAGGCAAAAGAACCGAACTAGATGCAGATGGGAATCTGATGATGGTACACACATCGGATGGTGTTGCGTGGAAAAAGTTTGATGAATTACATGCTGACGAAGCGGCAGATCCGAGGCATCCTCGAGTCGGCATCAGCACGGATGGGTTCAGTGTGTTTGGTATGACGGCAGCCCAATACAGTTGTTGGCCCGTATTTTTCTTTCCACTCAATCTCCCCCCCGGACAGATTATGCAAAGAAAGAACATTTTCCTGACGTTGAAAATTCCAGGACCCAACTATCCGGGCAAAAATATGAATGTGTACATGCAGCCGCTTAAGGACGAATTGCAAGAAGCCTGGGATAATGGGTTCAAGACATACGACGCCTTTAGCAAACGGAAGTTCATAATGCGTGTCTGGTACATGTACTCGACGCATGACTTGCCGGCGTATGCGCTATTCATTGGCTGGTGTGTGCATGGAAGGTTCCCGTGCCCCACATGCAAGGGAGCTCTTGAGTTCTGTTGGCTTCAGGCCGGTCGCAAGTTTTCTTGCTTCGACATGCATAGACAGTTCCTGGATCCTCGCCATAAGTTCAGGAAAGACAAGAAGAACTTCATCAGGGGTAGAGTTGTCAAAAAATCTGCACCACCTGCATTGATAGGCCAACAGACCCTAGATCAGTTAGATGCTCTCGAGCTAGATCCACAATGTCCAGGGTACTTCAAGGGGTATAATACTAAGCACGCGTGGACTCACAAAACATGCTTATGGGATCTGCCTTACTTCAAAGACCTCCTTTGCCCACACAACATCGACGTGATGCACACCGAGAAGAATATCACCGAGGCACTTTTTGGTACATTGTTCGGCATAGATGGGAAGTCAAAGGATAATACTAAGGCTAGAGTCGATCTGGAGGCGCTATGTGATAGGCCGTTACAAAACATGAAAGAACCGAAAGGAAAGCAGAACTGGACGAAGCCAAAGGCATGGTTCAATCTTGGAAGGCCAGCTATGAGGGAAATTCTCTTGTGGGTGCAACAGCAGTTGATGTTCCCCGATGGGTATGCAGCGAATCTAAAGAGGGGAGCGAATCTTGATAAACTAAAGATATTTGGTCTCAAGAGTCATGATTGGCACATATGGATTGAGCGGGTAATGCCGGTGATGTTGCGTGGCTTCATCCCTGAGGATGAATGGCTAGTACTGGCAGAACTCAGCTATTTCTTCCGTGTTCTTTGTGCGAAAGAACTATCGCCTGGCGTGCTAGAAGAAATGGAAGAGTTGGCGCCGGAGTTGATCTGCAAGTTAGAGAAGATCTTTCCACCGGGCTTCTTTAATCCAATGCAGCATTTGATTTTGCATCTCCCGACCGAGGCAAGATTGGGGGGGCCTGTGCAAAATCATTGGTGCTACCCAACTGAGAGGATGCAGAAGATGCTTCGAGAAAAATGTAAAAATAAACGTAGAATTGAAGCATCGATGGCTGAGGCATTCATCACAGACGAGGCGGCAAACTTCGTAACAGCGCACTATGAAGCCAAAAATCGTCATTTGCATAATCTGAAGCCTCGGTACAATGCTGACGAGCCTAAAAAGGGTGGATCGAACCTCAGCCTATTCAAAGGGAATCTCGCACCAGCTAGTGTTTCACATCCAGTATCTTTGGATAACGAAGAATGGCAGACCATTTCGTTGTATATCTTCAACAACCTGATAGAAGTGCGGCCGTACATCGAGTAAGTTCTTGGTACATTGTTTCGCAACTTCTATTTCCTTTGAACTACTCTTATTCCTAGATATGTCATACAGTCGATACGTCACCATATTCTCGTAAGGAGCGGAGATCCAAAAGGATTCTGTCGAAGAGTATGAGCTTCTCGCAAAGCAAGGAGGTGGCTATCCCGGTTTCATCTCTTGGTTCAAACAAACGGTAATTTCTATTAGACAATTTCATTTCATTCGCTAATTTGTGCATAATGCAACAATCCTTTCATATTAAACTTGTAGGCTAATTCAGAGTCTATGGACGCCGAATTGAGACAAGTCGCTAATGGTTTTGACTATAAGGTCCGTTCATTTGACAAGTACGACATCAACGGGTATCGCTTTCGTACCTATGGCAAAGAGCTATCTATGGCCGACCGAAAGTCTACAAATTGTTGTGTATCTGCTATCGGCGAAGGAGGTACCGAGTATTATGGGAGAGTTGATGCAATTTATGAACTTCTGTTCTATGGTGAAAACCCACCGAATGTCGTAGTCTTCAAATGTTATTGGTTTCAGCCGAAGGAGACTAGAAGGACTCACGAACATATAGGGCTAGTTGAAATCAACCAAAGCACTCATTTAGATGTTCCTGATGTCTATATTATGGCTCAACATGCGACCCAAGTATTCTATCTACCGTGGGCCTGCCAAACTAATCCAAATCTGAAAGGTTGGGATGTCGTTTATGAAGTGCCGCCCCGTGCTAGACTTTCTCCCCCAAAGGAAGAGGATTATGAACCTCACATTAACCTAGACACATATGAAGGAGAATTCTTCCAAGAGACACGTCTTTCCAAAAAGTGTTTCAAGAACCGCTATACTTCACCCCAAAACATAGAAGTAGACAGCGACAATGAATCCGACATCACCCCAGAGGAGGAACAAGAAGAGCCGGAACAAGAAGAGGTTACTGCTGCGGATGACTTGTCAATGCTTGACCGATTACGTCAAGGTGGCCTTGCACATGTTGATGCCAATGAACCCTATGAGCCCGTCATTGATTATAGTGATGATGATGATTATGCATTTATTGATGATACTGATCGAGATTATTAGTAGTGTCAGGTATTACATTTTTTTATGTTGTACTTGATGATGATACACTTAAGTGATACACATATTATTATTCATGTTGGTCTTTTTTTATGTTGTACTAATTTCGTTTACTGTTTGTCATGGCAGGTGTTGAAAGATGGTGGGCGCTGGTCGGGAGCGTGGTCTGAGGTCTTCCATTCCAGACGCACCTCTCCGCCGAGCGTTGCTGGACAGTATGGCCACACCGCCGGGCCCTTCTTCGTCGCCCGCGGTGCCCAGCAGGGGACGAGGTAGGAAGAGAGGAGGTGGGGCACATGGTCGTGGGAGAGGAGGTAGGGTGACTGCTACGGCGCCTTCCTCGCCGCCACCCCCGGCTGTTTCACCCGAGCACGTGACTGCTAGGGTGGACTCGTCCGAGGAGGAGGCTACACGGACTCCGGTCCACGAGCCTCCGGTCCACGGGTCTTGGGCCCACGAGCCTCGGGTCGACTGGCCTTCGGCCGACGAGAGTTCGGCCCACGTGACCCCGGAGGAGCACACGTCCGGATGGGGTACCTGGCCGGATCAGCCCGAGGAGCCGAGTGGCCATGCTGATGATGGCGGGGAGCCGACTGATCTTGAGGAGGAGGGGGGCACCATCTACCAGCGTGGTGCTACACGGCTCCCGTCCGTGCCGGTGACCCGCGAGCAGAGGTGGTTGATTTTCCCTGATGGGGAGAGGTACGTAAGTGCATTTAATATTTTTGTACCTTGTGCATTCACGTTTTTTCAAATAACTAATGCGTTGGCCTTGTCATGCTGCAGGGGTTGGGACCACCATCATAGTGTCCGCCGGCCCAACTCCGTCCTTGGAGTTCTTTGCCGGCAAAACTTCCCGGGGTTTGTCACGTTGCCTGGTGAGGGTCGGCTTCCAGAGCTTGGATTGAGCTGGGAGCACTACGTGGCTGCCCCGGCCCCGCCGGATGAGATTATCGACGGTGTCGTGTGCGACACGAGGGCAGACATGGTGATCAGAAAGTTTTGGGTAATTTCTCCTTTACACATTTAAAAATCTTCAACTAGCTAGTTATTAATTGTACTAATCAATATTGTCTCATTTGATTGCAGACATTCTACAGGTGTGAGGAGGGATACGAGGAGGACGCGACACATGTTATCGAGAACGTCTGCAAGCGCCTACTCCAGAACTTACGGCACGAGGCTCGGGTGCAGGCTGTTCGAGACTACTACGCCTTGGGTGGTATCAAGAAGACCAAGCCGGCGTGCCGCGATAAGTTCCTGAGTAAGGAGCAGTACATGAAGGTAATTCTTAAGGCCTTCTCTACTTAAGTTCCTTCATTTAGTAATTCTTAGCCGTAGCGCTCAAGTTTCTATTTGCTAACTTAGGCGCCTCCGAGATGGTGTGCGGATCGGATGGATTGTTGGGAGGTGTTGGTCGATGAGTGGTGCTCAAAACAATGGCTAGCCCTCCACAACGAGGCCAAGGACAAACGTGCCCAAATGGAAGGTGTGCCACACCATCAAGGCAGCTCCAACTTATATCAGTTCGGGCGCAACTGGGTATGTGGTTTTCTTCATGATTCATGCAATTCATTCATCATGCTAGCTTGAGCCCTTTAATTACTAATTTTCATTGTTTCTCTCTTTCAGGCACGCTACAATAAGGCGGATAAGGTGCCAGAGGTGTACGACCTGTATGCCATGGCCCACACTGCCTCTTTCAAGAAAGTCAAGGCTTTCTCTCAGTCTGACCTCGATGATGCAAACAACTTCACCAACATCTCCTCCCACAACAAGCTCGTGAGATATAGAGATGAGGGGAAGGCGAGGAAAGGGGAGGACTTTAACCCGAGCCAGGGTCCCATTGATCCAGAGCTATTGATGATATCTGGTGGCGGGAGGTCCCATGGCTCCATAGCCATTGGAGATGGACTTATCCGTTGTCCTAGCACTCTCCCGGAGATCAAGGCGCGCCAGTCGAGCTCCGCTCTTGAGATAAGGCCTCGTGAACGGCCAGTGCAACTCGCCATCAAGGTTAGTGATACGTACTCATTTATCTTTCTCCATTACATTGTGTGCGCTTCCATCAATGATTACAAATGGTCATGTGAGTGGTGTTGCAGGCTGCTATACAGAGTGAGAGAGATAGAACGGAGAAACTTCTGGCGGAGGCGGCGGAGAGGCAGCGGGAGTTGGAGGAGAGGACGACAAAGATGATGGAGGAGAGGGCACGGAATGACATGCAGGCAAGGGCCATGTACGAGCTCCTTGTGGTAAGTTTCTTCTGCAGATTAGCCAAAACATTCATGTAGTGTTTGTCTCATTACTAACTAGTATGACTGAGTCGTCAAAACCAAATGTGCAGTCTGTGTGCGAGAAGACAGGTCAGACCGCTCCGCCGATGCCAGTGATTGCTCCTGGGACCATGGTGAGTTTTATTTAAATGGACATTACTTGCTAGTCTTAACATTTGAGTGTCATCATGCTAACAAGACATTGTAAATGATCTTTGGTGCAGCGTAACTCCAGACAAGCATCGCACGATCCTTCTCCAGCTACCGACACGAGCCACCCCTCTCCTACACCTCCTGGATCTTGGTAAGTTTATCTAGTGTTTGGCTTAACACATGCATAAAGACCTAGACTTAGCTTTATTTCCTCCAATGCTTACCATAATGACCTAGACTTAGCTTCTTCACCTCCAAAATGACTTAATAAGCTTACTGACCTCCAAAACCATCCATTTTACCTAAGTTAGCTCTAAAACGATCTGTACTTAGCTTACTTATGTCAAAAATTGCATAATTAGCTTAGTTAGCTCATAGACGATCCATTTTACCTAAGTTAGCTCTAAAATGACCCATTTTACCTAGGTTAGCTTATAAATGATCCAGTTCATCCAAGTTAGCTCAAAAATGACCCATTTTACCTAGATTAGCTCCTAAATGATCCATTTTACCTACGTTAGCTTTAAAATGACCCATTTCACCTAGGTTAACTCCAAAATGACCAATCTTACCTAGGTTATCTCATAAACGATCCATTTCACCAACTTAGCTAAAAAACGATCCATTTCACCTAAATTAGCTCTTAAATGATCCATTTCACCTAAGTTAGCTCAAAAAGATCCATTTCAACTAAATTAGCTCATAAATGATCCATTTCACCTAAGTTAGCTCAAAAACGATCCATTTCAACTAAGTTAGCTCATAAATGATCCATTTCACCTAAATTAGCTAAAAAATGATCCATTTCACCTAAATTAGCTCTTTAATGATCCATTTCACCTAAGTTAGCTCAAAAAGATCCATTTCAACTAAATTAGCTCATGAATATCCATTTCACCTAAGTTAGCTCAAAAACGATCCATTTCAACTAAGTTAGCTCATAAATGATCCATTTCACCTAAGTTAGCTAAAAATGATCCATTTCACCTTAGTTACCTCAAAAACGATCCATTTGACCTTAGTTAGCTCATAAACGATCCATTTCAACTAAGTTAGCTCATAAATGATCCATTTCACCTAAGTTAGCTAAAAAACGATCCATTTCACCTAAATTAGCTCTTAAATGATCCATTTCACCTGAGTTAGCTCAAAAAGATCCATTTCAACTAAATTAGCTCATGAATGATCCATTTCACCTAAGTTAGCTCAAAAACGATCCATTTCAACTAAGTTAGCTCATAAATGATCCATTTCACCTAAGTTAGCTAAAAAACGATCCATTTCACCTTAGTTACCTCAAAAACGATCCATTTGACCTTAGTTAGCTCATAAACGACCCATTTCAACTAAGTTAGCTCATAAATGATCCATTTCACCTTAGCTAGCTCTTAAACGACCCATTTCAACTTAGTTAGCTCATATATGATCCATTTCACGTAAGTTAGCTCATAAATGACATACTCTTCTTGTTCTACTCTTCTTCTTGTTCTACTCTTCTTGTTCTACTCTTCTTGTTCTAGTCTTCTTCTTATTCTACTCTTCTTCTTGTTCTACTCTTCTTGTTCTAACTTTCTTATTTTTCATTTTGCAGATTTCATTCACTTGACGAAAGCTTGCATAGATGGAGTGCTCCTTATCCCTTTCTCTGTTTCTTTTGTATCGTTGAACTATGCATGTATCGTTGGATGAAACTATTGTAATATATATGGTTGGATGCCTCTATGTTGAACTTGTTATGTATGATGGAACTATGCATGTAATATATATGGTTGGATGATGAAGTTATGTGTTGGATATCTTATATGTTTGCTCTGTAATGGCCTTTTGAAATATATCTATATATGTCATATATATTTGTGATGAAAATTGTTGGATTTAATAAAAAACAGATAAAAGAGACAATATGCAGGCTCTTTGCCGTCTGCCACCGACGGCAACGGGCTCTTTGCCGTCTGCCGCGGACGGCAAAGAAGACACGTGGCATCCAGCTGTGCTTCCTGGGAGCTGACCCATTTGGTTAGTTTGCCTACAGTCGCAGACGGCAAAGACTTTGCCATCAGTGGCAGACGGCAAAGAACCTGCACTTTGCCATCAGTGGCAGACGGCAAAGAACCTGCCATGTAGTGACGTGTAGATGACATCATACGGCGGACGGCAAAGACCCTAGCAATTTTGCCGTCAGCGGCGGACGGCAAAGGCCTACCGTTAGCCACTTAATGGACTGACAGCGCAATTATTGCCGTCTACTCTCTTTGCCGTCCTCCGCGGATGGCACAGGGCCTTTGCCGTCCGCCGCTAGGAAGCAGACGGCAAAGTAGCTGTTTACCGTAGCCTACTTTGCCGGAGCCTTTTGCCGTCCGCCGTTCATGCCTTTGCCGTCCGCCGTGGCAGACGGCAAAGTAGCTGATTCCTGTAGTGTCCCCCTCTCTTGTGGAGATCTATTCGATGTAAGCTTCTTTTTGCGGTGTGTTTGTTGAGACCGATGAATTGTGGGTTTATGATCCAGTCTATCTATGAATAATATTTGAATCTTCTCTGAATTCTTTTATGTATGATTGGTTATCTTTGCAAGTCTCTTCGAATTATCAGTTTGGTTTGGCCTACTAGATTGGTTGTTCTTGCCATGGGAGAAGTGCTTAGCTTTGGGTTCGATCTTGTGGTGTCCTTTCCCAGTGACAGAAGGGGCAGCAAGGCACGTATTGTATTGTTGCCATCGAGGATAACAAGATGGGATTTTTATCATATTGCATGAAACTATCCCTCTACATCATGTCATCGTGCTTAAGGCGTTACTCTGTTTTTAACTTAATACTCTAGATGCATGCTGGATAGCGGTCGATGAGTGGAGTAACAGTAGTAGATGCAGGCAGGAGTCGGTCTAATTGTCTCGGACGTGATGCCTATATACATGATCATACCTAGATATTCTCATAACTATGCTCAATTCTGTCAATTGCTCAACAGTAATTTGTTCACCCATCATAGAATACTTATGCTCTGGAGAGAAGCCACTAGTGAAACCTATGGCCCCCGGGTCTCTTTCTCATCATATCAATCTCCATCACTTTATTATTGCTTTGCTTTTACTTTGCCTTTTACTTTTTTACTTTGCATCTCTATAGCAAAAATACCAAAAATATTATTTATCATCTCTATCAGATCTCACTTTCGTAAGTGACCGTGAAGGGATTGACAACCCCTAAGCAAGTTGGTTGCGTTGAGCTATTGTTTTTGTGTAGGTACGAGGGACTCGCGCGTAGCCTCCTACTGGATTGATACCTTGGTTCTAAAAAACTGAGGGAAATACTTACGCTATTTTGCTGCATCATCCTCTCCTCTTCAGGGAAATCCAACGCAGTGCTCAAGAGGTAGCAAGAAGAATTTCTAGCGTCGTTGCTGAGGAGGTCTATGCAAAAGTCAACATACCAAGTACCTATCACAATCCCTATCTCCCGCATTACATTATTTGCCATTTGCCTCTCGTTTTCCTCTCCCCCACTTCACCCTTGCCGTTTTATTCGCCCTCTCTCTCTCTATCATCCCTCTCTTTCTCTATTTGCCTCTTTTGCCCGTTTGCTTGTTGTTTGCTCGTGTGTTGGATTGCTTGTTTTTCGCGATGGCTCAAGATAATACCAAATTGTGTGACTTCACCAATACCAACAATAATGATTTCCTTAGCACTCTGATTGCTCCTCTTACCGATGTTGAATCTTGTGAAATTAATGCTGCTTTGCTGAATCTTGTCATGAAAGATCCATTCTCCGGCCTTCCTAGTGAAGATGCCGCTACCCACCTAAATAGCTTCGTTGATTTGTGTGACATGCAAAAGAAGAAAGATGTGGATAATGATATTGTTAAATTGAAGCTATTTCCTTTTTCGCTTAGAGATCGTGCTAAAGTTTGGTTTTCATCTTTGCCTAAAAATAGTATTGATTCATGGAACAAGTGCAAAGATGCTTTTATCTCTAAGTATTTTCCTCCCGCTAAGATCATCTCTCTTAGAAACGATATTATGAATTTTAAGCAACTTGATCATGAACATGTTGCACAAGCTTGGAAGAGAATGAAATTAATGATATGTAATTGCCCTACTCATGGTTTGAATTTGTGGATGATTATACAAAAATTTTATGCCGGATTGAATTTTGCTTCTAGAAATCTTTTAGATTCGGCCGTGGGAGGCACTTTTATGGAAATCACCTTAGGAGAAGCTACTAAACTCCTAGATAATATTATGGTTAATTATTCTCAATGGCATACTGAAAGATCTACTAATAAAAAGGTGCATGCGATAGAAGAAATTAATATTTTGAGTGGAAAGATGGATGAACTTATGAAATTATTTGCTAATAAGAGTGTTTCTTCTGATCCTAATGATATGCCCTTGTCTACTTTGATTGAGAATAATAATGAATCTATGGATGTGAATTTTGTTGGTAGGAACAATTTTGGTAACAACGCGTATAGAGGAAATTTCAATCCTAGGCCTTATCCCAGTAATCCCTCTAATAATTATGCTAATTCCTACAACAATTATTATGGAAATTATAATAAGATGCCCTCTGATTTTGAATCTAATATTAAAGAATTTATTTCTTCGCAAAAGAATTTTAATGCTATGATTGAAGAAAAATTGCTTATGATTGATGATTTGTCTAGGAACGTTGATAGAATTTCTCTTGATGTTGATTCTTTAAAGCTTAGATCTATTCCTCCTAAGCATTATATCAATGATTCTCTCAAAGCCATGAGAATTTCCATTGATGAGTGCAAGGAAAGAACCGCTAGGACGCGTGCTATGAAAGATGCCTTTATTAAAGCATGTTCTTCTAGTTCCTATGAAAATAATGATGAAGATCTAAAATTTATTGATGTGTCCCCTAATAAATCTTTGTTTTGCAATATTAATCTTGATAATGATGGGACTGAATATGATCCACCTTTACCTAGAAGGTGTTCTAAAAATTCGGAGTATTTAGATCTTGATGATGATATTGATAAAAGTGGGATTAAAAAAATAAAACCCTAGATGATGCTAAACCCACTATATTGGATTTCAAGGAATTTAATTATGAAAATTGCTCTTTAATTGATTATATTTCCTTGTTGCAATCCGTGCTAAAATCTCCTCATGCTTATAGTCAAAATAAAGCCTTTACCGAACATATCGTTGATGCCTTGATGCAATCTTATGAAGAAAAACTTGAGTTGAAAGTTTCTATCCCTAGAAAACTTTATGATGAGTGGGAATCTACTATTAAAATTAAAATTAAAGATTATGAGTTTTATGCTTTGTGTGATTTGGGTGCTAGTGTCTCTACTATTCCCAAAACTTTGTGTGATTTGCTAGATTTCCGTGATTTTGATGATTGCTCTCTAAACTTGCATCTTGCGGATTCCACTATTAAGAAACCTATGGGAAGAATTAATGATGTTCCTATTTTTTAAAATAGGAATTATGTGCCCGTAGATTTTATCGTTCTTGATATAGATTACAATCCTTCTTACCCTATTATTCTCGGTAGACCTTTCCTTAGAACGATTGGTGCGATTATTGATATGAAGGAAGAGAATATTAGATTTCAATTTCCATTAAAAAAGGGCATGGAACACTTCCCTAGAAATAAAATAAAATTTCCATATGAATCTATCATGAGAGCCACTTATGGATTGCCTACCAAAGATGGCAATACCTAGATCTATTCTTGCTTGTTATGCCTAGCTAGGGGCGTTAAATGATAGCACTTGTTGGGAGGCAACCCAATTTCATTTTTATTCCTTGCTTTTTGCTCCTGTTTAGTAATAAATAAATTATTTAGCCTCTGTTTTGGTTGTGTTTTTTTTGTGTTTAATTAGTGTTTGTGCCAAGTAGAACTGTTGGGAAGACTTGGGGAAAGTCTTGTTGAACTTGCTGTAAAAAACAGAAACTTTAGCGCTCAAGAGAACTGCTGTCATTTTTATTTGGAAAGTGATATTTTAGTTAATTATTTTTGAATATTATTAATAGATAAATTCCTCACGTCCAGCAATTTATTTTAGAATTTTTGGGGTTCCAGATCTTGCGCTAGCTACAGATTACTACAGACTGTTCTGTTTTTGACAGATTCTATTTTTCGTGTGTTGTTTGCTTATTTTGATGAATCTATGGCTAGTAAAATAGTTTATGAACTATAGAGAAGTTGGAATACAGTAGGTATAACAACCATATAAATAAATAATGAGTTCATTACAGCACCTTGAAGTGGTCTTTTGTTTTCTTTCGCTAATGGAGCTCACGAGATTTTCTACTTTAAGTTTTGTGTTGTGAAGTTTTCAAGTTTTGGGTAAAGATTTGATGGATTATGGAACAAGGAGTGGCAAGAGCCTAAGCATGGGGATGCCCATGGCACCCCCAAGATAAACTAAGGACTCCTAAAAGCCAAAGCTTGGGGATGCCCTGGAAGGCATCCCCTCTTTCGTCTACTTCTATCGGTAACTTTACTTGGAGCTATATTTTTATTCACCACATGATATGTGTTTTGCTTGGAGCGTATTTTATGATTTGATTCTTTGCTTGTTAGTCTACCACAATCATCCTTGCTGTACACACCTTTTGAGAGAGCCATAAATGATTTGGAATTAGATAGAATACTCTATGTGCTTCACTTATATCTTTTGAGCTTTATAGTTTTGCCCTAGTGCTTCACTTATATCTTTTAGAGCACGGTGGTGGATTTGTTTTATAGAAACTATTGATCTCTCATGCTTCACTTAGATTATTTTGAGAGTATTAATAGCATGGTAATTTGCTTAAAATCCTAATATGCTTGGTAGGCAAGATTAATAATAAAACTTTCTTATGAGTGTGTTGAATACTAAGAAAAGTTTGATGCTTGATGATTGTTTTGAGATATGGAGGTAATAATATCAAAGTCGTGCTAGTTGAGTAGTTGTGAAATTGAGAAATACTTGTGTTGAGGTTTGCATGTCCCGTAGCATGCACGTATGGTAAACGTTATGCAACAAATTTGAAACATGAGGTGTTATTTGATTGTCCTCCTTATGAGTGGCGGTCGGGGACGAGCGATGGTCTTTTCCTACCAATCTATCCCCCTAGGAGCATGCGCGTAGTGCCGAGGTTTTTGATGACTTGTAGATTTTTGCAATAAGTATGTGAGTTCTTTATGACTAATGTTGATTCCATGGATTATACGCACTCTCACCCTTCCATCCTTGCTAGCCTCTTCGGTAACGTGCATTGCCCTTTCTCACATTGAGAGTTGGCGCAAAACTTCGCCGGTGCATCCAAACCCCGTGATATGATACGCTCTTTCACACATAAACCTCCTTATATCTTCCTCAAAACAGCCACCATACCTAACTATTATGGCATTTCCATAGCCATTCTGAGATATATTGCCATGCAACTTTCCATCATTCCGTTCATCATGATACATTCATCATTGTCATATTGCTTAGCATGATCATGTAGTTGACATAGTATTTGTGGCAAAGCCACCATTCATAATTCTTTCATACATGTCACTCTTGGTTCATTGCATATCCCGGTACACCGCGGGAGGCATTCATATAGAGTCATCTTTGTTCTAGTATCGAGTTGTAATCATTGAGTTGTAAATAAATAGAAGTGCAATGATCATCATTATTAGAGCATTGTCCCAAGTGAGGAATAAAAAAAGAAAGTCCATAAAAAAGAGAAGGCCCCAAAAAAAGAGAAGGCCCAAAAAAATGAGAGAAAAAGAGAGAAGGGACAATGTTACTATCCTTTTACCACACTTGTGCTTCAAAGTAGCACCATGATATTCATAGTAGAGAGTCTCTCATGTTATCACTTTCATATGCTAGTGGGAATTTTTTCATTATAGAACTTGGCTTGTATATTCCAACAATGGGCCTCCTCAAGTGCCCTAGGTCTTCATGAGCAAGCAAGTTGGATGCACACCCACTAGTTTCTTTTGTTAAGCTTTCATACATTTATAGCTCTAGTGCATCTGTTGCATGGCAATCCCTACTCCTTGCATTAACATCAATCGGTGGGCATCTCCATAGCCCATTGATTAGCCTCGTTGATGTGAGACTTTCTCCTTTTTTGTCTTCTCCACATAACCCCCTCATTATATTATATTCCACCCATAGTGCTATGTCCATGGCTCGCGCTCATATATTGCGTGAAAGTTTATAGGTTTGAGATTACTAAAGTATGAAACAATTGCTTGGCTTGTCATCGGGGTTGTGCATGATGAGAGCATTCTTGTGTGACGAAAATGAAACATGACTAAACTATATGATTTTGTAGGGATGAACTTTCTTTGGCCATGTTATTTTGAGAAGACATAATTGGTTAGTTAGTATGCTTGAAGTATTATCATTTTTATGTCAATATGAACTTTTGTCTTAAATCTTTCAGATTTGAATATTCATACAACAATTAAGAAGAATTACATTAAAATTATGCCAAGTAGCACTCCGCATCAAAAATTCGGTTTTTATCATTTACCTACTCGAGGACGAGCAGGAATTAATCTTGGGGATGCTTGATACGTCTCCAACGTATCTATAATTTTTGATTGCTCCATGCTATATTATCTACTGTTTTGGACATTATTGGGCTTTATTATCCACTTTTATATTATTTTTGGGACTAACATATTAACCAGAGGCCCAGCCCAGAATTGCTGTTTTTTGCCTATTTCAGTGTTTCAGAGAAATAGAATATCAAACGGAGTCCAAACGGAATGAAACCTTCGGAAATGTGATTTTCTCATCAGATAAGATCCAGGAGACTTGGACCCTCCGTCAAGAAAGCCACGAGGCGGTCACGAGGGTGGAGGGCGTCCCCCCAAGGGCGCGCCCCCCTGCCTCGTGGGCCCCTCGAAGCTCCAGCGACGTACTTCTTCCTCCTATATATACCTACGTACCCCCAAACGATCGGGGACGGAGCCAAAAACCTAATTGCACCGCCGCAACTTTCTGTATCCACGAGATCCCATCTTGGGGCCTGTTCCGGAGCTCCGCCGGAGGGGGCATCGATCACGGAGGGCTTCTACATCATCATCCAAGCCCCTCCGATGAAGTGTGAGTAGTTTCCTTCAGACCTACGGGTCCATAGTTAGTAGCTAGATGGCTTCTTCTCTCTTTTTTGATCTCAACACAATGTTATCCCCCTCTCTTGTGGAGATCTATCGCCATGTAATCTTCTTTTTGCGGTGTGTTTGTTGAGACCAATGAATTGTGGGTTTATGATCCAGTCTATCTATGAATAATATTTGAATCTTCTCTGAATTCTTTTATGTATGATTCGTTATCTTTGCAAGTCTCTTCGAATTATCAGTTTGGTTTGGCCTACTAGATTGGTTGTTCTTGCCATGGGAGAAGTGCTTAGCTTTGGGTTCTATCTTGCGGTGTCCTTTCCCAGTGACAGAAGGGGCAGCAAGGCACGTATTGTATTGTTGCCATCGAGGATAACAAAATGTCATCTTGCTTAAGGCGTTACTCTGTTTTTAACTTAATACTCTAGATGCATGCTGGATAGCGGTCGATGAGTGGAGTAATAGTAGTAGATGCAGGCAGGAGTCGGTCTACTTGTCTCGGACCTAATACCTATATACATGATCATACCTAGATATTCTCATAACTATGCTCAATTCTGTCAATTGCTCAACAATAATTTGTTCACCCACCGTAGAATACTTATGCTCTTGAGAGAAGCCACTAGTGAAACCTATGGCCCCCGGGTCTCTTTCTCATCATATCAATCTCCATCACTTTATTATTTCTTTGCTTTTAGTTTGCCTTTTACTTTTTACTTTGCATCTCTATACGAAAAATACCAAAAATATTATTTATCATCTTTATCAGATCTCACTTTCGTAAGTGACCGTGAAGGGATTGACAACCCCTAAGCGCGTTGGTTGCGTTGAGCTATTGTTTTTGTGTAGGTATGAGGGACTCACGCGTAGCCTCCTACTGGATTGATACCTTGGTTCTCAAAAAGTGAGGGAAATACTTACGCTACTTTGCTGCATCATCCTCTCCTCTTCGGGGAAATCCAATGCAGTGCTCAAGAGGTAGCAAACGTCGGCCGCCGCAACCGACGTGCCTCACAGACACCGAGTTCCACCGCATCAGGTGCGCTTCACCGACGCCGTCTCCCATCTCACCGGGGCTACTTCACCGAGCACATCGTCGCACCTCCGCCTCCCGAGGCCGTTGGGGCTTCACCAACGGTCTCGTCCACCGCATCATAGCGCTCCGCTGCCACTCAAGATCTGCATCCGTGCGTGGCCAGCCAATACCAGCGCATCACTCCTAACGGCTCTGAAGTGACCCACACTCTATCTAGGCGAGCATGCCCAAACGCCGGCCCGAACTAGGTATCCATACATCACTCCCTTGTGCACTGTTCCTACGATGTTTGGATATCCTTTCACTGCTCTCTTAGCTTACACGCCTATGCAACTCTAACTTTAACTCTTATTTCTTATGGAGATATCATCTGAAACAAGCAAATCCATTTTTTAGTGAAGCATGACGGTGCTATGGGATCTGGTACACATCCTGCACACCCGTATAACCTTGTAAGTATCTGTCCTCTGGTACAACATCAAGGTCGATTCCTCTTATTTGATCAACCATTCGCCGTGTCAAAAATGCAGAGGAGGATGCAAGGAGCACAAGGCCTGCACATCCAAGCAAGTGGTAACATGGACTTGTACATCGAACATCCCAAGCGCAAGCAGAGCAGCAGTGAGCCTATACAACAAGCTAGCGTAAGTCCCTGCATTTCATTTAATTCGTACTGGTATTCATGTATGATTTGTGTGCAGTGGCTGATCCATGAATTCAAGTTACCAGGGGCGAACATTTAACTTAATAAAATATGAAGGCACTTGCACTCCGGAAATCAACATAACTTGAGAAATGTGAAGCTACATGCACTTTGAAAACCAGCTAATGATCCAAAGTAGTTCAGATTATAAACACTAAATGATGCAAGCACCAAAAAACACAAAATGCAACATGGTGTACAAGGACTACAAACATGGTCTGTACCTGCTTGAATTATTCGTTCTCTGTCTGAAAATATCGAAGTGTAATTGCACGTATAACCAGTGCGCAAACTGCATATCAATATATCTATCCTGCACAAGTATGCCAATAGTTTCAAACAATAGATTAGAAAAGTATTTATGCTATGTTGTCATGATACGGGGACTTTCTGGTAGATGGCCTCGACGTTTCCTCAAGCTATGAAAATGCACTATAATTTGCTTGTCATTAATGCCTGCAAATCTCTGTCTCTCTCAACATAGTAGATCATCATTAGACACTAAATCCTTCAATGAGCTTGAAAAATGCTTGCATTAGATCCCTCATTAGACACTATATGTTCATCACCAGGAGCATGTAAAATGTTTGCATCAAATCCTTCATTAGCAGTTTGTTCATTAGACACTTCGGGCTCAAGAACAACACGAGCTTGTATGTTTGCACCGGAAACTTGATTAGATACATCAGATTCAGTCAGTTCAGTATTGATTGGGGGAGTTATAAAATAAGTAGAAATTGGTTTCATTTTCTCATAGATTCCCTACATACAAGCGGTTTTACAACACCGTTAGGTTTAACTATTCGCTAGAAATTGAAGAGTTGAATTAGATATAATCAGGGATGTGATGTACCTGCTCATTGTGCATGCTACTCTTGCAAGCTGCGACTGTCCATTTGCGCAAGCTCGATGCCATGCCCGTGCTGCCACCGCTGCCTCCCACGCAGGCTACACCCAGGGTTAGATCTTCATCTACTTGTCCTTCCGTTCACTTGAAGCCCGGCAACCGCCCTCCAATGAGGGCGCGAGGAAGTGATGTGTCGGTCTGTCCAGCGGCGGCTAGGTTAGGAGCGAACAAGACTGGAGGATGGAGCGAATGAATTGGGATTTTTCCTGCTGTCGATCGATATGGGAGGCGCTCGTTTGGGCCGCGAGCGTACTATAGGGCCTGCCTTGCACTTATGTTATTGGCCCATCCAAATTGAAACATTTTTCTTCATTTCTAACATTGCCTGCTCGTGCGTTGGGACGAACAAAACTAGCATGGGCCAACCTGGACGACTCAAACTAGGTGCACACTTTCCAGCCACCTGAGGCGGCCGCCCATACCAGCCCCTATGGTGGCGTCGCCCCTTTTTGCGTGTATGATTGCATAGTGAAAAATATTCTAGTGGCGCTTTTGATTTACCCATAGAATGGTTGAATTGCTTGTTTCTATGAACCGAGTTCGCCAATAAAGTAATCGCATGAAATATACAGTAAAAGCCAGTGTGATGTGTTTGGCTACAACTAGTCTGACTACACGTCCTCATATAACATATCAAGGACGCACCATCTTACCAGATTAATCATTCGACTTACCCATGCAGTGTGGGAAGAAAGAAGTATTGGGACTGTGTATCCAAGCAATTGATGCCATGGACTCCTTCGTACAACCTTGTAAGCGAAAATGAAGTTGCAGTGTGCCTGTACAAAGAACTAGCGTAAGTTCAGTTACCTGCTTCTCGGAATTTTAGTTAGCCACTTATTGCAAAATTGTTCAAGTACGTTGCTTGGCTTAATTTAGTTTGCTACTGATTACATAATGGCACAACCTGTTAATCATATTGTATACTCCGCCTATCTATGTGTATGATACTTACTGTTAAGAATTACCTGTTTGCCTTAACTTAAATATCTACTTGTTTGTTTAACTGCTTTGCTGCTGCAACAGCAGGTTACAATGATGTTAATAACTACTTTTCAGCATCCAATTGAAACTCTTTAATTCCTTGTTTGTTTAACTGGTTTGCTGTTATAACTCTCAGTTGAGATGTTTTGCTAACTTCAACTTTTCTGAATCCAATCGGAACTTTAATGGCAAAACAGGTTAGCCCAAGATCAAAGAGCGAGGTCCCCATGGACGTTGCATCATCCCACAGTAGTGGCACCGGCCCAAACGTGCATTATGAATTGCCAACTGCTGATGCTCTAGAGGCTAAACTAGTGGTAGAACGAGATTCTACTTCTGCACTTAGAGATGAAGTTGACATGTTGTAGGATCGAAAGTATGTCTAGAGGGGGGTGATTAGACTACTTGACCAAATAAAAACTTAACCTTTTCCCAATTTTAGTTCTTGGTAGATTTTAGCTATTTTAGGACAAGTCAAGCAATCATCACACAATTCAAGCAAGCATGCAAAGAGTATATTGGCAGCGGAAAGTAAAGCATGCAACTTGCAAGAATATAAAGGGAAGGGTTTGGAGAATTCAAACGCTATTGGAGACACAGATGTTTTTCCCGTGGTTCGGATAGGTGGTGCTATCCTACAACCACGTTGATGGAGACTTCAACCCACGAAGGGTAACGGTTGCGCGAGTCCACACAGGGCTCCACCCAAGGGCAACGGTTGCGCGAGTCCACGAAGGGCTCCACCCATGAAGGGTCCACAGAGAAGCAACCACCCACAAAGCGTCCACGAAGAAGCAACCTTGTCTATCCCACCATGGCCATCGCCCATGAAGGACTTGCCTCACTAGCGGTAGATCTTCACGAAGTAGGCGATCCCCTTGCCCTTACAAACTCCTTGGTTCAACTCCACAATCTTGTCGGAGGCTCCCAAGTGACACCTAGCCAATCTAGGAGACACCACTCTCCAAGAAGTAACAAATGGTGTGTAGGTAATGAACTCCTTGCTCTTGTGCTTCAAATGATAGTCTCCCCAACACTCAACTCTCTCTCATAGGATTTGGATTTGGTGGAAAGAAGATTTGAGTGGAAAGCAACTTGGGAAGGCTAGAAATCAAGATTCATATGGTAGGAATGGAATGTCTTGATCTCAACACATGAGTAGGTGGTTTTCTCTCAGAACATATGAGTAGGAATGATGTGTGTGTTCTGATGGCTCTCACTTCGAATGAGAAGGAGGTGGAGGGATATATATAGCCTCCACACACACAAAATCCAACCGTTACACACAATTCACCAATCTCGGTGGGACCGAATCAGAAAACTCGGTCTAACCGAAGTAGTAAACCTAGTGACCGTTAGGAATTTCGGTGGGACTGACATGCAACTCGGTAGGACCGATTCAGTTAGTGTTTGGGCATAACGTAATCTCGGTGAGACCAATTACACAAACTTGGTGAGACTGAGCTTGGTAATTAGCTAACCAGAGAGTTGGTCAGGCAAACTCGGTGGGACCGATTTGCTCTTTCGGTGAGACCGAGTGGAACTCGGTGAGACCGAAAAGTTACAAAGGGGAAACACTGAGTTTACATTGCAATCTCGGTGGGACCGATTCGCTCTTTCGGTGGGACCGAAAAGTTACGAAAGGGAAACAGAGAGTTTGCAACCCCATCTCGGTGGGACCGAGATCCTTATCGGTAGGACCGAATTGCTAGGGTTTGGCAGTGGCTAATGAAAATTGAAACTCGGTGGCGCCGGATAGGAAAAATCGGTAGGACCGAGTTTAGCTTAGAGTTTAGGTCATATGTGGATATGGGAAAGTAGTTGAGGGTTTTGAAGCATATCATTAAGCACATGAAGCAAGAGGCTCATTAAGCAACACCTCATCCCTCCTTGATAGTATTGGCTTTTCCTATGGACTCAATGTGATCTTGGATCCCTAAAATATAAAAAGAAGAGTCTTGAGCTTTTGAGCTTGAGCCAATCCTTTGTCCTTAGCATTTTAAGGGTTCCACTTTCACATCCATGCCATGCCAATCATTGAGATTTCCTGAAATAATCATCTTGGAATAGCATTAGCTCAATGAGCTATATGTTGTTATGAATTACCAAAACCACCTAGGGATAGTTGCACTTTCAATCTCCCCCTTTTTGGTAATTGATGACAACATATAGATCAAAGCTTCGACAAATGATAATAAGCATGAAGTATATCGTCGCTTTGAGAAGTATGTGATAAGTAAGAGCTCCCCCTAAATTTGTGCATATTTAAAATTTTCTTTGGACTGCAAATGCACAAAGAGTTAGAGTCATGGGTTACTCTTCCATGTCACATACATCTTGGTGGAGCGCTCAAAATGATAAGAATGAAATACATGCACTCATCACCAAGAATAGTGAATGATCACAAACGATAGATAGCATGATAATATTTGAGCAAGCATTAAGCAAACATTAAGTGTAGCTTATGATCAAACACATGATCATCGATGTCTCACAAATAATGACATAGTATCAAGCACTCAAAAGCAGAAAAGGTTCGAAAAACCACCAAATAAAGCAAGAGAGAAAAGCAACACTCTCTCTCTCTCGAAGCCTATGATCTATACATCTTCTCCCCCTTTGGCAACAAGTTACCAAAAAGTTCCTAGAAAATGCATAGTGCTAAGTCGTCGCTCAGGCTTGATCTTCAGGTGGTGGTGGAGTCCAGATCACTCCAAGGACGAAGGCTTCTGTAGATGTTGAAGTAGTCGCTGGAGTTGGAGCTGAGGTAGACGCTGGAGCTGAGGCTGTGGCTGGTGCAGACGTTGTAGCTCTGGAGTCAGCAACTGGCAGTGCAGACAACCTCGGACCTCGTGGCACCCTCGCAAACGCATGAGTCGTGGTCCTGCCTCTCCTCTCATTCATGTCCTCCTGGAGCTGCTCCACTGCAGACTGAACTTCTGTTACCTTGATGTCCAAGTCATAGAACCTCTGTTCCATGATCCTCTCTAAACTCGCCTGGTTCTGAGTCAGGGTGGCTAGACTCTGCTCAATCCGCAGGGTGGACGCAATCAAGTAACCAAGCTGCTCTTGTTTGGTCTTCAAAAAGTATTCAGATGCCTCTGCTTGAGTAGGCATCCTGGCAGCTTTCTCCTTCTTTGCATAAGCTTGTGCAGACGATGCCTCATTCTCTGTCATCACAACTTCATTGTTCTCAAAATCTGGACGGATGGGCAGGTGTTCCTTATCCAACAGATATACGCCCGTGCCCATCTTGGAGTTGATGAGCTCCTGAATCTGAGGGGCATATCCACAGCTCCTCTTTTGATCTGCCGCAGTCCTTTTGATCGTTTCAACTATGAGGCTCATCACCTTGAACTTTTGAGGCACGTCAAAGACATGAAGCAGGTTGATCGCGTGGCCTCTGATCATCTTGTGATCTCCAGACTTGGGTAGTAGGGTGTGCCTTAGGATCCAATTGATCGTAGGCAATCCTGAGAGCAGATAGTGCACTGAGCCAAACTTGAACATGTCGAGCGCTTCATTCGGGATCTCCATGTACATGTTTGACATGGAGTTGTGATCCATCTTTTTCTTGGCATAGATATCCAAGTCCTCATCTTGCTCTTCTGGGGTATTGATGATCTGTGCCCACTCAGCCACTGTAGATTGGTACCTTGTACCCTCAGACATCCAAGTAATCCTGCCATCTGGATAAAAGTGAGCTGTGGAGTAGAACTACATGATGAGTTCCTCGTTCCACTTTGTGAGCTTCTGCCCAACAAAGTCCTCTACTCCACACGCTCTGAAGCTGTCCTGAACTCCTGGGTAGTGCTCTTCATTCTCCTTGATATAGGTCCAGTCGACCCATCTCATGTCACAAACGATTGGCTTCTTGTCAAGCAAAACAGTCTCATAGAAATCTTGCTACTCCTTAGTATGAAATCTGTAATCCACGGCAGTCCTTCTCCTAGAAGCATACGGATCTGCTTCTCTCCATTTCCTCAGCCCTGAATCTCTCCTGAGCTTCATATCCTCAGCCACAGGATGAGCATCATTGTGGTCTGGGATCTTGGGCTTGGGCTTCCTAAGGACACTCTCTTCCTCTTCTTCGATAGCTTCAGGCACTGGGGCCTTGTTCTTTTTTGCAGCTGGGATGCTTCGTGTGTTCCTCTTTGGTGCACTCTTAGGCTTAGATGCAGCCTTAGGTGCTTCCTTGGGCTTGGATGCAGCTGTTCCTGTCCTTATAGCATCTCCCATGAGTTTGGCTGCCTTGGGCGCTGGTGCAGCTGCCTCTTCTTCCTCATCCTCTTCTACCATGATGGAGGCCTTCCCAAGCACCCTAGCCACAGTCTTTTTCACTCTCTCTTTCCTCTTCTTGCCCTCAGCTGCAACGGGCTCAATGGGAGCAGGCTTCTCAGTTGATGCTCTAGCTTTTGACATGGGTTGCCTGCCTGCTGGTCTCTTGATTTTCAGGCCTGGCTTTGAGCCTTGAGCTGGCTCAACCCTCTTGGAAGTGGCCTCTTCCTCTGCCACATAGTCTTCATCCTCAGAATCAGACGTTCTCTTCTTCCTTTGACGTGTGGCAGCCTTAGGCAGATTGCTGGGGGTGCTTCTGCTTCCATCATCAGAAGAACTTGAGGGGCTAGTGCCCTCACTCATCACAACTTGCTGCTCAGACACATTCTGGCTGTCACTTTGATCAGACATGTTGCAACTGACTGCTGACCCTGTGAATAGATCATGGATAAGATAGAGTGGATGAGCATCACAAAAAGCAGAGATTTTAGCAAAAGATTAATTCAAAAACTTAGTTTTAGTTTTCCACAGAAAGCATCTCGGATCTACCGATTTTCAAACTCGGTGACACCGAAGCAGTTTTGGCACCAGAACTGGTGAACTCGGTCAGACCGAGTCACAGTTCGGTGGCACCGAGACTGCTAGGGTTTCACAGAATTCCAAAATCGGTTGCACCGATAAGTTATTCTCGGCCAGACCGAGTTTAACTTGTGCAATGGAAAAAGCTAGATCGATGGGACCGAGTTTTTCAACTCGGTGGGTCCGAGATGGTTTCGGCGGAAACCTAACCCTAAAATTTTCGAATTAAGCCTAATCTACGAGTTCATTGACTGGATAGGAGTGTTTCAATCATGGCAAGAATCATGATCATCACAATGTGCTAGGAATCGGAGTGGAGAATAGCACAAAGATAGAGTCCATACCCTAGTTCGGTGGAGACTCGCTACGGCGGCAACGGCGGGGCAGAAATCCGTTGACGGCGGCGGAGACCAGCGACAGGAGGCTGCTGGCGGCGAGAAGATGATCCGGAGACCTCGAGGGCAGAGCAGGCTATCGCGCGGGCGAGGAGGTTTCGGAGAAATTTCCAAAATTCTGCCCGTCACTATATATAGCCCGACCCTGTCGGTGTCACCGAGTGGAACAACTCAGTGGCACCGAGATGCAAAACTGTGTGCAGTTATTGCAACTCAGTGTGACCGAAAAGTTCAAATCGGTTGCACCGAGATCAAAAACCTAGATCAACTTAATGAACTCGGTAGGACCGAAAATGGAGTATCGGTCAGACCGAGATTCATAAAGAGGTTTTGGAAGTTTAAGTCTATGACGAATCGGGGACTCCGAGCGCTCCTCACACAGAGTGGTTCGAATCTGACTTGATCAAATTTTGTGATGCAGCATGAATAGAGTTTGAGACGAGCAAAGCATAGATAGCTAGAGGAGGTTCTTAGGCATTCTTGTCCATCCACTTGGCAAAAGAAGATAAAGCCAAACAATCAAAACAACAAGTGGATGTCCTTGAATGAGTAAAATATGCAACCAACATGCTCACACAATAAGATAGCAAATGAAATATGTGGCAAAGCATGCACAACCAATTCTAGCATCTATGAAGCAATTTGCGATGACTAGGTCATCTATATATGAGTATATTGACTTAGGAGTCAAGCGAGAACACTTGATCGTAGGTCATACTCATCGTTTAAGCTCAAGTGGGGTTACCACTTTTACATAAAGCATTGTTTTGTTCACATCTTTAGAGTTGCTTTAGCTCAAGTCTTAGAGTAAAGCTCCCCTAGATGTGATATCCCCCCTAAGAGGGATGAACTAACCTTGGGTTTTGTCGATGATGACTTCATGTAGATGTTGAAGATGTGGATGCTAAATGTTGATGTAGATCTCTTGGAGCTATCCATTCGAGTGAGTTGCACTTTCAATACCTACATGGGTTAGTCCCACGAGGAACAAACAAGGATATCCATAGACATAGAGTGATGCACACAAAAGATGATGTCCATGAAAGCTTTTTAGGTTACCTTGTCCCTTGTCTTACCAACAAGAGGGTTTGTGACTCCTTGAACTAGTGCAAGACGTGGAAGTTGATTGCACTTGTTCTTGCCAAAATGATAAGAGTGAAGTATGTTGGCGGAGTCACCCTCGAGAACTCTCCAGTTCTTCTTCTTTTGGATCCACATCATCTTGATGGGAATCCTTGGAGTTGTAGTCGTACTTGATGAAGTGGAACTTGAAGTAGTCTTGGGAATCCACTTGACTAAGGTCTTTGGAGCTTCTTCAAATGCATCAATTTCCTCTTGAAGCTTGTCCTTGCCTTTTTGCTCGTAGTCTTGTGGTGGAAGATCATCTTGAGCTTGTGTCCCCTTGAAAGAAGTATACTTCTCTTGTTGAGGGACAAACTTCGTCTTGGGGTATTGATCTTCTTTCCATTCAACTCCATTGGCATTGAACTTTCGTTCAAAACCAACACCTTGATTCTTCCGGTGCATTCCTTGCTTGCGCACAATTTCCTCGAATTGCTTACTCCCGGCAAGGCTCTTGTACACTCCTTTCTCTATAATTCCCTTCAATAAGCTATTTTCTTGCTCAAGTGTAACTTGGCTAAGAGAATCATTAGTGGAATCAAGAGAACTACTAGAAGCAACAATATTGGATTTAGCATGATCATTGTTACTACTAGAGGAAGAATCTTTCTTGTTGCTAGACTTGACTTGAGGCATGTAAGTGGATAAGAGTAAACGCTTGGCAATGTAAGAAGAACTTTTCTTGCGGAGATCATCATTGATTGCCTTTAAGAACTCATGCTCTTGCTCAAGATTGAGCTTTTCAAAGCGTAGTTTCTCATGAGCTCTTAAAAGTTCTCGGTGATCTTCGAAGATAGTGTCATGAGCTAACTTAAGAGTTTTTAGTTCTTTAGTTAGAGCCTCAATCTTCTCCTTATCATTGTCATTCATTTTATCTTGATTAGCATGATTAATTGGTCTTTCATCATAGTATTCATCACTAGAGTTGTTACCAAGCAAGTCATCACCTAACAAGTCATCTTCATCACTATTGAAATCAACATACTCGGGGTGTGTTACCTTAGGACCTTTGGCCATGAAGCATCTTCCAATTCCTTCATTTGGTGAGTCAAATATGTCGTAGGAGTTGGCTGACACAAGTGCTAGACCGGCAACACCTTCATCTTGAGTATCTTCGGAGTCGGAGTGATAACTTCTCTCAGAGTGGCTGTTGGAGTCGGAGCCGGATACCCATTCACCAACATGAGCTTGATGTCTTCATCTTGTATAGCTCCTTGATGATTTTTCCTTCCTTTCTGAATCCTTGCTTCTCTGTGAGTATCTTCGTTCATAACGATCATCTCTACTCCTTCTCTCTCTTGGTGGTGATCCTTTGCTTCTTCTTTTTGGAGAATCTTCTCTTTTCTTGTAGGGAGCCGTACACTCATTTGAATAGTGTCCGGGTCTTCCACAATTGTAACAGTTTCGCTCTCGACTAGAAGATCTTTTTTCATTATAGGACCTTGACTTGGAGCTTCTATCTTTGCTTCTACTCTTGTAGAACTTGTTGAAGTTCTTCACCATTAAGCTCAATTCTTCATTGAAGTCTTGTTTCTCACTTGATGATGTAGGGGCTTCACATGAGGCTTTATAAGCACCACTTGACTTGTTGTGAAGTTCCTCTTTATCCTTAAGTGACATCTCATGAGCAACAATTCTTCCAATCACTTCCGTTGGCTTGAGATCTTTGTAATTGGGCATCATTTGGATCAATGTGCACACGGTATCATATTTTCCATCCAAGGCTCTTAGGATCTTCTTGATGATGAATTTATCGGTCATTTCTTCACTTCCTAAGCCGGCAATCTCATTTGTGATGAGAGCAAGCCTAGAGTACATTTCGGCGACACCTTCACCATCCTTCATCTTGAACTTGTCAAGTTGCTTTGAAGCACATCCAACTTGGATTCCTTGATGGAGTCGGTACCTTCGTGCATATCAATCAAAGTGTCCCAAATTTCTTTTGCATTCTCAAGGTGGCTGATTTTGTTGAATTCTTCGGGGCACAATCCGTTGAAGAGAATATCACAAGCTTGAGCATTGTATTGCAACATCTTCAACTCATCCGCGGTAGCTTCACGGTTTGGTTCTTTCCCATCAAAGAAGTCACCTTGCAAACCAACACACACAATAGCCCAAACGGCGGGGTTATGTCCAAGAATATGCATTTTCATTTTATGCTTCCAACTAGCAAAATTTGTACCATCAAAGTAAGGACCTCTACGGTGATAATTTCCCTCGCTAGACGCCATACTCTCCTAGGTTGTGAAACCAAGGCTATGACCACCAAAAGCTATGGAGATCAAGCAAATGGAGACCAAAGCTCTGATACCACTTGTAGGATCGAAAGTATGTCTAGAGGGGGGTGATTAGACTACTTGACCAAATAAAAACTTAACCTTTTCCCAATTTTAGTTCTTGGCAGATTTTAGCTATTTTAGGACAAGTCAAGCAATCATCACACAATTCAAGCAAGCATGCAAAGAGTATATTGGCAGCGGAAAGTAAAGCATGCAACTTGCAAGAATATAAAGGGAAGGGTTTGGAGAATTCAAACGCTATTGGAGACACGGATGTTTTTCCCGTGGTTCGGATAGGTGGTGCTATCCTACATCCACGTTGATGGAGACTTCAACCCACGAAGGGTAACGGTTGCACGAGTCCACACAGGGCTCCACCCAAGGGCAACGGTTGCGCGAGTCCACGAAGGGCTCCACCCACGAAGGGTCCACGGAGAAGCAACCACCCACAAAGGGTCCACGAAGAAGCAACCTTGTCTATCCCACCATGGCCATCGCCCACGAAGGACTTGCCTCACTAGCGGTAGATCTTCATGAAGTAGGCGATCCCCTTGCCCTTACAAACTCCTTGGTTCAACTCCACAATCTTGTCGGAGGCTCCCAAGTGACACCTAGCCAATCTAGGAGACACCACTCTCCAAGAAGTAACAAATGGTGTGTAGGTAATGAACTCCTTG
Source organism: Triticum urartu (assembly GCF_056163025.1). Lineage (NCBI taxonomy): Eukaryota > Viridiplantae > Streptophyta > Magnoliopsida > Poales > Poaceae > Triticum > Triticum urartu. Next base: position 123,721,246 of record NC_141876.1, on the reverse strand, counting down.
CTCTTGTGCTTCAAATGATAGTCTCCCCAACACTAAACTCTCTCTCATAGGATTTGGATTTGGTGGAAAGAAGATTTGAGTGGAAAGCAACTTGGGAAGGCTAGAAATCAAGATTCATATGGTAGGAATGGAATGTCTTGATCTCAACACATGAGTAGGTGGTTTTCTCTCAGAACATATGAGTAGGAATGATGTGTGTGTTCTGATGGCTCTCACTTCGAATGAGAAGGAGGTGGAGGGGTATATATAGCCTCCACACAAAATCCAACCGTTACACACAATTTACCAATCTCGGTGGGACCGAATCAGAAAACTCGGCCTGACCGAAGTAGTAAACCTAGTGACCGTTAGGAATTTCGGTGGGACTGACATGCAACTCGGTAGGACCGATTCGGTTAGGGTTTGGGCATAACGTAGTCTCGGTGAGACCGATTACACAAACTCGGTGAGACCGAGTTTGGTAATTAGCTAACCAGAGAGTTGGTCAGGCAAACTCGGTGGGACCGATTTGCTCTTTCGGTGAGACCGAGTGGAACTCGGTGAGCCCGAAAAGTTACAAAGGGGAAACACTGAGTTTACATTGCAATCTCGGTGGGACCGATTCGCTCTTTCGGTGGGACCGAAAAGTTACGAAAGGGAAACAGAGAGTTTGCAACCCCATCTCGGTGGGACCGAGATCCTTATCGGTAGGACCGAATTGCTAGGGTTTGGCAGTGGCTAATGACAATTGAAACTCGGTGGCGCCGGATAGGAAAAATCGGTAGGACCGAGTTTAGCTTAGAGTTTAGGTCATATGTGGATATGGGAAAGTAGTTGAGGGTTTTGGAGCATATCATTAAGCACATGAAGCAAGAGGCTCATTAAGCAACACCTCATCCCTCCTTGATAGTATTGGCTTTTCCTATGGACTCAATGTGATCTTGGATCACAAAAATATAAAAAGAAGAGTCTTGAGCTTTTGAGCTTGAGCCAATCCTTTGTCCTTAGCATTTTGAGGGTTCCACTTTCACATCGATGCCATGCCAATCATTGAGCTTTCCTGAAATAATCATCTTGGAATAGCATTAGCTCAATGAGCTATATGTTGTTATGAATTACCAAAACCACCTAGGGATAGTTGCACTTTCACATGTTGAGGAAGCAAACATCACAATCACAAGCAGTACTCAAGACAACCATTAAATATTTGGTGGATTTCAAAACGAAGCAAGCTGAGACTAACCAAATTGTTAAGGTCCTGAAGGAAAAAGGAAATTAAATTCCTACTTGGTAAATCATAGGTGAAATGTTCTTTCCATAGTTGAATAACCTTTGTGTTGTCTGGTCATGTAATCAATCAAACCATTTGTTTTAGAGATCATGTAATAATTGTTTTTTTGTTTTTTGGTTTGTAATTTTATTTGAGCACAAGTCTGTATTAATTTATAAGACTCGGAGACATTTCATTTGAATTGTTGTGCCAGACCTACAAATATGCCAATCGGGCTGAATGTGCATTCAACAATAGTAGTAGTATAGATGGACCATAAGTGGCACGCATTGGAAAGGGCCAAGATGCTGGCTAAAAAAAGGATGCTGTTGTAGCCAAAAAAAAGTACAGCGACATGTCTTATGTATGTTAGTTGATATTATTGATCCATATACTCTATAAGTGTTTATATGTCTGTTAATTCTGTACATTCTTGGTTGATTGACTCGGTAATTGAATCTTGATACATCGCTTGTGTACATATCTAAATGGGAGTACACATTATGCTGCGTGTGACATTTGAGTTGGACATGAAGTGTTCCAAATATTCCAATTCACCTTAAACTGGATTCTAGTTTCTGAATTTGAGTATCGGCATTTGTAAACCATATTCATATATGACAGTGGAATACATCTTTATCGTCCTTCTAAAGATATATAAAAACACATAGAATGATTTATAAAGATTCATATAGGAATACAAAATGGATCCGAATTTAGTTGCCAGGGTAAACGTGGATGCTTATTGTCCCAAAATTCAAAAGAAGCAGCAAAATGTCCACTCCCACGTCGGCTGCCTAAAGCCAAGTGTTTGGGAGATGGGGATTACTGTCTACCCATTACACGGACAATCCATCGGCCCGATTTCCACTGCTCTAAATAGGGGTAGGTTAGTAACTTCAATTAGACGTGACACGACTGCCTCTGAGCCCATTCTGACACGGTTGGCGTCAAACATGGGCGGCAAAACTCATTTGATTCAAGCTCGTCCGAAAGACCTCTGTTTCTCCCTCCATTCCCCATTCATACACGGTGGGCGGCAAAACAAACTCGACTTGGCCGAAATCAATGTAGGCAAATATTTTCAATAGGGGCAGGTTTGTAACTTCACTTAGACGTGACACAACCGCCCTACCTGTCAGCCCCATTCATACACCGTGGGCGCCAACCATGGGCGCCAACCACCCTCTCCTCACCCAAAATCACTCTGGGCAAATATTGGCGAGATGCGAGATTACCGTCCTATCCCCAACCGACGAGATGTCCAAATTTTAAACGGGGGCTAAGTTCATAACTTTCCCGTATTTCAGACAGGCCCGTCCCAAAAACATGGTTCCCCTTACCTCTCCCTCCATTTTCCCATTCATACACTGAGAGCCATCGCACCCCGATGCCTACACGGCGCTGCAAGAGAGGTGGTACTTCATACCTCCTCAACTTTTTGATCTCAACCAGAAAATAGATCTTAACTTGGTTACTCTACTTTCTTTTCAGCTCTTAGAATTTAATTCTTAGTTCGAAGCAAACAATGGATGCTAAATATCATTTCTACGGTTTGCAGCTTCAACTCTGCCATGGCACAGCCATAATATAGTTTAATTGATCATGCCTAGGGTTTAATTGATCATGTTGGTTCCGTGGTGGTTTCTTTAATAGAAATCGGAGGGGAAACCCTCTTTTGCTAAAAAAATATGCTTAGAGTTTCCCCCTTTTATGATCACTATATGTTCAAAATACGTGCTTCATGTCATAATAACACTACTCCACCCATCAAGCTAAACAAGCTTAGTTGTTCAAATACGAATTTGATATTATTAAAACAGAGTTGTTTAATTGGTCAGCTAAATGATCCTAAATTAGTTTCAAAAATGCCTGTTCGCCGCTCGGGTGTGTATCTCTACAGGGTGCCCACGGTGGGCCGGCCCACCCTGGGATTTTGGGTCATCCAAGGCCCTGATTCCCCTCTGTTCTGCTGCGCGCTTCCGATCTCTACTCGCCCCCAGCCGCCTGCCTCGCCGGCAACTTGCCGTCCCCGGACGGCATGACTCTAGGAGGTGACGCCGGACTAACAGGAGGCCAGGAGCCGCTCACCCAACAGCGTCACCACTGCTCGGCCGCGCCGCCGTGCCTACCTTCCCAGTCCGTTCAGGGCTCAGGCGTGCAGCATCCACCAAGCCAACCCGATTTATCCTGAGATACGTCCTCAACACTCAGCAGCCACTCCTCATCACCCATTTTCTAATTGATTCATTACTCATTAGGCAGGACTGTCATTAGGGTTTGTTGTGTGCTAAGTGCTACCTACACTTAATGGTTCAGATGTATTTTGGTAATCTTTAGTACCTCTAAAGTTCACAGGGTTTTCAAAATTCCGGGCCTCGGAACAGAAACTAGTCATTTTGGATTGTTGGTCGTAGTGACATTGACCCAGATTACTACTGCAAGCCAGGTTTGTTGACAATTTTACTTGTCTTTCTTACTCATTCGATATAATATCCAATTATTCACGTCGATTAGTTGCAAACAATAAGTGCTAGACAAACTTCTTCATTCAGATTTTGGACGGTCTCTTACTGCAGTTTCAATTCTGCATACTTGTCCTAGTAAGCTCACAAGTAAATGATTGATTCACTACATCTATGCTAGGCTTGTCATATTTGTTGTCAATATTCTTTTAGGGTGGACCACCCTGTTTCTAAATACTGGAACCGTAGACATGAGTGAATAGTATTTCTCTATGTGATCTCTTCCATCATGTGTGGGTAACGGACACTGCAGTGTATAGAAAGAAAGTGTCATTTCCAGCTCTTACATAGGTTTCGATCTTTTACATGGAATACAATATGCCTACTTGCTTTGTGTCGCACTACCAACACTCCACCCTTGAAGCTAAACATTACGCCACTCATAATTGCTTAGTTTATTTGTTCAAATACGAATTTCATATGATTCTAATTTTCCTACTTCAGTTTTGAAATGTGTGCCTGCATGTTATAGAGACTTAAGGGGTTTGTATTTCTGTGTGTGGTCTGGTCAGCACGGTTGGGGAGGTGAACTTTGCATATGCAGGGGTTTATAGGGAGACACTCTCCGAGTTGAATCCGCAATGCATTCTATAGATAATCTGACTACTTTTTATGTTTTCATTAATCTCAGATTCTGAACAACATCATAATGATTATGAGCTTGCGCGCATGAAAAGAATAAAGAAGAACAATGCCATGGCTGTCAAACTTGGCATTAAGGGACTGAAATCAAGTCTGGATGCAATGCAATGCAAACGCTCTCCACTTACAGATTCATGCTCAGAATATGATCCTAACAGTGATTCTGAGCTAGAGGGAGACCTAAGTCAATGTAGCTCCCTGGTGGAGGAGTCAGAGGAAGATGCCCATCAAGGTACTTGCTCTAACTTTCCAATGTTACATTGCTCGCACATATCTTGCAACTGATGCTTTGCGTTGCTTCTACTTTGTTGAACTATCATTAGATTAGTTTAGACATCGTGTATGTGAATATGCCCTGCCTATCCATTTTTAGTACATATTCCATCTGTCATCAGACCATATTTATCCATTCAAATGATGTTCTTGTGTATCAGACGTTCAAAAGGAAGAGGGCGATTGCTGATCGTGGAGGAGCACAAGCAAAGTATTTGCAAAAGATAGTGGCACTTGATAAATCAAATAGCCCATTAGGTGTAGTTGCAATATCACCTGACCCACAAAATACCCCAACTCTAGCAGACTCTAGCCCTACTACACTGGTCATTTCTGATGCCCCAACTCAGCAGACCCCAATTGCAGCAAACAGTATGATTATGCTAGTTGACATAGCACCAGCTGTATGACGCAAAACCCCCAAATCCAGTTGCCAAATCCCTTTTCGAACCAGAGAGAGCCCCAATTGCAGCAAATAGGACCCCTGTTCCATTTCTTCCCAGTTTAGAAGACGAAGTTTATGTTGTTGTTAGGAACTTTGTGCGCATCTTTCCTTCATGGAAAGATTATACCGCAGACACAGAACAATTTCCAGTCTTCCTCCACAACTTATGCGTAAGTAATGTACTAATGTTATTCATGGTCATTATTGCATATGTTTCTGCTGACAGAAGACACAAAATTTCATTCTTTTAAATAGGCGAGGAGCAAACTGGATTGTGATGACGAGCAAGGGTTGATTGCGCTTTTCAAGCACTCGTTGATGAAGTATCGTTCCTACCTGAGGCAAGCGCACTTCGATGGCAAGCCTTAGAATGAAATTTTTGTAAAGTCTCTGGTGCTACATTTATCCGACGGTGACTGGAATAATCTTGTTACACATTGGTCTCGGCTGCAGCGTAAGGTACTGTCTATGATATCACATCACAATTTGAACTACATTTCTGCATTTGCCTTAATGTCTCACTTGTACGAAAACTGTTAGCAGAAGAACATTCATTCTCAAGGGACTACAGAATCTCGCAACTATACTACACACTGCATTGCTCTTGTGAGTACCTCTTGCCCTGTATGACTATACTTACTTGCATAGATGTTTGATTATGTAGCATCACTGCACATGTTAGCCTCGTAATCGTCCATTTGGTGGACATTATAAGATTCGTATGGACTCTTACATAAATTTAGAATCAACCCAATGCTTTTGAAGAGGCTTAGCTCTGCAGTCCTCTTGTAAGGACTGAACGTGGTCTATCACTGTACTTACATTAACAGCTACTCCCTCCGTCCCATAATATAAGAATGTTTTGTACAGTACACCAGTGTTCAAAACACTCTTGTATTATGGGAAGAGGGATTGGTTCATTTTGTAGCATTCTACATCTTATCTCCCTCGCCCATCATTTACTAAAAAAGATCAGATCTATATTTAATCTTACCAACAAGTAGAATACACAGACAATGTCAGTGCAAAAGTGTAGCCCATTGCTCTTGTCAGTACATTTTGTCCTGTAACGCTTGTACTTCCAGGGATTGGTAGTTGATTATGTAGCATCAATCTGCATCTTATCTTCATTATCCTCTATCCCTTCCAGTATTATCATATCTATAATTACTCTCTACAAAATGGAGAGTAGAGGCAATGCTTATGAAGAAGATTATGTGCTGAAATTCTTGAGTTATCCTTCCCTTGACATGGAGAAGGGCATTATAAAGCCGGTGTTAACTGTTAATGTAAGTCAGTCCTTCTAAAGCCTTTATCCTCAACTGCTATTTAATTTGCTCATACTCCCTATTGTTTACTGTTATTTAGTTTGCTGTTTCTACCAAAATGCATGTTCGTAAGAACCGTAAGTTCTACGTTTTACTTGTAAAACCAAATTCCTTATTCATACCATGCACATTACTTAATACTCCCTATATGTATGCTTGTTTTTGTGGATCTATAATCCAGTGTGTGGTGAAGCAGCCCACATTTGCCCCTTGTCGTCTCCTATTTTATCTTACTGATGTGGCTGATGATATGAACAACATGCCATGCACATTATCCAAAATATATACAATGATTTTCTTTGCCCTTCATCTATGCTTGTTATGTTGACATGGTAATCCAGTAGTGTGGTGAAGCTCCCCGCATTATGAACAATGCCAAATTATGCTATTGATATTTTGAACTTACTCTTTATTTTCTAATTTGAAATTGGATAGAATTGATAGAATAGTTATCATCTTTGTTTATACACGTGCAAAATCTGTCATCTCTCTGCTTTGTTTTAGGGTGATATGCCTGATGGCATGCACAACTCTGCTGAAGGCCATGAGACAAACCCAACATATATTGCAGCAAAGAAGGCAAAACATCTTGAAGATAGCGAGACAACCCCAAAGTCTTGTCTTGATGAAGTGTTCAAGTTACTTGAGACTAACAGTCAGACAAGCTCACAGAATTCGTTGTCTGAATCAGTTCGACTTCTTCAGTCCCAAGTTCTAGCAGAAAGGCATTCTGTAACTCAACTTTGACTTGAAGTCCTATCTCTAAGAAAGATTGCGGAGAACACCAATGAGAACCTCATCGCTAAACAGCTACACCTGGAAGCTATGACCGACATGCTAGGCCGGTCTCACAGCCTTGCTCAGCAGCTTGCGCAGCAGTTCCCCCGCAAGGCTAACCTTTCTTGAACTATCCTGGAAGTGGTCTCGGTTCAGTATTATTTTGTTACACTACAATGGTGCCCAGTTTTTGTAATCTGCTTCTTCGTTGCACTTTATGATCACTGGTGGCGAACTTCGATGCCCAGTGGATGTAATATACCTTAAATCCTTTATTGTATAGTGTAGGTTTATTCTTAGTTACTATGCCATAATTTCTTTATTGTATACAGTAGGTTTGTTCTTAATTCCTACTAGTTACTGCCATCATTCGCTATCTGAAAAAAATCAGATGTAGTCGACCGGACCGAAACATTCGACTCTAACGGGCTAGGTTTTTAGCGGGCCACAATTGGGTCAGCCTGCGTCTTTCTTGGGCCCAAATGATTGGGGCCTTCACACATTGCGACGGGCCCAAACTTACACCGGCCTATATTTTAGTTGGGCCTTTTGTCGACCCAGCGCTTAGTTTGGCCCAGGTAGCGTTGGGCCATTAACAGGCTGAATATTGTACTGGCCTGTTACGGCCGAGATGAAACCACGGGCCTTTAGCAGGACAAAATGCATGTTGGGCCTCAATTTTCACTAGTCGTCGATGGGCCTTCAGCAGGCTGAAATGTAGACCGGGCCGTTTTGGGCCCAGTTAGCTCACGGGCCGTCACCAGGCCGAAACATATCTTGGGCCTTAGTTGGCCCACTGATATCATGGGCCTTTAAAGAGGCCGAAAGCTTAGCACAGGCATCAACGGGCTGAATTACGCGACAGGCCTTTAACAGGCCCAAAGTCACGTTGGGCTTAACTGTTGCCACCTTTAGCACGAGTCGTTAGTGGGCCTGATGTCCCGTCGGACCATATATGGCCCATGGGCAGCACGGGCCATTCCCAGGCCGAAAGTCACACTGGGCTGAAATGGGCCCATGCCTACATCAGGTCTCTAACAGGCCAAAAGTCACTGGGCTGTAGTTGGGCCCAAATATTGGGCGAACAATTAACGGGCCAGATCTGGCTTCGGGCCGTAAATGGGCCCAAATATTGGGCGAACAATTAACGGGCCAGATCTGGCTTCGGGCCGTAAATGGGCCTTTATTAAGCAGGCCGTTATTGGGCTGGCCCACTAGTACTTGATTAAGTTCTACAGGCCTTTGACTGGGCCGACCTTTTTAACCTATATGGGCCTCTGTTGGGCCCAGCCACGTGTCGACGTATCATAGGCATGTCTCCTCCAATGGACGGGCGACATCTGGCCGGCTGACGAGCTGACAGGTGTTCCCTTCGGCCAATCAAAATTTTACACGTGGAAATTTCCCATTGGTCAGGGCTGTTAACGGGTTATCGGATCCAAAATCCGACCCGATAGCTTAACGGCGTTCCGTTACGGTGGATGCCACGTGTCGGTCACCCTTGACGAAAGCACTTCTGTGACGCGCGATTTATCGTCATGGAAGTGGACACTTCCGTGATGATAATTTTGGTAATGTCATGGAACACTTCTACGACAGCACAGGTATGACTATCTTGATTCTGTCATAAAATTGTCATGGATGTACATGCATGACAAAAAACGCGACCTACTGTGACAAACACGTATCATCACAAAAGTGTATTTTTTGTAGTGTAGGAAAAGACCATCGCTCGTCCCCGACCGCCACTCATAAGGAAGACTATCAAAGAAATACCTCATGCTTCAAATTTGTTACACAACGGTTACCATACGTGCATGCTATGGGACTTGCAAACCTCAACACAAGTATTTCTCAAATTCACAACCACTCAACTAGCATGACTCTAATATCACCATCTTCATATCTCAAAACAATCATAAGGAATCAAACTTCTCATAGTATTCAACGCACTTTATATGAAAGTTTTTATTATACCCATCTTGGATGCCCATCATATTAGGACTAGTTTTATAGCCAAAGAAAATTACCATGCTGTTCTAAAAGACTCTCAAAATAATACAAGTGAATCATGAGAGATCAATAATTTCTATAAAATAAAACCACCATCGTGCTCTAAAAAGATATAAGTGAAGCACTAGAGCAAAATTATCTAGCTCAAAAGATATAAGTAAAGCACATAGAGTATTCTAATAAATTCCGATTCATGTGTGTCTCTCCCAAAAGGTGTGTACAGCAAGGATGATTGTGGTAAACTAAAAAGCAAAGACTCAAATCATACAAGACGCTCCAATCAAAACACATATCATGTGGTGAATAAAAATATAGCCTCAAGTAAAGTTACCGATAGACGAAGACGAAAGAGGAGATGCCTTCTAGGGCATCCCCAAGCATAGGCTCTTTGTTGTCCTTGAATTTTACCTTGGGGTGACTTGTTCATCCCCAAGCTTAGGCTCTTTACACTCCTTATTCCAAAATCCATCAAATCTTTACCCAAAAAATTTAAAAACTTCACAACACAAAACTTCAACAGAAAATCTCATGAGCTCCGTTAGTATAAGAAAATAAACCACCACTTTAAAGTACTGTAACGAACTCATTCTTTATTTATATTGGTGTTAAACCTACTATATTCCAACTTCTCTATGGTTCATACCCCCCCCCCCCCCGATACTAATCATAGATTCATCAAAATAAGCAAACAACATAGGAAAAACAAAATCTGTAGCAATCTGATATGTTCAAATCCTTATGTAACTCCAAAAATCCTTAGAAATTAGGAAATCCTAGATAAAAAGTATATTGGTCTACTGCGGTTGGAATTGGTATTTTATCGCGCTCTGCCAAAAAATGATAATTATTTTCGTGAGGGCAAACTTTCTGTTTTTCAGCAGGATCAAATCAACTATTACCATGAGCTATCCCAATGGTCTTACTTGGCACCAACACTAATTAAAACATAAAAAACACAAAAATAACTGAGGCTAGATGAATTATTTATTACTAAACAGGAACAAAAAGCAAAGAACAAAAATAAAATTGGGTTGCCTTGCAACAAGCGCTATCGTTTAACGCCCCTAGCTAGGCATAAAAACAAGAATAGATCTAGGTATTGAAATCTTTGGTATGCAATCCATAAGTGGCTCTCATAATAGATTCATAAGGCAATTTAATTTTCTTCCTAGGAAAGTGTTCCATGCCTTTCCTTAACAGAAATTGGAATCAAATATTTCCTTCTTTCATGTCAATAATTGCACAAATCGTTTTAAGGAAAGGTCTACCAAGAATAATAGGACATGTAGGATTGCAATCTATATCAAGAACAGTGAAATCTACGGGCACATAATTCCTATTTGAAAAAATAAGAACATCATTAATCCTTCCCATATGTTTTTAATACTGGAATCCGCAAGATGCAAATTTAAAGAACAATCATCAAATTCACGGAAACCTAGCACATCACACAAAGTTTTTGGAATCGTGGAAACACTAGCACCCAAATCACACAAAGCATAGCATTCATAATCTTTAATCTTAATTTTAATAGTAGGTTCCCACCCATCATAAAGTTTTCTAGGGATAGAAACTTCTAGTTCAAGCTTTTCTTCATAGGATTCCATTAAAGCATCAACGATATGTTTAGTAAAAGCTTTATTTTGGCTATAAGCATTAGGAGAATTTACGGATTGCAACAAGGAAATATAATCTATCAAGAGCAATTATCATAATTAAATTTCTTGAAATCCAAAATAGTGTGTTCATCGCTATGTAAAGTTTTGACCTCTTCAATCCCACTTTTATCAATTTTTGCATCAAGATCTAAAAACTCTGAATTATTGGAATGCCTTCTAACTAAAGTTGACTAATCTCCAGTCCCATCTTTATCAAGATTCATATTGGAAAACAAAGATTTAATAGGAGTCACATCAATCACTTTTAGATCTTCATCATTATTATCATGAAAACTAGAAGAACACGCTTTCACAAAGCAATCTTTTTTAGCTCGCATCCTAGCGGTTCTTTCTTTGCACTTGTCAATGGAAATTCTCATGGCTTTGAGAGACTCATTGATGTCATGCTTAGGTGGAATAGATCTAAGTTTCAAAGAATCAACATCAAGAGAAATTATATGCACGTTCCTAGCCAACTCATCAATCTTAAGCAATTTTTCTTCAACCAAAGCATTGAAATTCTTTTGCGAACTCATAAATTCTTTAACACTAATCTCAAAATCAGAGGGCATCTTATCAAAATTTCCATAAGAGTTGTTGTAGGAATTACCATAATTATTAGAGGAATTATTAGGAAACGGCCTAGAATTAAAGTTTCCTCTATACGCGTTGTTACCAAAATTGTTCCTACCAACAAAATTCACATCCATAGATTCATTATTATTCTCAATCAAAGTGGACAAAGGCATATCATTAGGATCAGAAGAAACACTTTTATTAGCAAACAATTTCATAAGTTCATCCATCTTTCCACTCAAAACATTAATCTCTTCAATCGCATGAACTTTTTTACTAGTGGATCTTTCGGTGTGCCATTGAGAATAATTAACCATAATATTGTCTAGGAGTTTGGTAGTTTCTCCTCAAGTGATTTCCATAAAAGTGCCTCCCGCGGCCGAATCTAAAAGATTTCTAGAAGCAAAATTCAATCCGGCATAAAAGTTTTGTATAATCATCGACAAATTCAAACCATGTGTAGGGAAATTAAGTATCATTAATTTCATCCTCTCCCAAGCTTGTGCAACATGCTCATGATCAAGTTGCTTAAAATTCATAATATCGTTCCTAAGAGAGATGATCTTAGCGGGAGGAAAATACTTAGAGATAAAAGCATCTTTGCACTTATTCCATGAATCAATACTATTTTCAGGCAAAGAAGAGAACCAAGTTTTAGCACGATCTCTAAGCGAAAACGGAAATAGCTTCAATTTAACAATATCATTATCCACATCTTTCTTCTTTTGCATATCACACAAATCAACAAAGTTGTTTAGATGGGTAGCGGCATCTTCACTAGGAAGGCCAGAAAATTGATCTTTCATAACAAGATTCAACAAAGCGGTATTAATTTCACAAGATTCAGCATTGGTAGTAGGAGCAATCGGAGTGCTAATAAAATCATTGTTGTTGGTATTGGAGAAGTCACACAATTTAGTATTATCTTGAGCCATTGTGACAAACAATCAATCCAACACACAAGCACACAAGAAGCAAGCGAAAAGAGACGAACGGAAAAGGGCACGAAGAAAAGGCAATGGTTTTCGAAAATCATTTTAGAAGTGGGGGAGAGGAAAACGAGAGGAGAATGGCAAATAATCTCCCCGGCAACGGTGCCAGAAATCCTTCTTGCAACCTCTTAAGCATGCGTTGGTTTTCCCTTGAAGAGGAAAGGCTGATGCATCAAAGTAGCGTAAGTATTTCCCCCAGTTTTGAAGAACCAAGCTATCAATCAAGTAGGAGAAAAGGCACAAGTCACCTAGTACCTGCACAAACAATTAAGAACCTTGCAACCAACGCGATAAAGGGGTTGTCAATCCCTTCACGGTCACTCGCAAAAGTGAGATCTGATAGAGATAGTAACGTAAATATTTTTGGTATTTTTCTAGTATAGATTGGAAAGTAAAGATTGCAAAATAGTAAATGAGATGCGATGTAAATAAAAGAGATGCAATATAATAAGAAAGAGACCTAGGGGCCATAGGTTTCACTAGTGGCTTCTCTCAAGATAGCTTATATTACGGTGGGTGAACAAATTACTGCTGAGCAATTGATAGAAAAGCGCATAGTTATGAGACTATCTAAGGCAATGATCATGAAATAGGTATCACGTCCATGTCAAGTAGACCAAAACGATTCTGCATTTACTACTATTACTCCACACATCGATCGCTATCCAGCATGCATCTAGAGTATTAAGTTCATAAGAACAGAGTAACGCATTAAGCAAGATGACATGATGTAGAGGGATAAACTCAAGCAATATGATATAGACCCCATCGTTTTATCCTCGATGGCAACAATACAATACGTGACTTGCTGTCCCTACTGTCACTGGGAAAGGACACCGCAAGAATGAACCCAAAGCTAAACACTTCTCCCATTGCAAGAAAGATCAATCTAGTAGGCCAAACTAAATCGATAATTCGAAGAGACTTGCAAAGATATCAAATCATGCATATAAGAATTCAGAGAAGAACCAAATAATATTCATAGATAATCTTGTTCATAAATCCACAATTCATCGGATCTCGGCAAACACATCGCAAAAGAGTATTACATCAAATAGATCTTCAAGAACATCGAGATGAACTTTGTATTGAGAATCAAAGAGAGAGAGAGAAGAAGTCATCTAGCTAATAACTATGGACCCGAAGGTTTGTGATAAACTACTCACACTTCATCGGAGAGGCAATGGTCTTGATGTAGATGCCCTCCGTGATCGATTCACCCTCCGGCAGATCGCCAGAAAAGGCCCCAAGATGGGATCTCACGGGTACAGAAGGTTGCGGCGGTGGAAAAGTGGTTTCGTGGCTCTCCTTGATCGATCCAGGGTATAAGAGTATATATAGGCGAAAGAAGTATGTTGGTGGAGCTATGTGGGGCCCACGACGGGGGGGGGGGGGCCCTCCTACCTCGTGGCTGCCTCACGGAGTTCTAGACTTCAACTCCAAGTCTGCTGGATTGCTTTCGGTCCAAGAAAGATCATCACGAAGGTTTCATTCCGTTTGGTATTCATTTTTTGCGAAACTCTAAAATAGGAAAAAAAACAAAAACTAGCACTGGGCCTCCGGTTAATAGGTTAGTCCCAAAAATAATGTAAAAGAGCATATTAAAGCCCATTAAACATCCAAAACAGATAATATAATAGCATGGAACAATCAAAAATTATAGATACGTTGGAGACATATCACTCCCCCTCCCGCCGCCGGCGATTGGCGGACGGCCTGGCGCCGCTCGCCTTCTCCTGCGCGCCGCCGGGGCCGAAGCCCCTCTTTGCCCCGTCCCTCCCGCACCTCCCCTCCCCGCCCCTTGGCCCCTTCGGCAGGCTCGGCTGCTGGGGCCAGCCCAAACCGAGGCCGCCAGGGGCAGGGACGCAAGAAGAAGCGCCGCCAGGCCCGGGCGCCGGCCTCCCAGGCATTGCGGCTGCGGGTTTCGCCGCGGCTTCAGGGCCTGTCTCCGGCCTCCCCTCGCCTCCATGCTTCAACTATGGGGAGGCCGGCCATGTGCAAGTCAACTACTCCAACCTGCCATGCTGCTACATTTGCAAGGACCCGGGACACCCCGCTCTGCTCTGCCCCAACATGCCCTTGACTGACGAGCTCCAGATGTATGGCCACGGGATCGAGGGGTTGGGCTTATTCCATATTGAGCTCCCTGACCTCGCCCCACCCACTTCCTCCTTCCAGGCGATCGTGACGGTGGTAGATTGTGTGGCCTCGCCTGAGATGATCGAGGCCGAGCTCAACCACCTGTACCGCCGTCAGTGGGACTGGTAGGTAACCCAGACATTCGGGACGGTGTTCTTCATGATCTTCCCTGACGCTCTTAGCCACGGCTATGCTACTCGCACTGATCAGATCACCCTCTCCCTCAACAAGATCATCGTTGACATCTCCAAGCCGATTCTCGACCCTAAGGTGGTGGCGGTGCTGGACACGGCCTGGATCCTCATCGCTGGCCTCCCGGACATTACAAGGTCCGAGCGCTTCATTCGCCAGATGTCTCGGATCCTTGGCAAGGTGATCGTGGTGGACGAGCTCTCCCTCCGCAAGGAGGAGGAGGTCCAGGTCAAGGTCAAGTGCCTGGACTCCTCCCGCCTCCATGCCACCGTCCGTGTCTTCTTCAACGACCAGGGCTTCGACTTGCGGATCGCTCCTGAGCCCCCCAACCACGTGGGCCACCCACGTTTCTCCGACGACGGCCCTCCACGAGGTAACACCGGTGGGCATTACCATGGCCGCCACCACCGCTGCTCTGTCCCGCTCAGTGATGAGGAGGCCTCGAACGACAGCCGCTCTCGGTCCCCCTCTCCCGACCCTCGCGCGTCTTCTGCGAGGCATGGGGGCCGGCAGGCCAGGCTCAGCTCCTCGGCACCACCGGTGGCCTCCATTGGGGCTCCGATGGACTCTCCAGCCGGTCCCTCAGGCGAGAGCGACACATCTAGTGTCGGGCTGCTGGTCATCCCCACGCTCCCCGGCCGGCCCTCCGCCGGCTCCTGCTGCTTCCGCTCCAGTGTCCCCGGCTCCCCCGCGCCTCCCACCCTGCTCGGGACCCATGGTCGTGGTAGACCCAGCCCCTGCCCTGGTGCCGGCGGTGGTCATGCCCGTGGCCTCCCCGCCACCCCTTGCCGTGGACCTCTCCCTGGAGGTGTCCCCCCCGTGCCGACCGCTTCTCCGCCACCTGCACCCCCTACTTCGGATGCCTCTCCGCCCTCTGCACCACCCGCTTGTTGGGGAACGCGGTATTTCAAAAAAATTCCTACGGTCATGCAAGATCTATCTAGGAGATCCATAGCAACAAGAGGGGAGAGTATGTCTACGTACCCTCTTAGACCGAAAGCAGAAGCGTTATGCAACGCGGTTGATGTAGTCGAACATCTTAGCGATCCAACCGATCAAGTACCGAACGCACGGCACCTCCGCGATCTGCACACGTTCAGCTTGGTGACGTCCCTCAAACTCTTGATCCAGTTGAGACCGAGGGAGAGTTTCGTCAGCACGATGGCGTGATGACGGTGATGATGAAGTTACCGACGCAGGGCTTCGCCTAAGCACTACAACGATATGATCGAGGTGGAAATCTGTGGAGGGGGCACCGCACACGGCTAAACAATCAACTTGTGTGTCTATGGGATGCCCCCTCCCCCGTATATAAAGGGGTGGAGGAGGGTGCCGGCCGGCCACCTTCGGCGCGCCCCAAGGGGGGAATCCTACTCCTACTAGGAGTAGGTTCCCCCCTTTCCTAGTCCTACTAGGAGGGGGAAGGAAGGGGAAGAGGGGAGGAAGGAAAGGGGGCCGGCCCCCCTCCCAATTCGGATTGGGCTTGGGGGGGCGCCCCTCCTCTTGGCCTTCTCCTCTCTCTTCCACTAAAGCCCATGCAGGCCCATTAAGCCCCCGGGGGGTGATACATCTCCAATGTATCTATAGTTTTTGATTTCTCCATGCTATATTATCTACTGTTTTGGACTATATTGGGCTTTATTTTCCACTTTTATATTATTTTTGGGACTAACCTATTAACCGGAGGCCCAGCCCAGAATTGCTGTTTTTTGCCTATTTCAGTGGTTCGAAGAAACGGAATATCAAACGGAGTCCAAACGGAATAAAATCTTTGGGAACGTGATTTTCTCACCGAACGTGATCCAGGAGACTTGGACCCTGCTCCAAGGAACAAAAGAGGCGGTCACGAGGGTGGGGGCGCGCCCCCCTGCCTCGTGGGCCCCTCGTTGCTCCTCCGGCGTACTTCTTCCTCCTATATATACATACGTACCCCAAACAATCAGAACAGGAGCCAAAAACCTAATTCCACCACTGCAACTTTCTGTATCCACGAGATCCCATCTTGGGACCTGTTCTCGAGCTCCGCCGAAAGAGGGCCGTCATCACGGAGGGCTTCTACATCATCCTAGCCCCTCCGATGAAGTGTGAGTAGTTTACCTCAGACCTTCGGGTCCATAGTTAGTAGCTAGATGGCATCTTTTCTCTCTTTGAATCTCAATACAAAGTTCTCCTCCTCTCTTGTGGAGATCTATTCGATGTAATCTTCTTTTTGCGGTGTGTTTGTTGAGACCGATGAATTGTGGGTTTATGATCAAGTCTATCTATGAATAATATTTGAATCTTCTCTGAATTCTTTTATGTATGATTGGTTATATTTGCAAGTCTCTTCGAATTATCCGTTTGGTTTGGCCAACTAGATTGGTAGTTCTTGCCATGGGAGAAGTGCTTAGCTTTGGGTTCGATCTTGCGGTGTCCTTACCCAGTGACAAAAGGGGCAGCAAGGCACGTATTGCATCGTTGCCATCGAGGATAACAAGATGGGGTTTATTTCATATTGCATGAATTTATCTCTCTACATCATTTCATCTTGCTTAAGGCGTTACTCTGTTTTTAACTTAATACTCTAGATGCATGCTGGATAGTGGTCGATGAGTGGAGTAATAGTAGTAGATGCAGAATCGTTTCGGTCAGCTTGTCACGGACGTGATGCCTATATACATGATCATGCCTAGATATTCTCATAACTATGCTCAATTCTGTCAATTGCTCAACAGTAATTTGTTCACCCACCGTAGAATACTTATGATCTTGAGAGAAGCCACTAGTGAAACCTATGGCCCCCGGGTCTAGTCTCATCATATCAATCTCTATCACTTTAATCTTATTTTGCTTTTTACTTTGCCTTTACTTTTTACTTTGCATCTTTATACCAAAAATACCAAAAATATTATATCTATCAGATCTCACTCTCATAATTGACCGTGAAGGGATTGACAACCCCTAATCGCGTTGGTTGCGAGTAGCTATCGCTTTTTGCAGGTACGAGGAACTTGAGCGCGGCCTCCTATTGGATTGATACCTTGGTTCTCAGAAACTGAGGGAAATACTTACGCTACTCTGCTACATCATCCCTTCCTCTTTGGGGAAAACCAACGCAAGCTCAAGACGTAGCAAGAAGGATTTCTGGCGCCGTTGCCAGGGAGTCTACGCAAAAAGTCAACATACCAAGTGCCCATCACAATCCCTATCTCTCGCATTACATTATTTGCCATTTGCCTCTCGTTTTCCTCTCCCCCCAATTCACCCTTGCCGTTTTAGTCGCCCTCTCTCTCCCTATCCTCCCTCTCTATTTGCCTCTTTTTGCCCGCTTGCCTTTTTGTTTGCTCATGTGTTATATTGCTTGTTTGTCGCGATGGCTCAAGATACTACCAAATTGTGTGATTGCACCAATACCAATAAAAATGATTTTATTAGCACTCTGATTGCTCCCCTTAACGATGCTGAATCTTGTGAAATTAATACTGCTTTGTTGAATCTTGTTATGAAAGATCAATTCGCCGGCCTTCCTAGTGAAGATGCCGCTACTCATCTGAATAGCTTCGTTGATTTATGTGATATGCAAAAGAAAAAAGATGTCAATAATGATGTCGTTAAATTGAAGCTATTTCCTTTTCCTCTTAGAGATCGTGCTAAAGCTTGGTTTTCGTCTTTGCCTAAGAATAGTATTGATTCATGGAACAAGTGCAAAGATGCTTTTATCTCTAAGTATTTTCCTCCCGCTAAGATCATCTCTCTTAGAAACGATATTATGAACTTTAAACAACTTGATCATGAACATGTTGCACAAGCTTGGGAGAGAATGAAATTAATGATAGGTAATTGCCCTACTCATGGTTTGAATTTGTGGATGATCATACAATTTTTTTATGCCGGATTGAATTTTGCTTCTAGAAATATTTTAGATTCGGCCGCGGGAGGCACTTTTATGGAAATCACTTTAGGAGATGCAACTAAACTACTAGATAATATTATGGTTAATTATTCTCAATGGCATACTGAAAGATCTTCTAATAAAAAAGTGCATGCGATAGAAGAAATTAATGTGTTGAGTGGAAAGATGGATGAACTTATGAAATTATTTTCTACTAAGAGTGTTTCTTCTGATCCTAATGATATGCCTTTGTCTACTTTGATTGAGAATAACAATGAATCTATGGATGTGAATTTTGTTGCTAGGAATAATTTTGGTAACAACGCTTATAGAGGGAATTTTAATCCTAGGCCATATGCTAGTAATCCTTCTAATAATTATGGGAATTCCTACAACAACTCTTATAGAAATTATAATAAGATGCCCTCTGAATTTGAGAATAGTGTTAAAGATTTTATGAATTCACAAAAGAATTTTAATGCTTTGCTTGAGGAGAAATTTCTTAAATTGATGATTTGGCTAGAAACGTTGATAGAATTTCTCTTGAGGTTGATTCTTTAAAGCTTAGATCTATTCCTCCTAAACATGATATCAATGAGTCTCTCAAAGCCATGAGAATTTCCATTGATGAGTGCAAGGAAAGAACCGCTAGGATGCGTGCTTCCAAAGATGCCTTTATTAAAGCGTGTTCCTCCAATCCCTATGAAAATATGGATGAAGATCTAAAAGTTATTGATGTGTCCCTTATTAAATCTTTATTTTGCAATATGAATCTTGATGAAACTGAATATGATCTTCCTTTACCTAGAAGGCATTCGAAAAATTCGGAGTATTTAGATCTTAATGATGAAATTGATGAAAGTGGGATTGAAAGAAATAAAAATCTAGATGTTGCTAAACCCACTATATTGGATTTCAAGGAATTTAATTATGAAAGTTGCTCTTTAATTGATTGTATTTCCTTGTTGCAATCCGTGCTAAATTCTCCACATGCTTATAGTCAAAATAAAGCCTTCACCGAACATATTGTTGATGCCTTGATGCAATCTTATGAAGAAAAACTTGAGTTGAAAGTCTCTATCCCTAGAAAACTCCATGATGAGTGGGAAACAACTATTAAAATTAAAATTAAAGATCATGAGTTTTATGCTTTGTGTGATTTGGGTGCTAGTGTCTCTACTATTCCCAAGACTTTGTGTGATTTGCTAGATTTCCGTAATTTTGATGATTGCTCTCTAAACTTGCAACTTGCGGATTCCACTATTAAGAAACCTATGGGAAGGATTAATGATTTTCTTATTGTTGCAAATAGGAATTATGTGCTTGTAGATTTCATTGTTCTTGATATAGATTGCAATCCTTCTTGCCCTATTATTCTTGGTAGACCTTTCCTTAGAACGGTTGGTGTGATTATTGATATGAAGGAAGGGAATATTAGATTTCAATTTCCGTTAAAAAAGGGCATGGAACACTTTCCAAGAAAGAAAATAAAATTACCATATGAAACTATCATGAGAGACACTTATGGATTGCCTACCAAAGATGGCAATACCTAGATCTATCCTCGCTTTTATGCCTAGCTAGGGGCGTTAAACGATAGCGCTTGTTGGGAGGCAACCCAATTTTATTTTTATTCCTTGATTTTTGATCCTGTTTATTAATAAATAAATTATTTAGCCTATGTTTTGGTTGTGTTTTTTTGTGTTTAATTAGTGCTTGTGCCAAATAGAACCGTTGGGAAGACTTGGGGAAAGATTTGTTGAACTTGCTGTAAAAAACAGAAACTTTAGCGCTCACGAGAACTGCTGTCATTTTTATTTGAAGAGTGATATTTAGTTAATTACTTTTCAAGATTATTAATAGATAAATGACTCACTTCCAGCAATTTATTTTAGAATTTTTGGGGTTCCAGATCTTGCGCTAGCTACAGATTACTACAGACTGTTCTGTTTTTGACAGATTCTGTTTTTCGTGTGTTATTTGCTTTTTTTGATGAATCTATGGCTAGTAAAATAGTTTATAATCCATAGAGAAGTTGTAATACAGTAGGTTTAACACCAATATAAATAAATAATGAGTTCATTATAGTACCTTGAAGTGGTAATTTTTTTCTTTCGCTAACGGAGCTCATGAGTTTTCTATTTTGAGTTTTGTGTTGTGAAGTTTTCAAGTTTTGGATGAATTCTTTTGATGGATCATGGAACAAGGAGTGGAAAGAGCCTAAGCTTGGGGATGCCCATGGAACCCCCAAGATAATCCAAGGACACCAAAAAGTCAAAGCTTGGGGATGCCCCGGATGGCATCCCCTCTTTCGTCCACTTCCATCGGTAATTTACTTGGAGCTATATTTTTATTCACCAACATGGTATGTGTTTTTCTTGGAGCGTCTTGTATTATTTGTGTCTTTGTGTCTTAGTATGCCACAATCATCCTTGCTGTACACACCTTTTGAGAGAGCCATACATGAATTAAAATTTGATAGAATACTCTATGTGCTTCACTTATATCTTTTGAGCTAAGTAGTTTTGCTCTATGTGCTTCACTTATATCTTTTGAGCTAAGTAGTTTTGCTCTATGTGCTTCACTTATATCTTTTGAGCTGGATAATTTTGCTCTATGTGCTTCACTTATATCTTTTGAGCGTTATAATTTTGCTCTATGTGCTTCATTTAGATCTTTTAGAGCACTGTGGTGGATTCGTTTTAAAGAAACTATTGATCTCTCATGCTTCACTTAAATTATTTTGAGAGTCTCTTAATAGCATGGTAATTTGCTTAATAATAATATGCTTGGTATTCAAGATTTGTGAAACTTTCTTTTGAGTGTGTTGAATACTAAGAAAATATTGAAGCATGATAATTGTTTTGAGATATGGAGGTGATAATATTAAATCATGCTAGTTGAGTAGTTGTGAATTTAAAGAATACTTGTGTTAAAGTTTGTGATTCCCGTAGCATGAACGTATGGTGAACCATTATGTGATGAAGTCGGAGCATGATTTATTTATTGATTGTCTCCCTTATGAGTGGCGGTCGGGGACGAGCGATGGTCTTTTCCTACCAATCTATCCCCCTAAGAGCATTCACGTAATACTTTGTTTTGATAACTTCTAGATTTTTGCAATAAGTATATGAGTTCTTTATGACTAATGTTGAGTCCATGGATTATACGCACTCTCACCCTTCCACCTTTGCTAGCCTCTTTAATACCGCGCACCTTTCACCGGTATCATACACCTACCATATACCTTCCTCAGAACGGCCACCATACATACCTATTATGGCATTTCCATAGCCATTCCGAGATATATTGCCATGCAACTTTCCACCATCTAGTTCATCATGACACATTCATCATTGTCATATTGCTTAGCATGATCATGTAGTTGACATAGTATTTGTGGCAAAGCCACCGTTCATAATTTCTTCATACTTGTCACTCTTGATTCATTGCATATCCTGGTACACCGCCGGAGGCATCCATATAGAGTCATACTTTGTTTTAGAATCGAGTTGTAATCATTGAGTTGTAAATAAATGAAAGTGTGATGATCATCATTCAGTAGAGCATTGTCCCAAATAAAAATAAAAAAAGAGAAAGGCCAAAGAAAAAAAAAGAAGGCCCAAAAAAAGAAAATAAATAAAAAGGGGCAATGCTACTATCCTTTTTTCCACACTTGTGCTTCAAAGTAGCACCATGATATAGCGAGTCTCATATATTGTGCTTCAAAGTAGCACCATGTTCTTCATATAGAGAGTCTCATATGTTGTCACCTTCATATACTAGTGGGAATTTTTCATTATAGAACTTGTCTTGTATATTCCAATGATGGGCTTCCTCAAAATTGCCCTAGGTCTTCGTGAGAAAGCAAGTTGGATGCACACCCACTAGTTTCTTTTGTTGAGCTTTCATATATTTATAGCTCTAGCGCATCCGTTGCATGGTGATCCCTACTCACTCACATTGATATCTATTGATGGGCATCTCCATAGCCCATTGATACGCCTAGTTGATGTGAGACTATCTTCCCTCCTTTTTGTCTTCTCCACAACCACCATTCTATTCCACCTATAGTGCTATATCCATGGCTCACGCTCATGTATTGCGTGAAGATTGAAAAAGTTTTGAAAAAGTTAGAGTATGAAACAATTGCTTGGCTTGTCATCGGGGTTGTGCATGATCTAAATACTTTGTGTGGTGAAGATGGAGCATAGCCAGACTATATGATTTTGTAGGGATAACTTTCTTTGGCCATGTTATTTTGAGAAGACATAATCGCTTTGTTAGTATGCTTGAAGTATTATTATTTTGATGTCAATATAAACTTTTTTCTTGAGTCTTTCTAATCTGAATATTCATACCACAATTAAGAAAATTTGCATTGAAATTATGCCAAGTAGCACTCCGCATCAAAAATTCTTTTTTTATCATTTACCTACTCGAGGACGAGCAGGAATTAAGCTTGGGGATGCCTGATACGTCTCCAACGTATCTATAATTTTTGATTGCTCCATGCTATATTATCTACTGTTTTGGACTATATTGGGCTTTATTTTCCACTTTTATATTATTTTTCGGACTAACCTATTAACCGGAGGCCCAGCCAAGAATTGTTGTTTTTTGCCT
Organism: Triticum urartu; assembly: GCF_056163025.1. Classification (NCBI taxonomy): domain Eukaryota; kingdom Viridiplantae; phylum Streptophyta; class Magnoliopsida; order Poales; family Poaceae; genus Triticum; species Triticum urartu. Next base: position 123,697,940 of record NC_141876.1, on the reverse strand, counting down.
ATTTCAGTGTATCGAATAAACGGAATATCAAACGGAGTCCAAACGGAATAAAATCTTTGGGAACGTGATTTTCTCACCGAATGTGATCCAGGAGACTTGGACCCTGCTCCAAGGAACAAAAGAGGCGGTCACGAGGGTGGGGGTGCGCCCCCCTAGGGCGCGCCCCCTGCCTCGTGGGCCCCTCGTTGCTCCTCTGGTGTACTTCTTCCTCCTATATATACACACGTACCCCCAAACGATCAGAACAGGAGCCAAAAACCTAATTCCACCACCGCAACTTTCTGTATCCACGAGATCCCATCTTGGGGCCTGTTCCTGAGCTCCGCTGGAAGAGGGCCGTCATCACGGAGGGCTTCTACATCATCCTAGCCCCTCCAATGAAGTGTGAGTAGTTTACCTCAGACCTTCGGGTCCATAGTTAGTAGCTAGATGGCTTCTTTTCTCTCTTTTAATCTCAATACAAAGTTCTCCTCCTCTCTTGTGGAGATCTATTCGATGTAATCTTCTTTTTGCGGTGTGTTTGTTGAGACCGATGAATTGTGGGTTTATGATCAAGTCTATCTATGAATAATATTTGAATCTTCTCTGAATTCTTTTATGTATGATTGGTTATCTTTGCAAGTCTCTTCAAATTATCTATTTGGTTTGGCCAACTAGATTGGTAGTTCTTGCCATGGGAGAAGTGCTTAGCTTTGGGTTCGATCTTGCGGTGTCCTTTCCCAGTGACAGAAGGGGCAGCAAGGCACGTATTGCATCATTGCCATCGAGGATAACAAGATGGGGTTTATTTCATATTGCATGAATTTATCTCTCTACATCATTTCGTCTTGCTTAAGGCGTTACTCTGTTTTTAACTAAATACTCTAGATGCATGCTGGATAGTGGTCGATGAGTGGAGTAATAGTAGTAGATGCAGAATCATTTCGGTCAACTTGTCACGGACGTGATGCCTATATACATGATCATGCCTAGATATTCTCATAACTATGCTCAATTCTGTCAATTGCTCAACAGTAATTTGTTCACCCACCGTAGAATACTTATGCTCTTGAGAGAAGCCACTAGTGAAACCTATGGCCCCCGTGTCTATTCTCATCATATCAATCTCCATCACTTTAATCTTGTTTTGGTTTTTACTTTGCCTTTACTTTTCATTTTGCATCTTTATACCAAAAATATTATATCTATCAGATCTCACTCTCGTAAGTGACCGTGAAGGGATTGACAACCCCTAATCGCGTTGGTTGCGAGTAGCTATCGTTTTGTGCAGGTACGAGGGACTTGAGCGTGGCCTCCTACTGGATTGATACCTTGGTTCTCAAAAACTGAGGGAAATACTTACGCTACTCTCCTGCATCATCCCTTCCTATTCGGGGAAAACCAATGCAAGCTCAAGAGGTAGCAAGAAGGATTTTTGGCGCCGTTGCCGGGGAGTCTACGCAAAAAGTCAACATACCAAGTACCCATCACAATCCCTATCTCTCGCATTACATTATTTCCCATTTGCCTCTCGTTTTCCTATCCCCCACTTCACCCTTGCCATTTTATTTGCCCTGTCTCTCTATCCTCCCTCTCCTTTCTCGCTTGCCTTTTTGTTTGCCCATGTGTTGGATTGCTTGTTTGTCGCGATGGCTCAACCAAGATTCGGTGATCTTCACCTTAAAAGGTTAGAGGAGATCGAAAACAACGTTAGGAATTTATGGTTTTGCAATTTGAGCATAATAATTTCTTTAGAAATGAGCTTAAGGAACAAAAAAGTTTTATGATTTATATGAAGAAAGAGCTTGATGATATGTCTAAAGAATTTGATGGTATAAGATCCCAAATTGCTCGTCTAGAAAAGATGACTGCTGAAATTTCGGATATGCAAGCCACCTTAGTCAATAAGATGGCTGCTAAACCGAATTCCTATGAAAATCAAGATGAAGATCTAAAAGTTATTGATGTGTCCCCTATTAAATCTTTGTTTTGCAATATGAATCTTGATGAAACTGAATATGATCTTCCTTTACCTAGAAGGCGTTCTAAAAATTCGGAGTATTTAGATCTTTATGATGAAATTGATGAAAGTTGGATTGAAAGAAATAAAAATCTAGATGTTGCTAAACCCACTATATTGGATTTAAAGGAATTTAATTATGAAAGTTTTTCTTTAATTGATTGTATTTCCTTGTTGCAATCCGTGCTAAATTCTCCACATGCTTATAGTCAACATAAAGCCTTCACCGAACATATTGTTGATGCCTTGATGCAATCTTATGAAGAAAAACTTGAGTTGAAAGTTTCTATCCCTAGAAAACTCTATGATTAGTGGGAACCAACTATTAAAATTAAAATTAAGGATCATGAGTTTTATGCTTTGTGTGATTTGGGTGCTAGTGTCTCTACTATTCCCAAGACTTTGTGTGATTTGCTAGATTTCCGTAATTTTGATGATTGCTCTCTAAACTTGCATCTTGCGGATTCTACTATTAATAAACCTATGGGAAGAATTAATGATGTTCTTATTGTTGAAAATAGGAATTATGTGCCCTTAGATTTCATTGTTCTTGATATAGATTGCAATCCTTCTTGCCCTATTATTCTTGGTAGACCTTTCCTTAGAACGGTTGGTGCGATTATTGATATGAAGGAAGGGAATATTAGATTTCAATTTCCATTAAAAAGGGAATGGAACACTTTCCAAGAAAGAAAATAAAATTGCCATATGAAACTATCATGAGAGCCACTTATGGATTGCCTACCAAAGATGGCAATACCTAGATCTATCCTCGCTTTTATGCCTAGCTAGGGGCATTAAACGATAGCGCTTGTTGGGAGGCAACCCAATTTTATTTTTATTCCTTGATTTTTGATCCTGTTTAGTAATAAATAAATTATTTAGCCTCTGTTTTGGTTGTGTCTTTTTTGTGTTTAATTAGTGTTTTTGCCAAGTAGAACCGTTGGGAAGACTTGGGGAAAGTCTTGTTGAACTTGCTGTAAAAAACAGAAACTTTAGCTCTCACGAGAACTGCTGTCATTTTTATTTGAAGAGCGCTATTTAGTTAATTCTTTTTTAAGATGATTAATAGATAAATTCCTCACGTCCAGAAATTTATTTTGGAATTTTTGGGGTTCCAGATATTGCGATAGCTACAGATTACTACAGACTGTTCTGTTTTTGACAGATTCTGTTTTTCGTGTGTTGTTTGCTTATTTTCATAAATCTATGGCTAGTAAAATAGTTTATAATCCATAGAGAAGTTGTAGTACAGTAGGTTTAACACTAATATAAATAAAGAATTAGTTCATTACAGTACCTTGAAGTGGTCTTTTGTTTTCTTTCGCTAACGGAGCTCATGAGTTTTCTATTTTAAGTTTTGTGTTGTGAAGTTTTCAAGTTTTGGGTGAATTCTTTTGATGGATTATGGAACAAGGAGTGGCAAGAGCCTAAGCTTGGGGATGCCCATGGCACCCCCAAGATAATCCAAGGACACCAAAAAGTCAAAGCTTGGGGATGCCCCGGAAGGCATCCCCTCTTTCGTCCACTTCCATCGGTAATTTACTTGGAGCTATATTTTTATTCACCAACATGATATGTGTTTTGCTTGGAGCGTCTTGTATTATTTGTGTCTTTGTGATTTAGTATGCCACATTCATCCATGCTGTACACACCTTTTGAGAGATCCATACATTAATTAAAATTTGATAGAATACTATATGTGCTTCACTTATATCTTTTGAGCTATGTAGTTTTGCTCTATGTGCTTCACTTATATCTTTTGAGTGTTGTAGTTTTGCTCTATGTGCTTCAGTTAGATCTTTTAGAGCACGGTGGTGGATTCGTTTTAAAGAAACTATTGATCTCTCATGCTTCACTTAAATTATTTTGAGAGTCTCTTAATAGCATGGTAATTTGCTTAATAATAATATGCTTGGTATTCATGATTTGTGAAACTTTCTTTTGAGTGTGTTGAATACTAAGAAAAGATTGAAGCATGATAATTGTTTTGAGATATGGAGGTGATAATATTAGAGTCATTCTAGTTGAGTAGTTGTGAATTTAAAGAATACTTGTGTTAAAGTTTCTGATTCCCATAGCATGCACGTATGGTGAACCGTTATGTGATGAAGTCGGAGCATGATTTATTTATTGATTGTCTTCCTTATGAGTGGCGGTCGGGGACGAGCGATGGTCTTTTCCTACCAATCTATCCCCCTAGGAGCATGCGCGTAATACTTTGCTTTGATAACTTCTAGATTTTTGCAATAAGTATATGAGTTCTTTATGACTAATGTTGAGTCCATGGATTATACGCACTCTCACCCTTCCACCTTTGCTAGCCTCTCTAATACCGTGCACCATTCGCTGGTATCATACACCCACCATATACCTTCCTCAAAACAGCCACCATACCTACCTATTGTGGCATTTCCATAGCCATTCCGAGATATATTGCCATGCAACTTTCCACCATTCCGTTTATCATGACACATTCATCATTGTCATATTGCATATCCCGGTACACCGCCGGAGGCATTCAAATAGAGTCATATTTTGGTCTAAGTATCAAGTTGTAATTGTTGAGTTGTAAGAAAAACAAAAGTGTGATGATCATCATTTTTAGAGCATTGTCCCAAGTGAGGAAAGAATGATGGAGACTATGATTCCCCCATAAGTCGGGATGAGACTCTGGACGAAAAATAAATAAAAGAGGCCAAAGAAGCCCAAATAAAAAAAAGATGCCATAAAAAGAGAGAGAAAAGGCCCAAATAAATAAAAAATCAGAGAAAAAGAGAGAAGGGACAATGTTACTATCCTTTTACCACACTTGTGCTTCAAAGTAGCACCATGATCTTCATAGTAGAGAGTCTCTCATGTTATCACTTTCATATACTAGTGGGAATCTTTCATTATAGAACTTGGCTTGTATATTCCAATGATGGGCTTCCTCAAATTGCCCTAGGTCTTCATGAGCAAGCAAGTTGGATGCACACCCACTTAGTTTCTTTTTGAGCTTTCATATACTTATAGCTCTAGTGCATCCGTTGCATGGCAATCCCTACTCACTCACATTGATATCTATTGATGGGCATCTCCATAGCCCGTTGATACGCCTAGTTGATGTGAGACTATCTTCTCCTTTTTTTCTTCTCCACAACCACCATTCTCTACCACCTATAGTGCTATATCCATGGCTCACGCTCATGTATTGCGTGAAGATTGAAAAGGTTTTGAAAAAGTTAGAGTATGAAACAATTGCTTGGCTTGTCATTGGGTTGTGCATGATTTAAATACTTTGTGTGGTGAAGATAGAGCATAGCCAGACTATATGATTTTGTAGGGATAACTTTCTTTGGCCATGATATTTTGAGAAGACATAGTTGCTTTGTTAGTATGCTTGAAGTATTATTATTTTTATGTCAATATAAACTTTTGTCTTGAATCTTTCGAATCTGAACATTCATATCACAATTATGAAGATTTGCATTGAAATTATGCCAAGTAGCACTCCGCATCAAAAATTCTCTTTTTTATCATTTACCTACTAGAGGACGAGCAGGAATTAAGCTTGGGGATGCCTGATACGTCTCCAACGTATCTATAATTTTTGATTGCTCCATGCTATATTATCTACTGTTTTGGACTATATTGGGCTTTATTTTCCACTTTTATATTATTTTTGGGACTAACCTATTAACCGGAGGCCCAACCCAGAATTGTTGTTTTTTGCCTATTTCAGTGTTTCAAAGAAACGGAATATCGAACGGAGTCCAAACGGAATGAAACCTTCGGGAACGTGATTTTCTCACCGAACGTGAACCAGGACACTTGGACCCTACGCCAAGGCATCAGAGAGGCGGTCACGAGAGTGGGGGCGCACCCCCCCCTAGGGCGCGCCCCCTGCCTCGTGGGCCCCTCGGAGCTCCACCGACGTACTCCTTCCTCCTATATATACCTACGTACCCCCAAACGGTCAGAACAGGAGCCAAAAATCTAATTCCACCGCCGCAACTTTCTATATCCACGAGATCCCATCTTGGGGCCTGTTCCGGAGCTCCGTCGGAGAGGGCCGTCATCACGGAGGGCTATTACATCATCATAGCCTCTCCGATGAAGTGTGAGTAGTTTACCTTAGACCTTCGGGTCCATAGTTAGTAGCTAGATGGCTTCTTCTCTCTTTTTGGATCTCAATACAAAGTTCTCCCCCTCTGTTGTGGAGATCTATTCGATGTAATCTTCTTTTTGCGGTGTGTTTGTTGAGACCAATTAATTGTGGGTTTATGATCAAGTCTATCTATGAATAATATTTGAATCTTCTCTGAATTCTTTTATGTATGATTGGTTATCTTTGCAAGTCTCTTCGAATTATCCGTTTGGTTTGGCCAACTAGATTGGTAGTTCTTTCCATGGGAGAAGTGCTTAGCTCTGGGTTCGATCTTGCGTTGTCCTTTCCCAGTGACAGAAGGGGCAGCAAGGCATGTACTGTATCGTTGCCATCGAGGATAACAAGATGGGGTTTATTTCATATTGCATGAATTTATCTCTCTACATCATGTCATCTTGATTAAGGCATTACTCTATTTTTAACTTAATACTCTAGATGCATGCTGGATAGCGGTCGATGAGTGGAGTAATAGTAGTAGATGCAGAATCGTTTCGGTCTACTTGTGACGGACGTGATGCCTATATACATGATCATGCCTAGATATTCTCATAACTATGCTCAATTCTATCAATTGCTCAACAGTAATTTGTTCACCCACCGTAGAATACTTATGCTCTTGAGAGAAGCCACTAGTGAAACCTATGGCCCTCGGGTCTATTCTCATCATATCAATCTCCATCACTTTAATACTGTTTTGCTTTTTTACTTTTCCTTTACTTTTCACTTTGCATCTTTATACCAAAAATACCAAAAATATTATATCTATCAGATCTCACTCTCGTAAGTGACCGTGAAGGGATTGACAACCCCTAATCGCGTTGGTTGCGAGTAGCTATCGTTTTGTGTAGGTACGAGGGACTTGAGCGTGGCCTCCTACTGGATTGACAGCTTGGTTCTCAAAAACTGAGGGAAATACTTACGCTACTCTGCTGCATCATCCCTGACTCTTCGGGGAAAACCAACGCAAGCTCAAGAGGTAGCAGGGGGATCCGGTAACCCCCCGGTACTCCGGTAAATGCCCGAACTCATCCGAAACCATTCTGGTGTCCAAAGATAACCTTCCAATATATCAATCTTCATGTCTCAACAATTTCAAGACTCCTCTTCATGTCCGTGATCACATCCGGGACTCCGAACTATCTTCGGTACATCAAAACACATAAACTCATAATACCGATCATCATTAAACGTTAAGCGTGCGGACCCTACGGGTTCGAGAACTATGTAGACATGACCGAGACTCATCTCCGGTCAATAACCAATAGCAGAACCTGGATGTTCATATTGGTTCCTACATATTCTACGAAGATCTTTATCGGTCAAATCGCATAACAACATACGTTGTTCCCTTTGTCATCAATATGTTACTTGCCCGGGATTCGATCGTCGGTATCATTACACCTATTTCATTCTCGTTACCGGCAAGTCTATTTACTCATTTCGTAATGCATCATCCCGCAACTAACTCATTAGTCACATTGCTTGCAAGGCGTATAGTGGTGTGCATTACCGAGAGGGCCCAGAGATACCTCTCCGATACTCGGAGTGACAAATCCTATTCTCGATCTATGCCAACGGAACAAACACCTTCGGAGACACCTATAGAGCATCTTTATAATCACCCAGTTACATTGTGACGTTTATAGCACACAAGGTGTTCCTCCGGTATTCGGGAGTTGCATAATCTCATAGTCAGAGGAACATGTATAATCATGAAGAAAGCAATACCAATAAAACTCAATGATCATAATGCTAAGCTAATGGATGGGTCTTGTCCATCACATCATTCTCTAATGATGTGACACCGTTCATCAAATGACAACACATGTCTATGGTCAGGAAACATAACCATCTTTGATTAACGAGCTAGTCAAGTAGAGGCATACTAGGGACACTCTATTTTGTCTATGTATTCACACATGTACTAAGTTTCCAGTTAATACAATTCTAGCATGAATAATAAACATTTATCATGATACAAGGAAATATAAATAACAACTTTATTATTGCCTCTAGGGCATATTTCCTTCAGTCTCCCACTTGCACTAGAGTCAGTAATCTAGTTCACATCATCATGTGATTAGTTCACATCGCCATGTGGCTAATACCCAAATGGTTTTACTAGAGTCAATAATCTGGTTCACATCGCTTATGTGATTAACACCCAAAGAGTACTTAGGTGTGCTCATGTTTTGCTTGTGAGAGAAGCTTAGTCAATGGGCCTGTCACATTCAGAGCCGTATGTATTTTGCAAATATTCTATGTCTACAATGCTCTGCATGGAGGTACTCTAGCTAATTGCTCCCACTTTCAATATGTATCCATATTGAGACAAAGAGTCTTCTGGATCGGTGTAAAAGCTTGCATCGGCGTAACTCTTTACGACGAACTCTTTATCACCTCCATAACCGAGAAATATCTCCTTAGTCTTTTAAGGATAATTTTTCCCGCTGTCAAGTGATCCACTCCTGGATCAATATCATACCCTGTAACACCCCAGATGTGATTTACCTAATATGTACTCCAACTCTTGCCATTTCCGGCGTTAAGTTATTTTATTTCCTCGGGTTCGGGTTTTTGTCTCCGTGTGTTGTTGTCGTTGTCATGCATCTCATATCATGTCATCATGTGCATTGCATTTGCATACGTGTTCGTCTCATGCATCCGAGCATTTTCCCCGTTGTCCGATTTGCATTCTGGCGCTCCTATCTCCTCCAGTGGTCCTTTCTACCTTTATTTCGTGTGTGGGGGTTAAACATTTTCGGATTGTACCGAGACTTTCCAAGCGGCCTTGGTTTACTACCGGTAGACCACCTGTCAAGTTTTGTACCATTTGGACTTCTTTCATGCTCCAACGGTTAACCGAGGGACCGAGAAGGCCTCGTGTGTGTTGCAGCCCAACACCCCTCCATTTTGGCCCAAAACCCACCAAAACCCTCTCCATCATCTAGAGAGTTCGATCACGATCGCGTGGCTGAAAACCGCTCCTCATTTGGACTCTCCTAGCTCCTCCTATGCCTATAAATAGCACCCCCTCCGAAATTCACGTCTCCTTCTTCCCCGAAACCCTAGATCCACTCCACCCGCCGCCGCCGGACGAAATTCTGCAGGCCGGACATGTACGGTTCCTCCCCGCCGCCATGTGTCACGCCTCCATTGGACCGCGTCGCCGCCCCACTTCGTTGCCGCCGCCGGCCCGGGAGGCCCAGGCCGGGCCCCCGAGGCCCACGCCGCCACCGGCCTCCACCGGCTCACCGCGCCGCCCAAGCGCCGCCCCGCTCCGCCGAAATCGCGCCGGCGCCACCTCGCCCGCCTCGACGCCGCGACCGCCGCCTCCTCGCCAACTCCGGCCGCCGTGGGCCCCATCACCGAGCGCCACCGCCCGGAGAGCTCCGCTGCCTCCACCGACTTCGGCGCCGCCGTCCGACGAGCTAGATCTGGCAAGTCCCCTCACGCCGGCAAGCTTCTTCAAACTCCGGCGAACCCGCACTATTCTGACGAACCTCGGAGACCATGCCAGATCCAGATCTGAACCAGACAAACCCTAGGGTTGACTTCTTTTTTTCCTAAGTCTCAGATTATTTTGCAATATTCATCATGCTTTATCTCCGCATCCGTAGATCCGTTTTGGGCGTGTAGCATATCAAAATGTTCGTCTCAGAGAGTACATCATTTCATCTCATTGCATCATTTTCATTTGAGCTCATCTTGATGCTCGAAATGCTGTTGGAAGAGAGCTATTTGAGTTAATTGTTAGATCTGCTGCACCAAATAGCTATTTGTCATTTTTTCCATGATTAATGTGTGCATGATATGCCCCTGAGCTCTACATGTGTTTTGTTATATGCTTTGCCATCTTTCCATAGGTGCTATCCATGTATTTTTTTGATGTGTGTGGTGACTAGCACAAACTTGCAAAGTGGTGCATTCGTTAATGCTGATTTCAGGGACTTAGAAATTCCACCAAGTCCTTGATCTGTTTTTATCAATATGCCATATGTTAATGTTGTTTCCTAGTGATCCGTGCCTCTTTTCAGGATGATCAGTAAGGGTGATTTGTTAATCTTGTAGTGATCTATCCATCCATGTCTTTGTTTGCAAATATGGAGCACACTAGCTTGAGTCAATCGAGCTCTACTTTTTCTATTTTGTGAATCTGGGCAGATTGTCTACTTGTTAGCAATTTTGCCGAGGATGTTGTTGTTGATCCGTGCATGCTATGTTGTTGTTCTTGCCATGTCTAGCTTATATTATGTGTATTCTTGATGGGTGTATGCTTAGATTGTCATGCCTTGCTATGTAGTGAGTGCATCGAGCTCGTGAACATGCCTACTCGTTAACTGATTTGCATGCTCCAGTTTTTCTGTAAGTCTGTGATCTGATTATGTTTTTGCCATGTTCACATGCTTGCAATTGTATTTTCTGATCCCTTTTGGCTCAGGGTCACTAAGGGACTTTTGTTAAGCTCTTTGAGTAGCTCCATTCCATGCCTTTCTTTGCCATGTTAAGTTCCTGTAGCATATAGTTTTCTTGCTTCAAAGTGTGCTACCTCATCTGAAATTCCAGGCTTGTGTTAATTTCACTAAGTCTAAGATCTGTTTATCAATTGCACTTTTGCCATGCTTGTTTGAACCTGTTAATGGATGAATTGGCCGTAGCTCAGTGTTCATATTTTGTTAAGCATCATGAGTGGATCCCTGCCATGTATTTTGTTACCATGTTTGAGTGCTGTAGCATATTTAACTTGTTGCATTTAGATGGCTACTTGCTGTTTATCGCAGACCGGTGCCATATTCGTTTTGCTTGCCATTTCCAAACCGTGCCTCCGATTCCGGTGATCTTTATATCGATTTCAACCGAAATCAACTCACCTTTCCAGTGGCACTCTTGGATTTCCAAGTTGAGGCCAGGTTCTTTCATTCCTTGTCAAATCTTGCATATGCATCACATACCGCATCCCGCATAGCATACCATGTTTGCATCATGTTGTTTGAGCTTTGCACGTGGTTGATTGTGTTCCTATTGCTTGTTTGTCTTGTTTGGGTAGAGCCGGGAGACGAGTTCGCTAATGAGGAGCTCATTGAGTTTGCTTTCAAGGATCTAGTCAACTCTGACAACTTTGCAGGCAAGATGATCATACCCTCAAAATCACTTCTATCTTTGCTTTGCTAGATGCTCGCTCTTTTGCTATGCCTATGCTACGATGCCTACCACTTCCTTATCATGCCTCCCAAAATGCCATGTCAAACCTCTACCCACCATGTCCTAGCAAACCGTTGATTGGCTATGTTATCGCTTTGCTCAACCCCTCTTATAGCGTTGCTAGTTGGAGGTGAAGATTGGAGATCGTTCCTTGTTGGAACATTATTTTCTTGTTGGGATATCACTATATTATCTTGTTATCTTAATGCATCTATATACTTGGTAAAGGGTGGAAGGCTCGGCCTTTTGCCTAGTGTTTTGTTCCACTCTTGCCGCCCTAGTTTCCGTCATATCGGTGTTATGTTCCCGGATTTTGTGTTCCTTACGCGGTTGGGTAATAATGGGAACCCCTTGACAGTTCGCCTTGATTAAAACTCCTCCAGCAATGCCCAACCTTGGTTTTACCATTTGCCACCTAGCGTCTTTTTCCCTTGGGTTTCCGGTGCCCGAGGGTCATCTTATTTAACCCCCCTGGGCCAGTGCTCCTCTAAGTGTTGGTCCACCTCGTCAGCCGCCGGTGGCCACCAGGGGCAACTCTGGGCTGGCCTACCGGAAGTTTAGACAATCTGAGTGTGCCCTGAGAACGAGATATGTGCAGCTCCTAACGGGATTTGTCGGCACATTCGGGTGGTGTTGCTGGATTTGTTTTAACTTGTCGAAGTGTCTTGTAGAACCGGGATACCGAGTCTGATCGGAATGTCTCGGGAGAAGGTATATCTTTCGTTGACCGTGAGAGCTTGTCATGGGCTAAGTTGGGACTCCCCTATAGGGTTTTGAACTTTCGAAAGCCGTGCCCGTGGTTATGGGCAGATGGGAATTTGTTAATGTCCGGTTGTAGATAACTTGAACCTTAACTTAATTAAAATGAATCAACTGTGTGCGTTACCGTGATGGTCTCTTCTCGGCGGAGTCCGGGAAGTGAACACGGTGTTGGAGTAATGTTTGCCGTAGTTGGTTCTCTAGTTCTTCGTTCGTGCTTTGCCTTCTGTTCTCGCTCTCTTTTGCGAACAGGTTAGCCACCATATATGCTAGTCGCTTGCTGCAGCTCCACATATTACCTTGCCTTACCTATAAGGGGCCGGAAGAGTTTCTTGGAATGGGATGAGACATGACGTGTGGTCTTATTATAGTGTAGATAGACCGCCTATCAAGTTTCATCGCATTCGGAGATCGTTTGATGCCCCAACGGATAACTATAGCGGCAGTATAGTCGGTCAAAACATCGGACGTTTTCGGTCTTCGGAATCTGTTGCCGGGCTTTCCCTCTCTTTCCTCTATAGACCATATACACATCCCACTACTCACCGCCAGGCCTTACCTAACCTCTCTCGTCAGCCCGCGACCCTCCTCGCGCGCGCGTCCGAAAACTGTCCCAGACCCGTACCGCTCAGTCATCACCATTGTGATCAGATCATCCCCAAACATCTGCAAAACGTCACCATTTTCTTATTTGGACTCCTCTAACCTTTTATTCTCGGTCTTCCATTTACGATCGGAGGGATCCGTTAGCCCCTAACCTAATCCACCAGCGTATATAATGGGGCAACCCTAGAAACTAGGGACTTGTCCCATCCATCCCTCCGTCGCGCCGCTAGTCCACTGTCTTCCTCCTCCTTGGGATCCCCTCCCGATCCAAAAACCACCAACCACAACCGCCCACGCTCCTCCTCAGTTTCCGCGCCCAACCAACCAGTGCCTTCACATCCCGCATCGCCAGATGCCAGCCTCCTCTGCCCGAGCCGCCACCCCGCCGTCCTTCGCCTCCAGCCACCATCGCCTTGCCTCTGCTGCCTTCATCGAACCCAGCCACATGCAAGGCCACCGTCCCCTACTCCCTTCTCCTCACTGATGGCTCCGCCCACGCCGGAGCACGCGAGCAGCCGTAGACCGAGCCATCTCCCTGTCAAGTCCGTTCACCGGAGTCCCTTGAAGCGGCCGCCCCGAGGATCGCATCTCCTGCTGCCGCCCGGAGCTCCCATCGTCGCCGTCGTCTTGCTCCGCCCTCGCTGTCGTCCCGCCGGTGAGCAGCACGAGCAACGCCCGGATTCGCCCTCCCTTTGTGTAACATCCCAAATTTTCAATTTGGAATGTTATACACTAGATCATATGCATATCATATTTTCTTGCATTTTGGTTGATCCTAGAAATTTCACGCAACTCAAGGACCCTCGGAGAGAGTTGGAGATTTCGTTATTTTCATATTTGAGAGTTCTCTCGAATTTTGAAAATAGGATCATTTGATTTATTTATCTTGTCTTCAATAATTTTTCTGGTGTCAGAATATATGAGAGAGGGAATAATATGACTTTCCCAAATTTAGGAAAAATGAAGATATAATAAATAGATCAATTTTGCTTTCCGGTGTTTATTTGCATTTTATTTGGATAGGGAAAAATGCGCGTTTTCAAAAATTGCATTTTAGGTCCGGAGAAAAGTTCATTTCGTTCGGCTCATTTTTAGGAGTCGGGGAAAATTTACTTTAGATTTTTCGGAGTTCGTTTAGATCCCTTTTTTGTTTTTTTTCTGCGCGAGGAAACTATTTAAAAAAAAATTTGAGCAGCGCCTTGGGCCAAAGGCCCAAGCCAAGCCACCTACCTCCGCGCTCCCAGGCGCCAGGCGCCGAGCCAGGAGCTGGTCGGCCGCCGCCGCCTCTTGCTAGGACCGAATCCTTTTAGCATTCTAGGGCGCCCCCTTGTCCCCTTTTCCTTATTTCGTTTTATTTAGTCCTACTCCGTTTATTTTGTAGATCTTTCCTACTCCTATTCTAATTCCTTGTCCTCTACCCCAAGTAAACCCCTCCCCTCCCCAATATAAATACCCAAGCACCCCCCCTCTAAACACATCAAATCAAAGCTCTCCTCCACACCGCGCCTTGCACCGCCGCCACGCCGCATCACACCGCGCCCTGCGTCACCGCCGCCGCGCCGCCACCCCACACCCTGCGCCGCCGCCGCACCTTACCGCCACCGCGCCGCATCACACCGCCACCCCTCACCCGCGCCGCCACCCCACACCCGCGCCGCCGCCGCACCTTGCCCACGCCGCCGCCCTACGCCGACGCCGCCGGAGCCCCTCACCGGAGACCTCGCCAAGGTTGCCCCGCGCTACATCTATTCTTTTTCTCGGATCGTTTTCTTCTAATCGTTCCGATTCATTTCTTCTCTAAACCGTTCCGGTTTTCTAGATCGGTTTTTCGTTCGGTTTTTCTTCTCTGAAACCCTAGATCGGATTCGTTTTCTTCTCCGATTTAGTTGCTTTGGACCGTTCGCCGGACCGTTCATCCTAACGAACGTGATCACCGGATTCTTCTAGGTTAACGAACGTCCGTTCGTTTAGCCGTTCTTCTTTTTCTTTTCGTCGGATTTATTCCGCGACCGCGATCTCAGATCCGATCTTCTTTTCTAGTCTCAGATCCGATCACAGTAAAATTTTGACCTAGTTTCAACTTGCTAGAACCGAGTTGTTTTCTTCCGCCGTTTGTTTTTCGTTCTTTCTTGCAACCGGAGTTCTTAAGTTGAACTACCTGGTTCGATCTCTTGTTCGAGTTTTACCTGTGCATTAGATGAGTACTTATTTTATGCTTGTTGTTTGTCTGCGATAGATTACCCGGATTGCGCCGCTTGTTACTTCGAAACCCTAGGACTCGCGGATCATCAGCAAGGCAAGTAACACTTTGATCATACCTTTTCTACAACCCATGTTTTATTGCATTAGATCAATCCTTACACATTGCATGATTAGGATCTAATTAAATTGTGGGATGGGAAGTAGATGAGGTAGTGCCTATTACCTGTATTATTATGAAACCTTTGGGAGTTACTTCTACGTTGCTTATTATGCCATGCTATGCTAGTAGACGTGGATTGGGTGAGTGATATCCATGACAGATGTGAGATTGATAATTTTAATGGTTTATCTAAGGTGGCAACTTAAACACACATCTGGGTGGATTGAGGCACCTGATGTCTATCAGGACTTGCCTGTTTTTTTTTGGACCGCCACCCAGGCTCAAAGGGATCATAAGATAATTCATGCTAGAAACTTCCGTGTGCAGCCACATGCCACTATGGGCTCTGGCATAGTTGACTAAGTTGTGCGAACTCTTACGGGGTGGACTAGCAGATGTAGGGGATGTAGGTGTACCGGTCTACCCCACATGTAAGGTGCTAGTGCTTCTGAAAGACTATGTCTCGGTCATCCGTCTCTCAAACACCATGTAGTGCGAGAAAACAAACGGAGGCGATCGAGTCATGTGGGGAAAAGTGCGCAACCTCTGCAGAGTAACAAACTAATCATGATTAGCCGTGTCCCTGGTTATGGACAACTTGAGTATCTAGTACTTGAATATCATTGTGAATCTCAACATGTTACTTCTAATTAATGTTATTGGGTTTTAATTACTTTTAATTGGGATTGAGAATGCTGTCAACCATTCTCAATGTTTCACAACCACCATGATAGTAAATAAAATTTATTCCTTTGCAGTAGGGAAAAATTGGCTTTACGCAAAAACTGTAACCATAGAGCTTTCCACCAGCCATATATGCATATAGTATAGCTGTTTCATTCCATTACTCTCTATGTGTTACTTTGCCAGCATATTCCATGTGCTGACCCGTTTTCGGGCTGCAACGTTAATGTTGCAGACTTTTCAGACGACGATTGAGGTGCGTTTAGGTCGTGGTTCTATACTCAGTGATGCCGCTGGAGTTGATGGACCCATTTATCTTCCAAGTCTTCCGCTGTTATCTTTAAAATATGGCCTTAAGTCATATTTATTGTAATAAGTTCTTTTTCAGCCATCGATGTAATAAGTGTGTGATTGCAACTCTGCTGTAAAACCTCGATGTACTGTGTGGTGTCAGCATTACTGATCCAGGGATGACACCGTAGCACAGTAGACGTGATCCATTCGGGTCAGGTCGCTACAGAGATGGTATCAGAGCACACGCTGAATGTAGGACACGACCACTAAGTTAAAGCCATAGATCACCCTTATCTTCTCATTTTCTAACTCCTCATCTTTTCTACTCTTTTAAGATGACGCACGCGAAGATTAAGTACGCTCAACCGGATGAAGGCACACCATTTGGATTTCACCTGAAGGAAGTCACCAAGTACCTGAACATTGGATTACCAAGCTTCACGGGAACCTTCAACGCCACTCTGCCTGAAGAGGAGCGCTGGAAGATTCAAGCTCACGTTCTGGGAAGAACATTCGCGCCAATCACGAAGCCCATAGATAGTGTTTTCAATGCACCAACCTGGAGTCTAGGAAGGAGCATGGCAGCTCATATCACCATAGGACGCATTGGAGAAGTTTATCAAGAAGACCTCAAGGACACTATCTACCAGATTTGCGGACGCCGTGATGAACAATGGGAGTTAGTCAGCACCAAGAAGGATAGATCCATTGCATCTTTCATCCAGGAGTTAAACCAGCACATTCGACGCCACGAGAACGAGATGTGCAATGATATGGTAGAGTTGAAGAATGCGAAGGCAAGGATCATCGAGCTAGAAGGAGAACTAAAGTCTACACGCAAGGACTACATGGACGAGATCGTAGCTCTAGCAAGGCACAATTGCGATCTAAGTAGGAGATTGAAGAACTCAAGAGGAAGTTAGCATCCCAGGAGGACGACAAGTACATCGCATGTCCAGACAACTACATCATCATCGACGACACCGATTCGGATCCAAGTGAACCCGACTTTGAAGACGAAGCTGGAGTAGATATCATGGAGTCTTCCACCGGTTCAAATTTCTAGATGACCACCAGATAGTAGTAGTATTCCCCCATGTAAACACATTATAGTCGAGCACTTTTGCGATAGTTAGACCGTTTGTAAGCCCTTGTTTGATTGACTGAAGTGAATTGTGTGCTTTTGCCTCATGTGCATATGGGTAGTGTTTTCCCTTTAGACCCCCTCTATTCTTAATTCTCGTCTTTTCTAAACCCTCAGATGCCTCCGAGACGTGACAATGGATTTCCACCGGAGCTCACTCAGTTGATCCAGCAGCAGAATCAATTGATGCAGATGTTAGTTCAGAATCAGCAGAACAACAACAACAACCCACCACCACCACCACCTGTTGACCACTTAGCCCATTTCCTTAGGCTGAATCCGCCGGTGTTTTCCAGTAGCACCGAGCCAATAGTAGCAGACGACTGGCTCCGTAAGATAGGAAGGGAGTTGACCACTGCAGGATGCACGGATGGTGAGAAAGTGAAGTTTGCCGCACACCAGCTTGACGGACCCGCGGCAGCATGGTGGGAGAATTTCACAGCCACTTACCCAGTTGACACTGTCACATGGGATCAGTTTCAGCAAGCTTTCCGCACTGCCCATGTTTCAGCAGGAGCTATGGCCATAAAGAAGCGTGAGTTTCGCAACTTACGCCAAGGAGGAAGGACTGTTGGCCAGTATGTGGAAGAGTTTAGTAAGCTAGCCCGTTATGCCCCAGATGACGTTGCTACGGATGCAGCCAAGCAGGAGAAGTTTCTGGAAGGATTGAATGATGAACTAAGCATGCAGTTGATGGTAGCAAGTTTCAACAACTACCAGGAGTTGGTAGATCGTGCCATCATGATTGAAGGGAAGCAACAGCAGATTGAGAACCATAAGAGGAAGTATGGACAGGGGAAGTATAACTCTGGAGCCCAGCAGAAGCCCCGTTTTACCCCTAAACCGGGATTTAAGTTTTAGCACACCCATGGAGGAGGTAGCTCACACAACCATAATGGCCACAAGAATGGCAATGGGAATGGAGGAAGCAACGGCCAGAATCGAACAACCCCATCAACCCCAACCAAGAGAGACCTGAGTCAAGTCACCTGTTTCAAGTGTTCGAAGACCGGACATTATGCCAATGAATGTCCTGAAGGCCAGAATGGAAATGGCAATGGAAGCTCTGGGAAGAAGCCGAACCCTTTCAATAGGGGACAGGTGAACCACGTTAATGTGGAGGAGATTGAAGATCAGCCCAATGCAGTAATCGGTAAGTTTTTGGTTAAGTCATTTACTGCACTCGTTCTTTTTGATACTGGTGCATCGCATTCATACATATCAAGGGGATTTGTGGAAAAGTATAGCCTGCCCACTAGGATTCTTAAAACACCTATGCTAGTAAGCTCGCCAGGAGCAGAATACATGGCCAGACAAGGATGTTTTCAAGTACCATTGAGTATAGGAAGGCATGTATTCCCAACGGATTTAATTATTCTGGAATCCCAAGGTTTGGATGTGATTCTTGGTATGGATTGGCTGTCGATGTATGAGGAAACATCGATTGCGCCAGTAAGACAATTTTGCTTACCACACCAGAAGGAAGAAGGATCAAGTATGTATCCCGGCATGTGCCAAACAGGACACAAGTGAATTGCTTATCAGGAGTTGTGCAGGAGGAAGTACCAGTGGTAAAGGATTTTCCTGATGTATTTCCTAAGGAATTACCAGGCACGCCACCGGATAGAGACATTGAGTTTTTGATTGAGTTATTGCTAGGTACAGGCCCAATATCGAAGCGACCGTACCGGATGCCAGCAAAGGATTTGGTGGAAATTAAGAATCAGATTAAGGAGTTATTGGATAAAGGTTACATTCGCCCAAGTTCTTCACCTTGGGGATCACCCGTACTTCTAGTGGAAAAGAAGGATGGATCATTAAGGATGGTTGTAGATTATCGGGGATTGAATGAAGTAACCATCAAGAACAAGTACCCACTGCCAATGATCAACGATCTGTTTGATCGATTGCAAGGAGCTAAAGTGTTTTCCAAGATCGATTTGCGATCAGGGTACCATCAGTTGAAGATTCGAGAGCAGGACATACCTAAGACAGCATTCACCACAAGATATGGACTGTATGAGTATACCGTTATGTCATTTGGATTGACTAATGCACCTGCCTATTTTATGAACCTGATGAACAAAGTGTTTATGGAGTTTTTGGATAAGTTCGTCGTAGTGTTCATCGATGACATTTTGGTTTATTCAAAGAATGAAGAGGAGCATAAGGAACATTTGCGTTTGGTTTTGGAGAAATTAAGGGAACATCAGTTATATGCCAAATTCAGCAAATGTGAGTTTTGGTTGAAGGAAGTTGGATTCCTCGGACACGTTATATCCGGAGAAGGTATAGCAGTTGACCCCACAAAGGTTGAGACCGTAACCGAATGGGAAGCACCAACAACAGTTGGAGAGATCCGGAGTTTTCTTGGACTCGCAGGATACTACCGGAGATTCATTGAGAACTTTTCAAAGATTGCAAAGCCTATGACGGAGTTGTTGAAGAAGGATACTAAGTTCAAATGGACTGAGGAGTGTGAGGCTAGTTTCCAGGAGTTGAAGAAACGATTGGTTACCTCACCGGTATTGATTTTGCCAGATCAGACCAAGGATTATGAGGTGTATTGCGACGCTTCACGTCGAGGACTTGGAGCAGTGCTTATGCAGGAAGGGAGAGTTGTTTCGTATGCATCACGACAACTGAAGCCTCATGAGTTCAATTATGCCACGCATGATTTGGAGTTAGCAGCCGTAGTGCATGCATTGAAAACGTGGAGACATTTCCTCATTGGAAATCATTGTGAGGTGTACACGGATCATAAGAGTTTGAAGTACATTTTCACTCAGAAGGAGTTGAACCTCCGACAGAGGAGATGGTTGGAGCTCGTCAAGGATTATGACATGAGATTGCATTATCATCCTGGAAAAGCTAATGTAGTAGCTGACGCATTGAGCCGTAAGAGCCATGTCAATACGATAATGACGGGGAAAATACCAAAGGAATTAGCAGAAAACCTTCGTGAGCTATGTTTGGAAATAGTTCCGAAAGGCTATGTAGCAGCATTGGAGATTCAATCAACATTGATGGATAAGATCAGAGAAGCTCAGAAATCTGACAAGGAGATTGCTGCTATAAAGGAGAAACTTAGCAAAGGAAAAGCAAAGGGATTTCGTGAGGATGAGCACGACACCTTATGGTTTGAGGACCGTGTTTATGTGCCCAATGACCCGGAGATCAGGAAGTTGATTTTGCAGGAGGCACATGACTCACCATATTCGATTCACCCAGGGAATACCAAGATGTATTTGGATTCGAAGGAAACATTCTGGTGGACCGGAATGAAGAAGGATATTGCATCGTATGTAGCAGTTTGTGACGTATGTCGGAGAGTAAAGGCATAACATCAGAAGCCAGCAGGATTGTTACAACCACTGCCGATACCCGAATGGAAGTGGGATAAGATAGGCATGGATTTTATCACAGGGCTACCCAGGACAAAAGCCGGATATGACTCGATATGGGTAGTAGTTGATCGTTTGACGAAGGTAGCACATTTCATTCCAGTTAAGACCACTTACACCAGTGCTAAGTTGGCAAAGATATACATGACTAGAATCGTTTGTTTGCATGGAGTTCCGAGGAGTACCGTATCAGATAGAGGAACCCAATTTACCTCAAAGTTTTGGAATCAGTTGCATGAAACTTTAGGAACCAGACTAGAGTTCAGCACAGCTTTTCATCCGCAGACAGATGGACAGACCGAGAGAGTCAATCAGATTTTGGAAGATATGCTGAGAGCTTGTGCACTAGATTATGGATCAAGTTGGGACGAAAACTTACCGTATGCGGAGTTTTCTTATAACAAAAGTTACCAAACCAGTTGGAAGATGGCCCCTTTCGAAGCCTTATACGGAAGGAGGTGCAGGACACCGTTGTCTTGGAACGAAGTTGGAGACCGTCAATTCTTTGGACCAGATTTGATTAAGGAGTCAGAACGGAAGGTTAAGTTGATTCGCGATAGGCTCAAGGTAGCCCAGTCCAGGCAGAAGAGCTATGCAGATTCTAAACGCAAGGAGACAGTTTACGAAACCGGAGACAGAGTTTACCTTCGAGTATCCCCACTTCCAGGAGTTAAGCATTTTGGAGTTAAGGGAAAGTTAGCACCGCGTTTCGTTGGACCATTTAAGATCGTGAAACGTATGGGAGAAGTCGCTTATAAGTTGGAATTACCAGAAGGACTGTCAGGAGTTCATGATGTATTCCATGTTTCTCAGCTGAAGAAATTTCACGCCGAGATGGCGGAGGTACCGCTAAGAGATACAGTGCCATTAGAAGCAATTCAGTTAAAGGACGACCTAACATATGAGGAGAAGCCAGTCAAGATTCTCGATGTTGCCAGTAGAGTTACTCGCAGCATGGTTATCAAGTTTTGCAAAGTTCAGTGGAACCACCACTCAGAAGATGAAGCCACCTGGGAGAGAGAAGAAGATTTGCTCAAAGAGCACCCTCACCTATTTTCTAGCCAACCCGAATCTCGAGGGCGAGATTCATCTTAAGGGGGGTAGGTTTGTAACATCCCAAATTTTCAATTTGGAATGTTATACACTAGATCATATGCATATCATATTTTCTTGCATTTTGGTTGATCCTAGAAATTTCACGCAACTCAAGGACCCTCGGAGAGAGTTGGAGATTTCGTTATTTTCATATTTGAGAGTTCTCTCGAATTTTGAAAATAGGATCATTTGATTTATTTATTTTGTCTTCAATAATTTTTCCGGTGTCAGAATATATGAGAGAGGGAATAATATGACTTTCCCAAATTTAGGAAAAATGAAGATATAATAAATAGATCAATTTTGCTTTCCGGTGTTTATTTGCATTTTATTTGGATAGGGAAAAATGCGCGTTTTCAAAAATTGCATTTTAGGTCCGGAGAAAAGTTCATTTTGTTCGGCTCATTTTTAGGAGTCGGGGAAAATTTACTTTAGATTTTTCGGAGTTCGTTTAGATCCCTTTTTTGTTTTTTTTTCTGCGCGAGGAAACTATTTAAAAAAAAAAAATTTGAGCAGCGCCTTGGGCCAAAGGCCCAAGCCAAGCCACCTACCGCCGCGCTCCCAGGCGCCAGGCGCCAAGCCAGGAGCCGGTCGGCCGCTTCCGCCTCTTGCTAGGACCGAATCCTTTTAGGATTCTAGGGCGCCCCCTTGACCCCTTTTCCTTATTTCGTTTTCTTTAGTCCTACTCCGTTTATTTTCTAGATCTTTCCTACTCCTATTCTAATTCCTTGTCCTCTACCCCAAGTAAACCCCTCCCCTCCCCAATATAAATACCCAAGCACCCCCCCTCTAAACACATCAAATCAAAGCTCTCCTCCACACCGCGCCTTGCACCGCCGCCACGCCGCATCACACCGCGCCCTGCGTCACCGCCGCCGCGCCGCCTCACCCGCGCCGCCACCCCACACCCCGCGCCGCCGCCGCACCTTAACGCCGCCGCGCCGCATCACACCGCCACCCCTCACCCGCGCCGCCACCCCACACCCGCGCCGCCGCCGCACCTTGCCCACGCCGCCGCCCTACGCCGACGCCGCCGGAGCCCCTCACCGGAGACCTCGCCAAGGTTGCCCCGCGCTACATCTATTATTTTTCTCGGATCGTTTTCTTCTAATCGTTCTGATTCTTTTCTTCTCTAAACCGTTCCGGTTTTCTAGATCGGTTTTTCGTTCGGTTTTTCTTCTCCAAAACCCTAGATCGGATTCGTTTTCTTCTCCGATTTAGTTGCTTTGGACCGTTCGCCGGACCGTTCGTCCTAACGAACGTGATCACCGGATTCTTCTAGGTTAACGAACGTCCGTTCGTTTAACCGTTCTTCTTTTTCTTTTCGTCGGATTTATTCCGCGATCGCGATCTCAGATCCGATCTTCTTTCTAGTCTTTCTTTTCGCTCGTTTATCGGAATCAGGTGATTCAAGCGCCTGGAGTTTCGTCTCGAAACCGCCGTTCCGTCTAATCAACTTGAACAAGCTTTTGTTACAGTAAAATTTTGACCTAGTTTCAACTTGCTAGAACCGAGTTGTTTTCTTCCGCCGTTTGTTTTTCGTTCTTTCTTGCAACCGGAGTTCTTAAGTTGAACTACCTGGTTCGATCTCTTGTTCGAGTTTTACCTGTGCATTAGATGAGTACTTATTTTATGCTTGTTGTTTGTCTGCGATAGATTACCCGGATTGCGCCGCTTGTTACTTCGAAACCCTAGGACTCGCGGATCATCAGCAAGGCAAGTAACACTTTGATCATACCTTTTCTACAACCCATGTTTTATTGCATTAGATCAATCCTTACACATTGCATGATTAGGATCTAATTAAATTGTGGGATGGGAAGTAGATGAGGTAGTGCCTATTACCTGTATTATTATGAAACCTTTGGGAGTTACTTCTACGTTGCTTATTATGCCATGCTATGCTAGTAGACGTGGATTGGGTGAGTGATATCCATGACAGATGTGAGATTGATAATTTTAATGGTTTATCTAAGGTGGCAACTTAAACACACATCTGGGTGGATTGAGGCACCTGATGTCTATCAGGACTTGCCTGTTTTTTTTGGACCGCCACCCAGGCTCAAAGGGATCATAAGATAATTCATGCTAGAAACTTCCGTGTGCAGCCACATGCCACTATGGGCTCTGGCATAGTTGACTAAGTTGTGCGAACTCTTACGGGGTGGACTAGCAGATGTAGGGGATGTAGGTGTACCGGTCTACCCCACATGTAAGGTGCTAGTGCTTCTGAAAGACTATGTCTCGGTCATCCGTCTCTCAAACACCATGTAGTGCGAGAAAACAAACGGAGGCGATCGAGTCATGTGGGGAAAAGTGCGCAACCTCTGCAGAGTAACAAACTAATCATGATTAGCCGTGTCCCTAGTATGGACAACTTGAGTATCTAGTACTTGAATATCATTGTGAATCTCAACATGTTACTTCTAATTAATGTTATTGGGTTTTAATTACTTTTAATTGGGATTGAGAATGCTGTCAACCATTCTCAATGTTTCACAACCACCATGATAGTAAATAAAATTTATTCCTTTGCAGTAGGGAAAAATTGGCTTTACGCAAAAACTGTAACCATAGAGCTTTCCACCAGCCATATATGCATATAGTATAGCTGTTTCATTCCATTACTCTCTATGTGTTACTTTGCCAGCATATTCCATGTGCTGACCCGTTTTTGGGCCGCAACGTTAATGTTGCAGACTTTTCAGACGACGATTGAGGTGCATTTAGGTCGTGGTTCTATACTCAGTGATGCCGCTGGAGTTGATGGACCCATTTATCTTCCAAGTCTTCCGCTGTTATCTTTAAAATATGGCCTTAAGTCATATTTATTGTAATAAGTTCTTTTTCAGCCATCGATGTAATAAGTGTGTGATTGCAACTCTGCTGTAAAACCTCGATGTACTGTGTGGTGTCAGCATTACTGATCCAGGGATGACACCGTAGCACAGTAGACGTGATCCATTCGGGTCAGGTCGCTACACTTTGTTCGCTGCACCGCCGCGTCGTAGGAGCAGGAGCTCCATCTGCTGCCTCTGCCCCGAGCTTCCTCGCCGTGCTCGGGTGTCCTCCACCCGGGGACCGACGCTGCCGCCACCATCGTAGTTCGAGGCCAGCGCCTCGCCTCTTCTTCGAACCGGGGAGCAGAGACCCAAGGCCGCCACGAGCTCCTCTGACTCCCCTGTGTCGCCGAGCGCCATCGCCGGCTGTAGTTGTCGTCCCGATCCAGGCGGGATCGAGCCCGAGGACGACGACCAGCGCCTCGTCCCGCTCCTCGCGTTGCCCCGCCGCTGTTCCATGAACCCCTCTGTTGTCGTTGCTCTGCCTCCAGTGCGTCGCTTTGTTCCTTCTCTGCTGCGTCAAGGAGACGCCCGATCTGGTCTCCGTTGACCGCGAGCTTTGGCTGGGCCATAGCCACGCCAGGCCCAGTGGCCTCCCCATCGACTTGGGCCAAGGCCCATGGTGAGCCTCCAGCGCCCTGCGCCTGTTGGGCCAGGCTGCAGTTTTGGCCCGTTCATGTTTTTTCCAGATCTACGAATTTCCTAATTATTCCAGTAAACCTGTTTTATAGTTTAGTCCCTCTAGATCATGCATTTAATAACTCATCAATGGTGCATCATATTAAAATGATTTATATATGAAAATGACTAGAATTTCACCTAGTTTCACAATACCCAACTTTCATGCATGTTTGAGATGTTTAAACTACTGTTTGCATGTATTTTCCATATTGCCATGTTAAAATGATTTAATTCATAACTAAATAACCGTAGCTCGGTTTTAAATAATCTTTATATGTAAATGGGGTAGAAAAATGCATAGTTTATCATGGTAGACCTACTTTGCATGTTTAACAACTATAAAATATGGTTTAGGGTAGAACAGTACCATAACCAAAATATGCATATGGGGATTTACCGGAATTGTTGTTCGTTGTTTCCGGCCTCATTTAAACTTGCCTCGATAGGTAGTTTTCTTTTGCTTCACCCTCTTGCCATGTTTAGCAACATTTAATATTGTTGGGTACACAAACAAGATCAAACAAAATAACTTGTTGTGGTGTTTTCTTCAATATGCAACTCCGTTGCATAATGATCTCCACTTAATTTGTAGGATTGTTTGTGCACTTTGCCATGCCACGCCTCATTAAACCGGACATGCATCATACTTGTTGTGCATCATGCCATGTTGTTATAGTGGTTGTTTACTATGTTGTTTGCTTTCTTTCCAGTGTACTTCTTCTCGGTATTCTGGTAACGTTGCGTTTGTGAGGATCCGTTGGCTACGTCCGTTTATCTTCTTCATGGACTCGTTCTTCTTCCTTGCGGATTTCAGGCAAGATGATCATACCCTCGAAATCACTTCTATCTTTGCTTTGCTAAATGCTCGCTCTTTTGCTATGCCTATGCTACGATGCCTACCACTTGCTTTTCATGCCTCCCAAATTGCCATGTCAAACCTCTAACCCACCATGTCCTAGCAAACCATTGATTGGCTATGTTACCGCTTTGCTCAGCCCCTCTTATAGCGTTGCTAGTTGCAGGTGAAGATTGGAGACCGTTCCTTGTTGGAACATTATTTTTCTTGTTGGGATATCATTATATTATCTTGTTATCTTAATGCATCTATATACTTGGTAAAGGGTGGAAGGCTCGGCCTTTTTGCCTAGTGTTTTGTTCCACTCATGCCGCCCTAGTTTCCGTCATACCGGTGTTATGTTCCCGGATTTTGCGTTCCTTACGCGGTTGGGTAATGATGGGAACCCCTTGACAAATCGCCTTGAATAAAACTCTTCCAGCAATGCCCAACCTTGGTTTTACCATTTGCCACCTAGCCTCTTTTTCCCTTGGGTTTCCGGAGCCCAAGGGTCTTCTTATTTAAACCCCCGGGCCAGTGCTCCTCTGAGTGTTGGTCCAAACTAGAGCCCTGTGCAGCGCCCCCTCGGGGAAACTCGAGGTTTGGTTTGAGTTGTACGGACTGCTCATCTGAGTGTGCCCTGAGAACGAGATATGTGAAGCTCCTATCGGGATTTGTCGGCACATTCGGGCGGTGTTGCTGGATTTGTTTTAACTTGTCGAAGTTGTCTTGTAGAACCGGGATACTGAGTCTGATCGGAATGTCTCGGGAAAAGGTATATCCTTCGTTGACAGTGAGAGCTTGTCATGGGCTAAGTTGGGACTCCCCTACAGGGATTGAACTTTCGAAAGCCGTGCCCGCGGTTATGGGCAGATGGGAATTTGTTAATGTCCGGTTGTAGATAACTTGAACCTTAACTTATTTAAAATGAATCAACTGCGTGTGTTGTCGTGATGGTCTCTTCTCGGCGGAGTCCGGGAAGTGAACACGGTGTTGGAGTAATGTTTGCCGTAGGTTGTTCTTTAGTTCTTCGTTCGCGCTTTGCCTTCTCTTCTCGCTCTCTTTTGCGAACAGGTTAGCCACCATATATGCTAGTCGCTTGCTGCAGCTCCACATATTACCTTGCCTTACCTATAAGCTTAAATAGTCTTGATCGTGAGGGTGTGAGATTGCTGAGTCCCCGTGACTCATAGATACTTCCAAAACCAGTTTGCAGGTGCCGATGTTCCTGAGCAGGTGACGCAACCAAGCTCAAGGAGGAGCTCGATGAAGATCTTGTCCTTTGTGTTGTTTCATTCTAGTTGATCAGTAGTGGAGCCCAGTCGGGGCGATCGGGGATCTGTGTAGCATTTGGGGTAGTCTTCTTTTATTTTGGTTCCGTAGTCGGACCTTGATTGTATCTGGATGATGTAATGCTTTATTCATGTGTTTGTGTGAAGTGGCGATTATAAGCCAACTATGTATCCTTTTCCCTTATGTATTACATGGGTTGTGTGAAGATTACCTCACTTGCGACATTGCTTTCAATGCGGTTATGCCTCTAAGTCGTGCTTCGACACGTGGGAGATATAGCCGCATCGAGGGCGTTACAAGTTGGCAATCAGAGCCTTCCCCGACCTTAGGAGCCCCCACTGCTTGATCGAATTAGCTGACGAGTTGAGTCTAGAAAAATGTTTTGAGTCATTAGGAATTATATATCGGAGAGTTTAGGAATTCTTTTTACTCCCCTGTCCCTTCATCGCTCTGGTAAGGCATCCTGTTGTAGAGTTTTGTCTCTTCTCTTCTCAAATTTCACTAAAAAAAATTAGGATCACGCGGGTATCTTGGAATCGTTCCGATCGATTTGTGACGAGAACATTGTTCTCGGTGCCTCCTGTCATTTAGGGGTTGTGGCAGTGTCCCGGAGAGTTGAGCTCCGAGGTGTTGTCGTCACAATTTTATCGTTGCAGTTCTGGAATACCTGAGTTTAGTTTCGCCGACATCGAAAATCTCTTTTATGCAGTTGTTGGTGAGATAACATCGACGCCACCCAGTACTGGGGCGGGAGTTCGGGATTATTGCCATAACTCGTATAACAGATGCTTTTCGAAGGTTGAGGTAGATGATTTCCGGAGGTTTCTTGGTTATGTGTTGAAGGATGGATACAACTGGATGTAGGATTTGCTAGTTTTGAGTGAGATATTATGCTTCCCTTGTATCCCCAACACCTGATTACATAACCGGGAAAATTTCGGGAGTTTATAAGTGGGAATTCAAGTAGCTCTTAGGATATCTTTCCGACAGATGTATGATATGAAATTGGGGTTCGACGTCTAGTGGTCCGCCTATCCACGATTGGTTTTACAGTTGTCTCATTGTGTCTTAAAGAGTCCTTGGCTATGCCGACTCGGGGACGATTCGTATGTCATGTGCACTGCCTTGTACATGATGGTGCTGTACGATCGAGCCCATGTAGGCCCCACCATGAAAACTTCGGACGAAATCTCTATCATATGTTTGTTCTAGCTTATTTTGCAAGCCAATCCTTGTTTTGTTTTGAGTTGTGGTATCCGACTTGCTTCGAAGTCAAATGTTGATTCCATACCTTTCCTAAGTGGTGTTCTCATATTTCTATGTAAATACTAATCCTTTTCGATAATTGAGATCATCATGTCAATCCTTTTCAACTGGCGTGTTTCTCTTCAAGTGGATCCAATCACTTCAACATTTGCAAGATCCAATCTCAGTTCTTCTCAACGGTGTTCATTTCATTCGTCCCAAGCTGCCTTTGTTTTCCCACCCACCCTTATTCAAGTATCCTTTTATTGATGGGAAGTTTCTCCATTCTTTTCCGTCAATGTCCTTATACGTTGATCCTCAGGAAGAAGCTAACGGAGCTTCAAGTTCGTCATTTCTCATTCCTTTTCTTCTCCTGTGGTTTCAAGTCAAGCTTTGTTGATCATATCTTTTCCTTGTTTCAATGCTTTCTCATGCCGGTGCATTTCCTAATCATTCACCTCTCGCTATTCAATTGTTCCGGAGTGCTTAAGAAATCTCAGAATATTCGTGTTTCCACTCTTCTTTCGTAATCCTTTCAAGCTCTTTTGAGATTGTTATCTCATTCTAGCCATTTAATTCAATCGATGCAACCTCTCTTTTAAATCTTTTCAACGGTGTATCTTTTGAGCGGGCCCTAACCCACAGGTTTTTTTCTAGGATCTTACCTGACTCTTCTTATTTTCCCGGAGCTATCCAAATTTCTTTTTGAAGTGTGACGTAAGAATGAATTGTCATTAGTCATATGTCTTCCTCCAAGATATTTCAAATTCTTTTCATCATTGGTTCAAGCTTGCTAATTTTCATCCCGGAGTATCTCAACTATTTGGTGGTGTTCCTCGTCGTCATTCTCTACATTTGAAGACCGAAGAAGAGTTTTCCCTTGAATCTTGTTTCGTTCTATCAAAGATTCGTGGTTCTAGCTTAATGTCATCCTCTCATAATTGTTTTGTTTGTGAGTATTCTTTTCACCTATCCAGAGCTTTTCATGAGTTGTTCCCATTTCTTTACTCCGGAGGCCATCTTCTCAGAATTATTCATTCTCAGCTTTCAGCTCTTTTTCTCTAAATCTTACCGGTGTTTCATGAAGATATCCTCTAATCAGTTCGGGATCTTTTCGTTCACTTGTATCTAAATACTCTCAAGTATCGTCATTCATTCTCAAATTCTTCCTGGTGTTTTCTTTATCTTTACTTCAATCATTTTCAATTCTTACAGTGGTTCGTTCAAGATGTCTCTTCCTTCGTAATCATATCAATTCATTCGTTCTTTGCAATCCCGACCGGTGATTCGTTGAAGACCTTCTCAAGTTTGCGCTATATCTCTCTTAATCCTTTCTACATGAATAAGTAGTGTGCCAAATCCATTGGTGGTCATCAATTTAATTGGTGAAGGATAAGCATAATACAATTCTTATTCTTGTTTCATCCAAATGATTAATTCCCTATTCCGGAGGCTCATCAAAATTCTTGATCTCAATTGTTCATCTTATCTTTTTCCCGGAGTTCCTACCTCTCGCAATTATATCACCACGGAGATCCATCTAAATCATTACAAGGTTTCACCTTGTGTTTCCAACTCCTCTTTCTTTTCGTTATCCTTTTGTTACCGGAGTTCTTCATGGAGGTTCTACATGATGGTTCATCAAGGATTTAATTTCTTCTCGAACATTTTCATCGAGATCCGTTTCTAAGGAGCTCAAACATTCTTCATCTTGCAATCTGGAGTGCAATTCTTTCAACCGTATCATTTGAGGTGGTATTATGTCATTCTTGATAATTTGAGTTCATGTCTCATGATTCACATGTTGTTAAGAATGAAATATTTTAAATCCATCATCTCGTCATTGGAGTTATCTAGGGTTATATTTCACCTAAAGCTTTCCCTAAGGATTAATGCTATTAATGGTGATAATATATGATCCAAGTTCTTCATCTATCCTCCCGGTGAAATAGCTTTCTCGTCTCCTCGTTCATACCAATCAAATTCTTTTCCCGTGAGTGGCAGTTTGTCACCTCATAATTTGACATGTATTCCATAAGAACATATCAGGCTTATTCTTTTCGTTGTTGGTTTTCCAACAACTCCGTTTGACGCTTCTCCTAAGGATGCCTTCTCAAGCTCTTTTTGGCAGAAGTTGGCATTTTCTCCTCATTTCTCCTATTTCAATTATCTATATTCTATTCTTTCGTTCCGGAGGCATTGTGATGTTGATCTTCTCAACCCATCATCTCGTTTGTTAAAGATCAAGTTCTTTACATGATTGTCCATTTAACCGGAGTGTTTTCAACTTGGTTCATCTCTGTTGTTTTCTTCTTTTCAATTTGCTCAACCTCTCAAGGTTCTTTGGTTTCACTCGTTTGTCAAAGAAGCAACTTAGTTTTACCGCTTATCTTCCTCTTCCGTTTTGTCCCTCCGGTGCCA
The DNA here is from genome assembly GCF_056163025.1 of Triticum urartu. NCBI lineage: Eukaryota > Viridiplantae > Streptophyta > Magnoliopsida > Poales > Poaceae > Triticum > Triticum urartu. Next base: position 123,666,926 of record NC_141876.1, on the reverse strand, counting down.
TTCTAGATCTCGGGACGAGATCCTCTCGTAGTGGTGGAGTGTTGTAACGCCCCGAGACCGATGTGCCAGGTGCCATCTAGTTATTCGCCGACGTTGTCATGTCATTTGCTTGCGTGTTGCGTTTCATCATGTCATCTTGTGCATTGCATCATCATGTTTTCAAAACTTGCATCCGTCCGGGTTCCCCCAGTTCCGTCCGTTGTCCGTTCTGAGCCCAACCACACTTGCACGCGCCCGCGGCATGTCTAAAATAGTATTTTATAAGTGGCCGGAAGATGTTCTTGGAATGGGATGAGAGTTGACGTGTGGTCTTATTATAGTGTAGATAGACCGCCTGTCAAGTTTCATCGCATTCGGAGATCGTTTGATGCCCCAACGGATAACTATAGCGGCAGTATAGTCGGTCAAAACGTCGGACGTTTTCGGTCTTCGGAAACTGTTGCCGGGCTTTCCCTCTCTTTCCTCTCTAGACCGTCTACACAGCCCACTACTCACCGCCAGGCCCTACCTAACCTCTCTCATCAGCCTGCGACCCTCCTCGCGCGCGCGTCCGAAAGCTGTCCCAGACCCGTACTGCTCAGTCATCACCGTTGCGATCAGATCATCCCCAAACATCTGCAAAACGTCACCGTTTTCTTATTTGGACTCCTCTAACCTTTTATTCTCGGTCGTCCATTTACGATCGGAGGGATCCGTTAGCCCCTAACCTAATCCACCAGCGTATATAATGGGGCAACCCTAGAAACTAGGGACTTGTCCCATCCATCCCTCCGTTGCGCCGCCAGTCCACTGTCTTCCTCCTCCTTGGGATCCCCTCCCGATCAAAAAACCACCAACCACAACCGCTCCCGCTCCTCCTCAGTTTCCACGCCCAACCAACCAGTGCCTCTGCATCCCGCATCGCCAGATGCCAGCCTCCTCTGCCCGAGCCGCCACCCCGCAGTCCTTCGCCTGCAGCCACCATCGCCTTGCCTCTGCCGCCTTCACCGAACCCAGCCACATGCAAGGCCACCGTCCCTACTCCCTTCTCCTCACTCATGGCTCCGCCCGCGCCGGAGCACGCGAGCAGCCGTAGACCGAGCCATCTCCCTGTGAAGTCCGTTCACCGGAGTCCCTTGAAGCGGCCGCCCCGAGGATCGCATCTCCTGCCGCCGCCCGGAGCTCCCATCGTTGTTGTCGTCTTGCTCCGCCCTCGCCGTCATCCCGCCGGTGAGCAGCACGAGCAATGCCCGGATTTGCCCTCCCTTTGTTCGCTGCACCGCCGCGTCGTCGGAGCAGGAGCTCCATCTGCTGCCTCTGCCCCGAGCTTCCTCGCCGTTCTCGGGTGTCCTCCACCCGGGGACCAACGCTGCCGCCGTCGTCATCGGTCAAGGCCAGCGCCTCGCCTCTTCTTCGAACCGGGGAGCAGAGACCCAAGGCTGCCACGAGCTCCTCTGACTCCCCTGTGTCGCCGAGCGTCATCGCCCGCTGTAGTCATCATCCTAATCCAGGCGGGATCGAGCCCGAGGACGACGACCAGCGCCTCGTCCCGCTCCTCGCGTTGCCCCGCTGCCGTTCCATGAACCCCTCTGTTGTCGTTGCTCTGCCTCCAGTGCGTCGCTTTGTTCCTTCTCTGCTGCGTCAATGAGACGCCCGATCTGGTCTCCGTTGACCGCGAGCTTCGGCTGGGCCATAGCCACGCCAGGCCTAGCGGCCTCCCCATCGACTTGGGCCAAGGCCCATGGTGAGCCTCCAGCGCCCTGCATCTGTTGGGCTAGGCTGCAGTTTTGGCCCATTCATGTTTTTTCCAGATCTACGAATTTCCTAGTTATTCCAGTAAACTTGTTTTACAGTTTAGTCCCTCTAGATCATGCATTTAATAACTCATCAACAGTGCATCATATTAAAATGATTTATATATGAAAAATAACTAGAATTTCACCTAGTTTCACAATATCCAACTTTCATGCATGTTTGAGATGTTTAAACTACAGTTTGCATGTATTTTCCATATTGCCATGTTAAAATGATTTAATTCATAACTAAATAACCGTAGCTCGGTTTTAAATAATCTTTATATGTAAATGGGGTAGAAAAATGCATATTTTATCATGGTATCCCTACTTTGCATGTTTAACAACTATAAAATATGGTTTAGGGTAGAACAGTACCATAACAAAAATATGCATATGGGGATTTCCCAGAATTGTTGTTCGTCGTTTCCGGCCTCATTTAAACTTGCCTAGATAGGTAGTTTTATTTTGCTTCACCCTCTTGCCATGTTTAGCAACATTTAATATTATTGGGTACATAAACAAGATCAAACTAAATAACTTGTTGTGGTGTTTTCTTCAATATGCAACTCCGTTGCATAATGAGCTCCACTTAATTTGTAGGATTGTTTGTGCACTTTGCCATGCCACGCATCATTAAACCGGACATGCATCATACTTGTTGTGCATCGTGCCATGTTGTTGTAGTGGTTGTTTACTATGTTGTTTGCTTTCTTTCCGGTGTACTTCTTCTCGGTATTCCGGTAACGTTGCGTTTGTGAGGATCCGTTGGCTACGTCCTTTTATCTTCTTCATGGACTCGTTCTTCTTCCTTGCGGGATTTCAGGCAAGATGATCATACCCTCAAAATCACTTCTATCTTTGCTTTGCTAGATGCTCGCTCTTTTGCTAGGCCTATGCTACAATGCCTACCACTTGCTTTTCATGCCTCCCAAATTGCCATGTCAAACCTCTAACCCACCATGTCCTAGCAAATCGTTGATTGGCTATGTTACCACTTTGCTCAGCCCCTCTTATAGCGTTGCTAGTTGCAGGTGAAGATTGGAGACCGTTCCTTGTTGGAACATTATTTTTCTTGTTGGGATATCATTATATTATCTTGTTATCTTAATGCATCTATATACTTGGTAAAGGGTGGAAGGCTCGGCCTTTTTGCCTAGTGTTTTTTTCCACTCTTGCCGCCCTAGTTTCCGTCATATCGGTGTTATGTTCCCGGATTTTGCATTCCTTATGCGGTTGGGTAATAATGGGAACCCCTTGACAAATCGCCTTGAATAAAACTCTTCCAGCAATGCCAAACCTTGGTTTTACCATTTGCCACCTAGCCTCTTTTTCCCTTGGGTTTCTGGAGCCCAAGGGTCATCTTATTTAAACCCCCCGGGCCAGTGCTCCTCTGAGTGTTGGTCCAAACTAGAGCCCCCTTGGGGAAACTCGAGGTTTGGTTTTAGTTGTACGGACTGCTCATCTGAGTGTGCCCTGAGAATGAGATATGTGCAGCTCCTATCGGGATTTGTCGGCACATTCGGGCAGTGTTGCTGGATTTGTTTTAACTTGTCGAAGTTGTCTTGTAGACCTGGGATACCGAGTCTGATTGGAATGTCTCGGGAGAAGGTATATCCTTCGTTGACCGTGAGAGCTTGTCATGGGGTAAGTTGGGACTCCCCTGTAGGGATTGATCTTTCGAAAGTCGTGCCCGCGGTTATGGGCAGATGGGAATTTTTTAATGTCCGGTTGTAGATAACTTGAACCTTAACTTATTTAAAATGAATCAACTGCGTGTGTTGCCGTGATGGTCTCTTCTCGGCGGTGTCCGGGCAGTGAACATGGTGTTGGAGTAATGTTTGCCGTAGGTTGTTCTTTAGTTCTTCGTTTGCGCTTTGCCTTCTCTTCTCGCTCTCTTTTGCGAACAGGTTAGCCACCATATATGCTAGTCGCTTGCTGCAGCTCCACATATTACCTTGCCTTACCTATAAGCTTAAATAGTCTTCATTGCGAGGGTGTGAGATTGCTGAGTCCCCGTGACTCACAGATACTTCCAAAACTAGTTTGCAGGTGCCGATGTTCCCGAGCAGGTGACGCAACCAAGCTCAAGGAGGAGCTCGATGAAGATCTTGTCCTCTGTGTTATTTCATTCTAGTTGATCAGTAGTGGAGCCCAGTCAGGACGATCGGGGATCTGTGTAGCATTTGGGGTAGTCTTCTTTTATTTTGGTTCCGTAGTCGGACCTTGATTATATCTGGATGATGTAATGCTTTATTCATGTATTTGTGTGAAGTGGCGATTGTAAGCCAACTATGTATCCTTTTCCCTTATGTATTACAAGGGTTGTGTGAAGATTACCTCACTTGCGACATTGCTTTCAATGCGGTTATTCCTCTAAGTCGCGCTTCGACATGTGGGAGATATAGCCGCATCGAGGGCGTTACAAATATGTCATTCACATATACTTATCCGAAAGGCTGTAGTGCTCCCACTCACCTTTTTGTAAATACAGGCTTCACCGCAACTCTGTATAAAACTATATGCTTTGATCAAGTCATCAAAGCATATATTCCAACTCTGAGATGCTTGCACCGGTCCATAGATGGATCGTTGGAGCTTGCACACTTTGTTAGCACCTTTAGGATTGACAAAACCTTCTTGTTGTATCATATACAACTCTTCTTTAAGATATTCGTTAAGGAATGTAGTTTTGACATCCATTTGCCAGATTTCATAAAATGTGGCAATTTCTAACATGATTCGGATAGACTTAAGCATCGCTACGAGTGAGAAAATTGTAGTCAACACCTTGAACATGTCGAAAACCTTTTTGCGACAATTCGAGCTTTGTAGATAGTAACATTACTATCAGCATCCATCTTCCTCTTGAAGATCCATTTATTATCAATGGCTTGCCGATCATCGGGCAAGTCAATCAAAGTCCATACTTTGTTCTCATACATGGATCCCATCTCAGATTTCATGGCCTCAAGCCATTTCGCGGAATCTGGGATCATCATTGCTTCCTCATAGTTCGCAGGTTCTTCATGTTCCAGTAACATGACTTCCAGAACAGGATTATCGTACCACACTAGTGCGACATGTACTCTAGTTGACCTACGATGTTCGGTAGTAACTTGATCTAAAGTTTTATGATCATCATCATTAACTTCCTCACTGATTGGTGTATGCATCACTAGAATGGATTTCAGTAATGAGCTACTTTCCAATTCGAGAGAAGGTATAATTACCTCATCAGGTTCTACTTTCCTCCCACTCACTTCTTTCGAGATAAACTCCTTCTCTAGAAAGGATCCACTTTTAGGAACAAATATCTTGCCTTCGGATCTGTGATAGAAGGTGTACCCAACCGTTTCTTTTGGGTATCCTATGAAGACACACTTCTCCATTTTGGGTTCGAGCTTATCAGGTTGAAGCCTTTTCACATAACCATCACAGTCCCAAACTTTAAGAAACGACAGCTTAGGTTTCTTGCCAAACCACAGTTCATACAGTGTCGTCTCAACGTATTAGATGGTACCCTATTTTAACGTAAATGTAGCTGTCTCTAATGCATAACCCCAAAACAATAGTGATAAATCGGTAAGAGGCATCATAGGTCACACCATATATAATAATGTACGGTCGCGATGTTCGGACACACCATTACACTATGGTGTTCTAGGTGGCGTGAGTTGCGAAACTATTCCACATTGTTTCAAATGAAGACCAAACTCATAAATCAAATATTCACTTCCACGATCAGATAGTATAAACTTTATTTTCTTGTTGCGATGATTTTCTACTTCACTCTGAAATTCTTTGAACTTTTCAAATGTTTCAGACTTATGTTTCATTAAGTAGATATACCTATATCTTCTCAAATCATCTGTGAAGGTCATAAAATAATGATACCCACCACGAGCCTCAACACTCATCGGACCGCATACATCAGTATGTATTATTTCCAATAAGTCAGTTGCTCGCTCCATTGTTCCGGAGAATGGAGTGTTTGTCATCTTGCCCATGAGGCATGGTTCACAAGCATCAAGTGATTCCAAAAGCCCATCAGCATGGAGTTTCTTCATGCGCTTTACACCAATATGACCGAAAACGGCAGTGCCACAAATAAGTTGCACTATCATTATTAACTTTGCATCTTTTGGCTTCAATACTATGAATATGTGTATCACTATGATCGAGATTCAATAAACCATTTACATTGGGCGTATGACCATAGAAGGTTTTATTCTTGTAAATAGGACAACAATTATTCTTTTACTTAAATGAATAACTGTATTGCAATAAACATTATCCAATCATATTCATGCTCAACGCAAACACAAAATAACTTTGAGGTTCAACACCAATCCCGAAGGTAAAGGGAGTGTGCGATGGTGGTCTTATCAACCTTGGAATCACTTCCAACACACATCGTGACCTCGCCCTTAACTAGTCTCTGTTTGTTTTGCAACTCGTGTTTCGAGTTACTATTCTTAGCAACTGAACCAGTATCAAATAGCGAGGGGTTGCTATAAACACTAGTAAAGTACACATCAATAACATGTATATCAAATATACCTTTGTTCACTTTGCCATCCTTCCTATCCGCCAAGTATTTGGGCAGTTCCACTTCCAGTGACCATTTCCTTTGTAGTAGAAGCACTCAGTTTCAGGCTTGGGTCTAGCTTTGGGCTTCTTCATGGGAGTGGCAACTTGCTTACCATTCTTCTTGAAGTTCCCTTTCTTTCCCTTGCCCTTTTACTTGAAACTAGTGGTCTTGTCAACCATCAACACTTGATGCTTTTCTTGATTTCTACCTTCGCTGATTTCAGTATCACGAAGAGCTCGGGAATCGTTTTCTTCATCCCTTACATATTATAGTTCATCACGAAGTTCTAGTAACTTGGTGATAGTGACTAGAGAACTTTGTAAATCACTATCTTATCTGGAAGATTAACTCCCACTTGATTCAAGCAATTGTAGTACTCGGACATTCTGAGCACATGCTCACTGGTTGGGCTATTCTTCTCCATCTTGTAGGAAAAATACTTGTTAGAGGTCTCATACCTCTTGACTCGGGCATGAGTCTGAAATACAAATTTTAACTCTTGGAACATCTTATATGTTCTGTGGCGTTCAAAACGTTTTTGAAGTCCCGGTTCTAAGCCGTAAAGCATGGTGCACTAAACTATCAAGCAGTCATCATACCGAGCTTTGCCAAATGTTCATAACGTCTGCATCTGCTCCTGTAATAGGTTCGTCACCTAGCGGTGCATCAAGGACATAATTCTTCTATGCAGCAATGAGGATAATCCTCAGATCACGGAGCTAGTCTGCGTCATTGCTACTAACATCTTTCAACTTACTTTTCTCTAGGTACATATCAAGAATAAAACAGGGGAGCTATACGCGAGCTATTGATCTACAACATAGACATGCAAAATACTATCAGGTACTAAGTTCATGATAAATTAAAGTTCAATTAATCATATTACTTAAGAACTCCCACTTAGATAGACATCCCTCTTGATAGAGGCGAGGGTCCCGATCTTTCGATGAGATGATAACTATCGATTTGGTGGAGACGACTTTGACGATCCGACTACAAACGTGCACGACGTTGCGCCTTAGCAATCGCTAAACCAACTTCCGAGGGGTTATTGACCACGCCGGAGCACGATCAACCTGACCATGAGGGTCTGTTTCCTGCGAGCAAACGAAGAACAAGCAAGAAACTGAGATTGCAATCTGGATATTGCAAATATAAGATGAAAGCTTTATTGATCAAGGTGGGGTTCTGTGACATCTTGGTCTGGTCGTTGGACACAAACGAAGTACGAGAAGTTGCAGCTGTGGCGAACTTTTAATCTAAACAAAACCCAAAGTCTAAACGACGCCCTAAGGGTTGTATATATGGAGGAAGAGGGGGGGGGGGATTTCGTGGCCCTTGAGGGTGGGGTCCAAAACCAACCCTAACTCTTGTTTCCCCACACATACGGACTCTAAAAATAGCCTATACTTAACTATTTCGAAATTACATGGGCCTGGCCCATTAATAAGGTGACGCAGCACCTAGAATAGCCTATGGACGAATATTATGAAGTGGCATCTTGTATATTTCGTCCAAGGCTTCATGCACTACTTATGGCGGCTTCAAAGTCCTGAAATCATCACTTGTAACTCCGTTCTTGATCCCCTTGCGCATGCCATCAACTCCATGCGTGTTCTTGATCCAATTTTCATCCTTCTCCAAGCTAGGCCCTTCATTTGTAAGCAAAACAAATGTATCCAATTCAGGCAGCATCATAATCTCATGAACATTAGAATCATTACCAAGAAACGTAAGTACCTGGTAATTTAATTGGCGTGCGCGAGCTCTAGTAATTGGTCCAGTATATGTAACAGTAGGGGCTGTGGGTGTAACAATGGTATTGATGTCCTCATCACCTCTGATCATCTAAGTGATCACGTGATCCATATCAACTAAACCATGTCCAATCATCACGTGAGATGGAGTATTTTTCAATGGTGAACATCACTATGTTGATCATATCTACTATATGATTCACGCTCGACCTTTCGGTCTCAGTGTTCTGAGGCCATATATGCATATGCTAGGCTCGTCAAGTTTAACCCGAGTATTCTGCGTGTGCAAAAACTAGCTTGCACCCGTTGTATGTGAATGTAGAGCTTATCACACCCGATCATCACGTGGTGTGTCGACACTATGAACTATAGCAACGGTGCATACTCGGGGAGAACACTTATACCTTGAAATTTAGTGAGAGATCATCTTATATTGCTACTGCCGTACTAAGAAAAATAAGATGCATAAAGGATAAACATCACATGCAATCAATATAAGTGATATGATATTGTCGGATCTCGGGTTCCGGCAAAACCCTTAAGGTTCAAACACTGGGGTGCGTGCGAAGATCTCCCCCCCTTCCTATTTGCGTCCTAACTTAGCCTAGCTCTCACAAACTAACCCGACGAACTCGCAACACAAAGGACACAAGATTTATACTGGTTCGGGCCACCGTTGTGGTGTAATACCCTACTCCAGTGTGGTGGTGGATTGCCTCTTGGGCTGAAGACGAACAGTACAAGGGGAAGAATAGCCTCCTGAGGTTGAGGTGTTCTTCTGCTTGGTGAACTTGTGTGGTTGAGGATGATCTTGATGATCCGTCCCTGCCTATGGTGGTGGTGGGTTCTATTTATGGAGGACCTGGTCCTCTCCCCAAATATTGAGCGGGAAGGGAGCCAACAACAGCCAATTTGAAAGGGGGCAACTAGTACAAGCTATCCTGACAAAAGGTGGTCTTCACCTGCCAAAGGTTCTGGTGGTGACGCCGTCCTGGGCTCCATGGTGACCTCCTTCTTGCCGTCCTTCTGGTCTTGGTCTCGTTGCACCAATATGGCAACCTTTGCTTGATGCCTCGGTACCCCACGCCTATGCTTGCCCCCTTAGTACCAAAGAGGAAACAAGGACACTGCGCGCGCTGGCGCCTGCCTGGTCTCGATCGTCATGTCTTACGTCACGAGAACCTCGCGAGGTTTGCCCGGCCTTGAACTCTCTGCCCCTCACGAACCAGCCTGGTGAGGCCGCTCCTGAGGAGGTCTTGTGTCGTCCGCCTCGTGAGGCTTGGCCCCTCGCGAGTGTCTTGATTCCTTGTCGGTGAAGATGGGCCATAAAGGCCAGCCAGCAAAGCCACGCCGTGGGCCACAGGCAGGCAAGTCTGGGGACCCCCATTCCCAGAACACCGACAGTAGCCCCCGGGCCCAAGGGTCAAGTGCGGAGCGCCGCCGGCCCCAATAGCCTGCAGCCTCGATCGATGTGTGGTGGTTGATTGGACGTGGGCGTCTCCCCTTCCCGACATGACAAGTCCCTGCGACATGCAAGGAAGACCATCATTACCTGTGATCGAGGGGGTGCTGGTTGGCCTTCTCCTAGTATAAATGGGAGGGGGGTGGAGCCCCCGCCGCCCATCCTTCCTCCTCCGCTTCTCCTCCTTCCTTGCTCCTCTCCTGCCACCAATGGTGCCGTCGAGGAGGTTCGCCGCTACAGAGAAGGGGAAGGCCCCTCGCGAGGGGTCTGGCTCTCCGGTGCCCAAGCGTGGACGTGGCCGTCCCCGCAAGCACACTGCAACCGCCGCTGCGGCTTCGCGCGGCCGTGGTGGTGCCGCTTCGCGGGGCAGGGGTCGCTCCGGTTGTGGTGGTCCCATCGATGAAGGGAGGCGTGCCGTGGTCGCGCGGCCTCCCCGTCCATGCTTCCACTCAGCGGAGATGTTACTAGAGTTCTTCGTCTGGTTGGAGAACCCGGCCGGCAACTGGCTTCAGCTCCCGCGCTTCCTCGCTGATGAGCTGCCGGCCTCAGGTCCTGGCGGGCTTTGGCTGCAGGCGGACGGCTGCTGCAGCAGGGCTTCCTGGGTTGCGGTCAAGGTCTCTGCCGCGGGCAATGTAGCTCTGGCCCGCGGTTGGCAGACGTTCGCCCGCGCGCGCGGCCTGGGCAGGCGGTGCACCCTTGTAACACCCTCGATGCGGCTATATCTCCCACGTGTCGAAGCACGACTTAGAGGCATAACCGCATTGAAAGCAATGTCGCAAGTGAGGTAATCTTCACACAACCCATGTAATACATAAGGGAAAGATACATAGTTGGCTTACAATCGCCACTTCACACAATTACATGAATAAAGCATTACATCATCCAAATACACTCAAGGTCCGACTACGGAACCAAAATAAAAGAAGAACCCCAAATGCGACAATGGTCCCCGATCGACCCCAACTGGGCTCCTCTACTGACCAACTAGAACGAAACAACACAAAGGACAAGATCTTCATCGAGCTCCTCCTGAGCTTGGTTGCGTCATCTGCACGGACTCATCGGCACCTGCAAGCTGGTTTTGGAAGTATCTGTGAGCCACGGGGACTCAGCAATCTCGCACCCTCGCGATCAAGATTATTTAAGCTTAAGGGTAAGGTAAAAGGTATGAGGTGGAGCTGCAGCAAGCGACTAGCATATATGGTGGCTAACATACGCAAAAGAGAGCGGGAAGAGAAGGCAAAGCACGGTCGAGAATCTATGATCAAGAAGTGATCCTAGAACAACCTACGTCAAGCATAAGTCCAACACCGTGTTCACTTCCCGGACTCTGCCGGAAAGAGACCATCACGGTTACACACGCAGTTGACTCATTTTAATTAAGTTAAGGTTCAAGTTATCTACAACCGGACATTAACAAATTCCCATCTGCCCATAACCGCGGGCACGGCTTTCGAAAGTTCAAATCCCTGCAGGGGTGTCCCAACTTAGCCCATGACAAGCTCTCACGGTCAACGAAGGAATAGACCTCCTCCCGAAACGTTCCGATCAGACTCGATATCCCGGTACAACAAGACATTTCGACAGGGTAAAACTAAACCAGCAACACCGCCTGAATGTGCCAACAAATCCCGATAGGAGCTGCACATATCTCTTTCTCAGGGCACACCGGATTGTCTAAACTTCCGGTAGGCCAGCCCAGAGTTGCCCCTGGTGGCCACCGGCGGCTGACAAGTTGGACCAACACTCAGAAGAGCACTGGCCCGAGGGGGTAAAATAATGATGACCCTCAGGAGTGCGACTCCCAAGGGAAAAGAAAAGGCTAGGTGGCGAATGGTAAAACCAATGTTGGGCATTGCTGGAAAAGCTTTACTTAAAGCGAACTGTCAAGGGGTTCCCATTATTACCCAACCGCATAAGGAACGCAAAATCCGGGAACAAAACACCAGGCATAAGGCCGAGCCTTCCACCCTTTACCAGTATATAGATGCATTAATTAAATAAGATATATTGTGATATCCCAACAAGTAAACATGTTCCGACAAGCAACAACATCTCCATGTTCCAACAAGGAACAGACTTCAATCTTCACCTGCAACTAACAACGCTATAAGAGGGGCTGAGCAAAGCGGTAACATAGCCAAACAACGGTTTGCTAGGACAAGGTAGGTTAGAGGCTTGGTTCAACAATATAGGAGGCATGATAAGCAAGTGGTAGGTATCGCAGCATAGGCATAGCAAAAGAGCGAGCAACTAGCAAGCAAAGATAGAAGTGATTTCAAGGGTATGGTCATCTTGCCTGAAATCCCGCAAGGAAGAAGAACGAGTCCATGAGGAAGACAAACGGACGTAGTCGAACGGGTCCTCACAACGCGACGTTATTGGAACCAACCCGAAGAAGCAAACACCGGAAAGAAGCACACAACATAGTAAACAACCACCACATAAGCATGGAACGATGCGCAAACAAGTATGATGCATGTCCAGTTTAATGAGGCATGGCATGGCAAAGTGCACAAACAATGCTACAAATTAAGTGGAGCTCATTATGCAACGGAGTTGCATATTGAAGAAAACACCACATGACTTAGTTCTCTCTCGTTTATGTACCCAACAAGATTAAATGTTGTTAGCATGGCAAGAGGTGAAGCATAAAGGAATTATCTATCTAAACAATTTTAAATTGGGCCAGATATAACAAACAACAAATCCAGTAAATCCCCATATGCCTTATTAATTTATTGCAACAACAATTTAAACATTTTAATTGTTGTTATCATGATGCGGATGACATGGACAAGTTTATGCAATTTTTATTAAAAGTTGACAAGAGCATTAGGAAGCATTTGTCACCGTATTAGAAAGAAAGGGGTGCCACGGCGACGATAACAATAACGGTTCCGATACTTGATTGAGATACCGATGCAAAGGGGAAGTGTGCGGATGCATGCAAAAGATGGTGGGGCGCTCTCGGATTCCGGGTGCCCCACGAGTTGGCGACAAGGAAAACGAGTGACACTTTGGACATGGTGCAAACACGAGCATCTCAAATATCGCAAGCATATGTTCACGGGCGTCGTCTTGGGGTTATACCTTCGGAGCGTGCAAAGGGGACGGTTCTCGTTCGTAGAGGGAAGTAGGCGTTCTCGCGACGGCGGTAGTGGAAGTAGTCGTTCTCGCTTCGTACATGTTCACGCTCCATAGGTGTTCGGGGTCAACAAGGAACTTGCTGGCCTCGGTTCTTGCGACGGTAGTTGTACAAGGTCGTCGTGGGAGGTAGTGGTACTCGCGAACTTGTCGGATCCATAGCAACGGTAGTGGAACCTCACGGATCCGTGGTCTCCGGGCGGTCTCGGTCTTGACGGTGGGGTACTTGACGCATCCCGGATATGTAGTCGTACTTGACGAATCCAAAATACTCCTACTCGGCATGGGTGCAATGGAGGCATCGTCTTGCGTTTCGAATCTGGGTTATGTTCATATATCCGTTCGCATCAACGAAAAAAAGGGCTCGGACTTGAGGTGCTCGGCTGTGGGCGACGGAGCACACTGTGGACAAGGAGGCAGGGCGCCCCTGGCCTTGTGGTCACAGCGGAGCTCGGGTCAACGACAATAAAGGTAGGGGCACGGGCCTGGAGGCACTGGGAACAATGGCAGGTGGCGGCTGGTCATGGTCACCGGCGATGAAGGCGGAGCAGGCGACGGTCAAAGCAGAGGAGACGGTGGCGAACGCGGTCAGCAGTGCAATCCGGCAGTGGAGCTTGCCGGATCAAGGATGCGGCAGGGAGCTCCTGGAGGCTGGCGACAAAGAGAGGCGGCGGCACTCCTGGCAGTGGGGCGAGCCAAGGGCGAGGGAGAAGGTCGAGGTCGCCAGCGGGGGGGCCTGGTGGTGCATGGACGAAGCAGCAGGGCAGCACCGGTGCTAGAATCCTCCATGACCGCGACGTGGTCCTATTCGTCTGGTCGCTGCTCGTCGGTGCATGGAGGAGCAAGGGCGAGGTAGAGGGGTTCCTCCGGGGCGTGAGGTGGAGGAAAGGAGGAGTGAGGATCGATGGAGATGGGGGAGGCGCGTGGGGCGCTTCTCCTCTCTTGCGGTGGCGCTAGGAGGAAGGAGGGGGAGGAAGAGGGTAGAGGGGGTCGTGCGCTGGAGGGAAGGAGATGGGGATCGAGAGGAGGGAGGAGCGCGAGGGGATTGAGCGAATGGTCCTGTCGGCGCGAGGGGTGATGAGGGAGATGGGATCGAGGCCTAGGGTTCAGGAGGGAGTGGGCTTAGGAGAGGCATATGGGCCTGGGAGGCCGGTCGACCTGGCTAGTTTGCCGACCCCGGTTGGGCCTGGTGCTCTCTCTCTCTCACCTACACTCCTTAGAAGAAAAGAGGGAGATAAGAAAGAAAGAAAGAAAGAAAAATAGAGAGAAGAAAAAAGGAAGAAGAGGGATTATTTTCACGGACTCGTAAAAGTGTGCACGGTCCATGAAAAATAGGAGAGGCAAGATTGGAAGATGTCATTCAAACTCAATTGAATTTAGTTCAAATGGGTTTGAACTAGGGCTTGGTAATAGAAGTATCCAAAAATGTTGAGGTTTTTGGTGGAACTCCGGAAAGTGAAGAAAGAATTTAGGGCAAAGTTTGGAGACGAGGAATATAGTAAGAAAAGCATGGAAATATTTTGCAGGTGTGTTGCGGTAATTTCCAAGGGATGGAATATTTATTATAGCCCCCTAATATTGGGAGGATATGTTATAAAGAGAAATCACCACGTGAATTCCCTCGGTTTAAATGGATCAAAGAGATCCATACGCATTATTTAGTTGAGTTGCAAAAATTAATGACATGATGGCATGATGACATGATGCAATGCAAACATAAAAGGAGCAAGCAAAAATAAAACACACAGAGAAACCCGAGAACCCTGGAAGGCAACTGAAGCTCCGGTCTTGGGGCGTTACAACACTCCATCACTACAGGAGGATCTCGTCCCGAGATCTAGAATGG